>NC_086232.1:7920629-8268129 GCF_036321145.2 Pelmatolapia mariae | reverse complement strand
GCTCATGACTTAAATCTGCTTTTACTCTGTTCTGAGCTTACCTATACACCTCGAGCTGTGGTTTCATGTTTCGCCACATTCCACAGGGCCTCATCTTTCAAGGTCTTCTCTTTTCTTCTTCTCACACTGTGCAATATTTGATGCTAGTGGTGGGGTTTCCGGCTCTTTTTAGAGAGCCGGCTCTTTTGGCTCTGAACCGGCTCTTCAGGTTGTTTTGTTGCATTAATTATATTATTATTAACAATAATATGAAATTATGCACAAAAGGAATTACTAATGTAAAAAAAAGTGGTTTTATTTATATATGTTTATATATAAATATATACAGTGGCCCCTAGAGACAAAACACATACAAACTCCAAAACACATTTCTAGCGTTAAGTGAACTTCAAAACAGAGCTACCTAGATCACTTAAATTACACAATTGAAGGCATATATGTATTGTTTGTGTATTTATACATAAGCTCTCATATATATTCAAATAATTTTAAAAAAATGTTCATTTACCTGTTACTACCACACACCAAATCCGGTTGTTGGTACTTGCTGGCTTGTGTAGCCTCTATCAGGGGTGTCGAACTCCAGGCCTCGAGGGCCGGTGTCCTGCAGGTTTTAGATCTCACCCTGGGTCGACACACCTGAATCAAATGATTAGTTCATTACCAGGCCTCTGGAGAACTTCAAGACATGTTGAGGAGGTAATTTAGCCATTAAATCAGCTGTGTTGGATCAAGGACACATCTAAAACCTGCAGGACACCAGCCCTCGAGGCCTGGAGTTCGACACCTAGCTCAACGCTGGGCCTAGCGTCCTGGAGCACTTCTGTTGTGTTTTGTATGTGTTTTACGTGTTTTGGAGTTTTTACATGTTTTGGAGTTTGTACGTGCTTTATCTCTAGGGGGCACCGTAAATATACTTTTATTTATTCACTCCACATAAAATGTAATAAATAAATCATATAATACAAAAACCAACTAGTCACAGTTCAACTTTTAAATATTTAAATTTTCAGCTTTTTCCTTTTAAACAAATTTAAAATGAAACAACACAAAACACTGCAAACCACAACACAATTAACCCTGGAGAACCCATGGGGTCAGAGCCGACCCCATTGGTTTTCTAGGGAAACCATGGGGTCAAATTTGACCCCATGGGTTCTCCAGGGTTAAATATAAATTAAAATATGAAAACAAAAAGAAGATGCATGTTCTCTGTCATATGGGCCTGCATGAATAAACTTTCTGAATCCTTTATCATCCGCAACTGAAAATAGTTGTGGATGATTACTATACCTTTCTAATGTGACGTTGTTGTCCCTGGCTCTCTTTCTCTGTCTCTCCCTCCCGCTCTGTTCCTGTGCTACTGAGTGTAACTACCACCCCTCCCCCCTCTTCCCAGCGCATGGCTCGCATGCAGAGAAGTGGGAAAAAAGTGCGAGAGTACGGAGCCCCGCAGGGGACATGGGAGAAAAAAAAAATTAAGACGGACTTTTGCGAGATCTCGCAAAAGTAACTCGGGATCTCACAAAACAAACTCGGGATCTTGCAAAAGTAACTCGGGATCTCGCAAAAGCTTTGCGAGATCTCGCAAAAGTTGAATTCCAACAATGGCGGCAGCTACTTAGTTGTAATGTTACTCTATTACTCAAGATATTGTGAGGCGTGAATGTAGCTGTGTAAATGTCAAATATCTGCTCGGTTTACAAGACATCACATATTTGCAAAAGTGCTCCGACGTTTTCGGAGATCTGACACCCACCATCTCGAAGCTAACGGGAGGTCGAGACCTACTACAGCCGGGAGGAACACCGCTCTCCCGGCACATCGTGCCTCGACCTCCTGGTCGGCTTCGAGCTGGCGGCCTCCGAATGCGGCTAAAACGTTTGCGAGATCCCGAGTTTGTTTTGCGAGATCTCGCAAAAGTCCGTCTTAATTTTTTTTTCTCCCATGTCCCCTGCGGGGCTCCGTACGAGAGAGAGGGGGAGAGAAAGGGGAAAAAAAAACCCACGGCTCACGATAAGGAGCCGGCTCGCGTCATTCACGTCAAAGATCCGGCTCTAAGAGCCATTTCGTTCGCGACCGACACATCATTATTTGATGCATCATAATTTATTCGAGTCTATCTTGCTAATACATATTTGCACTGCAATGTCATGCACAAACTAGATCCTTAAGATCAAACCTGTGTCATTCTTTTGGTCCATTGCAGTAAGCCATCAAACGCCCCTATCGAAAATCAGAATATTACATGAAATTGCTTGTTAGGCCAAAAAGGGGTAAATGATGTCATTTGTTAAAAAAATAAATAAAAACTACATTTTACACGTGAGGAGTTTAGAATGAAAGCAGTTTTACCTAAATTGTATGATTTAGTACTGTCAATAACAAGGAATTACAATTGCAATTGGCCGAAAGTTGCCATGATACAGTCAAGAGGAACAATAGCATGTTTAGTGTATATATTTTTTGATGTATTTAAGAAGCTGAAGTTGAAAATTATAAAATCAGAAAAAAAAAATTAGCTCCTTGGGAAGTTATATTCCATTTGCATTAACGCAGCAAAAATGGTTGAAAGAAAAGGAAGTGGCCACAAATGGCCAGCATAGAGCCCAGAGAGTTAATGTTTAATTATTGTTATTGTATAAAAATATTATTGATTACAAGGTAATTCTTTACTGTTAATATCAACGGTAAGCTTTTTATTTTGAAGTTAAAAGTATTAAAAAAATGCTGTTACATTTACACTGTAATCCTTCGTTATAAGTATGGACATGGAATCAAGTGAACAACATTTTGAAATAAGTTTAATTGGAATTTTGTACAATGCAAAAACAAAACTACATACAACAACAACACTTTTTTTTTTAAATAAATAACAAACAGCCAGTGCCTTCATTTGTCCATTACATGTCAAACATAGCACTGACCCTTATTCCTTCTCATCAGTCCATGCTTTCAAAAAGAGCTCCATGTCCTCTGCAAACTGAAAAACAAAGAGGAACAAGTCCCTTGCTCCAGTGTCTTCTTCCTCCGACATGTCTTATAAGACCCTCTGCTGGTCCCCTTTATTTAAGGACAGATATTTTGGCATTGTTACGTGTCCACGGAAAAGTTTGGACAACCCAGTGCACAGCAGGACGCAGATCTTCAACAACTGCTGGCTCCCGTGTCAGGCAAATGGGGATAAAACATAGCTATTCTCTGATGCAGAACAGTTATTTTAACAGTTATTCAAATGTCACTAACCACATAATTACACTACTGTTTAAAGTGAATACTGACCTGACTGACTTCCTGTAACTTGCTCTTTTTCAGTCTGAAAATGGGCACGTGTTGTCCTTCAAGCACAGCTTTGGCTTCCTCTCTCCAGTGTGCAAATAGCTTGCCAGAGCCTAACAGATGATTTTGATATTGTTAAGGAATCTAAACCTTGACACAACATAGAACAGAAGTCAAAATATAAATACCTCCCAAGATCAAAGTTCTCTATCAACAGCAAGCACCACCATTTACGCAAGTAGGGCATGTCTGACTGTAAAATATCAATATGAAACATATTTAACAACTTTCAAAAGTTCAAGACCCCATTGCTGTGAAAGTAAATAGGATACTTACTATAGTATAGTCAAATGGTGCATCCAGTGCCACGTACAGAGCAGACTATTTGGAAGAAAAAATAAAAATGTCATTGTTAGAAGCTTAAATTAACTTTTGTATGAATCTCAAACTCAGCAGCCTGCAACAAGTGCTTTAAGGTGATACTGTGCAAAGGAGATAACACCTCGAATCTGATGAAACACCTGGCGACACATAGCGTTTTTTTAAAAGCCGAGAAATGCACCGTATTTGATAGCTTGCTGCGAGACCTCACACCGAGCACATCTACTGCGGGTGTGGTGCCTGTTATCGGACCGGAGTTAGCAACATCCCCCAAGAAGCCAGAGAGGGAGAACTATGATGTCCATCTTCTGAGCATCAGTCTGAAAACAGAATTTATTTAGTTTTTGCTCTTTATTTTTAATTTTATTTTCAAGTATTCAGTATATGAACTCTCACTAAAGTTCTAAAAAAAATTCATTTTGATTACTTGTTTGTTTCTTTAAAGGATGATCACAGCCATAGTGTGCCAACCAAGTCCGGGCGACATACAGATTTTCTATGTAAATGCTTATCCCCTAGAAAATGTGAAACAGCACATTTAAAACAACAAGTCTTTAAATTAAAGCTCATATACAACATACAGTACCTTTGACTGAACAATTTTAGTGATAAGCTCAAAACAGCCATTTCCAATCTGAAACAGAAAAAAATCATTAAAAAAAATGAATGGACACTTTATTATTTCATATTAATAGAAAAAAAAATACTTACAGTTGATTCAGTTTGTTTGTTTAAAGCCAGTGTCCAAAGATTAGCCCACGTGAGACATCCAGAAGACGTTTCAACGATTAGCTGATCTTCAGATTCATAGTTGAGAACATAGTTGAGCTAAAAAAAAACAGAGAGGTGTCATAGACTGTGGATGACAAAATCAGATAAGCACTAAAAGTAGCACTTTGTCACATGTGAAAACTTTAACATAAAAGCTGTTGTTGGCCAGGGTGCGGTACAAAACACCAGGATGAACGGCTGGTCAAAATGTTCTCAGGCTTTGTCAGAGCTTCGCACGGTGGTCCACACAGGTCAGGAAAAGTTGCATCTGTTGACCTTCTATTGCCTTTCTTGTTGTCAACTCTTACCTGAGGTTCTATAGGGATTTCAACAGGTTTTAGACAAAACACTACATAGAATGCATATTAAATGCATGCAAATGCAAGAAAAAATAAGCAGTATTTATAGAAGGAAATTATTTTAAAACAGCAGGTAACAAATTCTTTTATGAGCCCTCAACTACAACAATGCAAGATTATTATTTCACCTATATATGACAATCACTATTTAAAATAAGAAATTTTTACCAGTGTCACCAGACATTGAAGGTGCTGGGTTCAACACCGTTTCTGTGGTTTATCTGGGTTTATTGCACACCTGTGGGGCTAGGGACACAAAGAAAACAACAATATACACACACAGACAGGAACAAATGTAATCTGTGAACAATGACAGCGTTCTGGTCGTGTGAAAATGCATGTACTTACCTACTACTCGCCTCTGTCAGTGCGCCCCAGGGTGGCTGTGGCTACAATGTAGCTTGCCATCACCAGTGTGTGAATGTGTGTGTGAATGGGTGGATGACTGGATGTGTAAAGCGCTTTGGGGTCCTTAGGGACTAGTAAGGCGCTATACAAATACAGGCCATTTACCAGGCCATTTACGACAGCTTGACCCAGTGCCGACAATGAGATATTGATCTTTCCAAGTCGACCATGTCTTAGCTGCCTCTCCAGAAGTTTCTTGTTGGTGACAGTTTAATGTGTTGTTACAGTGTTGAGTTACATTTCTCATCAAAAACACATGTATGGATGGACTCATATTACTTAAAAAGTAATTGTTTTTCCTCATGCTTGCAAAGAACTGTTCAACAACTTGACTGTTCAGCCAGCCTTTCAGCTCTGGGACAAGTTGAATTCTGCGTAATATTTCCTTGGGATCTTTTGTATTTCCCTCATGAAATCTGTCATACGGGACATAATGGTCGGATGATCCAGTGACAGGATGAGGATTTTCAGTTACACTGTCCATCCTTTCATGTAGCCATGGAAGATTCTCTTTCAATCGTCCATCCTGTGCAGCCTTGACATTTTCCTCAGTGGGCTCAGCCAGTCAACCTTCATGTGGATGAAATGGCAGTCTATCAGGAACCCGCAAATTGGTGTGTGCCACCAAACCCCTCGCAAAATCGTAAACACAGACGTTTGGCATGTGCTTCCAGGACAGGAGAAGGTCAGCAAAATCCCGGGGACTTTCAGCATGAAGATTAAATTTAACACTGTATATACAATGCCATGTGGACATATTACAGACCATCCTCCTGCAACCAAAGATTTAAAAAGTTGTCCGTGATTGTAATTAAAAATTTTAATGCTACTTCTTATAATCACTAAGTGATGCTTAACAGAGGCACCCCATATGCTTTGAAAGACCTTATGATATGTCTGCCTGCGCTTCATCTTCTCCCTCAGTTTGGTGATGAGATCAAAGCGGGAGCCTTTGGGGTCGATGTTGCATGCTTTGCACAATTTTCTCACCACTCCAACCTGACAGTAATTCTTACTTTCTGAAACTCTGTGTTAAGCACAATGTCACTTGTTCAAGTTTCACTCCCAATCCATGGTGCCCAGTGCGTCAAGTTGGTGGAACTGAAAATTGATTCTTCATGCCGCCTACAGAAAATGGCATGCTTTTATTTACAATCTAAATTACTTTAAAACACTGAATAAGTTTGTGCCATCACTCACTTGGAAAAAACCCATGGCTTATCATTTCCAGGTGAATAGAATTCCAAAAACCTTCAATGTCATGTTCACCATTGAAGTCTTCCGGAAGGGCTTTGAGGTCACTCACTATAATAAATTGACTCATAGGAACATGCACATAACGTACACAATGAACTATAAACACAAACATACATAAAACATACCTGCTAACTTGAACACCCCTTTTCTGTGTAAGTCCATAACTACCACAGGGGGTGAAACCGACAGTTTATGCAGAAGTACATGTAGTCTGTGTCAGTCAAAGACTCAAAATGGCAATAAGCATGGAAAAGGGTATCCCTAGAAGGAAACTTCACCCTTCTTAAGCCCTCCAATGAATCAATGACCCTTGAAGCGGATATATGGTTCTGTAATATGACAATAGGGTGAAGAAGACTGTGATTACACAGATATTTAAATTTGGGCACCAACATACCATAATCACACACAAACACATTTTTAAAGCAATCTTCAAATCAGTATATTTTATTTTTGCGATCCTCACCTGCAGATTTTCTCTCAAAAAATGGCAGAGTTCAAGAGACAAAACAATGTGGTTGTCAAAGTTATGAAGCCCATCTGTCCACTCCTGGTATCTGTATCTAGAATTATGAAATTACTAACGGCAAATTTATTTAAGAAAGACTCTGTCCCAACCTTTGCGATAAACTTGCAAGACTTCCACAGTATCCATGCGTGTTTCTGGCTACAGGGCTACTGTGGAGGTAACATGTCATCCGCATAGATCATGAATCTACGCGGATAACATCATTTCCTTGTTACCTAGAAACTGAAGGCTTTAGCTACCAATGCTACAGCTAAGCTACCAGTATTACAGATGCTGGTCACGGCATTACTATCAGCAAACGTACTCTCAAAAGGATTTTACATAACAACAGACTTTGGCACACAAGGAACAAAATAGAGCTTGGAGAGGTGGCAGCTTTTATGCAACCACAACTGGAAACCTCAGGACAGTCTCATAGGCATCGCTACTGTGCTTCTGTGGAAAAACTCCACAATAGCCTTTACCTTGTCCACGGTTGTTTTCACTACCTTCAGGGAATCTTTAAATCATCAGGTTTAACGTATGTGCCAGACATGGGTGGTGAGTCCACTTCAGATTTTTTTTTATGGATTTGGTGATGTTTGCAGCATTATCACTCACACAGTACACCACTTTGTCCAGTCTTGCCACTCATTTGCCACTCTTAATAGCTCCTCTACCAGGTTTTCTGCAGTGTTTCTGTCAGTGAAGTCAAAGCAGTCCAGCTGGAAAGATGTCATCTTGTAAATTTCAATAAAGTGGCAAGTGACAGGCATGAAAGAGCAGGTGGTTCTAGAGGTCCAGCAGTCAGTGGTCAGGCAAACTGATGGAAGTTTTTTGACCCTGTCTTGCCATAATGCATGTTCTGTGTCATATAGTTTTGGGATCATTGTTAGGGACAGTGTTTTTCTACTAGGTAGAGTGTACATGGGATTTAAGGCTTTGACAAAACTTTTAAAAGTTCTAAAATGGACAATGCTATGAAAATAGATCTAATGATTTCATCCTGTCATGGGTTTAGTCCAATAAGTATGATGATCTAAAGGCAGATACACAAAGACTGACTGGAATGAACTAAAAGCAAGTCATTTATTTGGCTGATTGCACAAATATATACGTGAAACAAAGTGGCAAACAAAAATGAAAACTATTAACTACTAAAACCACACTGCAAAAACTCAAAATCTTACCAAGTATATTTGTCTTATTTCAAGTCAAAATATCTAATCACACTTAAAATAAACCATAATAAGCTAAAGAGTAACGTTTCAGTGAGATATAGGAACTTGTTTTTAGACAGTGCATCTTGGATATCTTGTTAAGTGAAAAACTCTTGAAAACATATTGTTTTGAGTCATATCTCACACAAAACAAGCTTTTTTGGCATTTCATAAACGTTTTAAGCTGCTGTGTTATTTGTAAAAGATGTATTATCTTGTTTCAAGAAATAGACCTAACTTGAATCAGGACATCAAATCTACTTTATTGAGAACTGCAGGTTAATAACATGCCCAACATTGCATTATTATGAGTCTTAGTATCTTAAGCACAGTGTATTTATTTTTCTTACATACCAGTCAAGCCATATCAATGTGACATTGAAAAAGAGGCAAAACACTGAAATTGTTTCCCTCTCAGTTGTGTTGCACTGAACAGATTGCGCCAAAAGTAAAATAAAAAGTAAATAAAACAATAAATTTTCTCCAGTGTTTAAAAACATATTTCAGCCCACATATTCACAAAAGACTCAAGAATGATGTTTGATGATGTCAGTGAGATCATACTTCACTGGAATGTACTTGCTGTTATTAAAGTTTACATAGTGGTATGCTGTATAATCAACAAGATTTCCAGCATCCACAAAAATATTTGCCTGAGCTAGACAGGGAACTTCTACCTCATAAGCTAAATATTGATCATTCCACCCAACTGTAGAGAAAGGCTGGCATTCAAAACAATACACAGATGCATTTACAATATAGATGTTTTTGACAAGTGCAAACTCTGGAGCATCATTTATGACATCAGAAACAACCAAAGATTTTTCACATGAATGTTTATTTCCATGTAGCATAATCCACTGTACAGAAACTACATGTTCAACTTGCTCAATGAAGTCTTTAATCTTGCTTTCTACATAATGAACATTTTTCACCTTTTTGGCTGGACCCATGTCAACTTCACTTGAAAAAATGGGATGTTTCTCATGCACATTCTGACTACATTCATAAAGTTGGTTGTGCTTCACAAGAGATTTACAAATATTCTTAAAACTACTTTTCAGAGCCCACTGCTTGAAGAAACAATGTTTTGACTCAAAGCGCATACACATATGCCTCACTGTAGGACCAAGAGCCTTACTCTGAGAAGGAAGATGCTGTAAATAATGCTGTTTAGGTATAATATTTTCATCTGGAAACAGTTGTTTGAAATGTTTTAAATGCAGCTCTATTAAAAGCTTCAGTCTGGAGAGAGTTGAGACAGCAATAATAGGTGAAAACAGAATTTTTATGATCTCTAACATGTTACGTAGCATTTGTGTGTAATGATTTTCTCCAATTTTGTCCATAAGAAATGGAAGGATCTTCAACAAAACCAGCATCTGCCCAGCTGACTGTTTCAATTTATTGTCATTTGATGACAGCGTACTGACAGATATGGGGCAAGGCTTATCCCTCACATCAACAGGAGAATAAGGAAAACACAGAATTGCACTATTGAATGAATCTAAGTTCATTTGCCCTGAAAGCACAAGATTCTTTAAAACACATTTGATTTCATATGGGGCAACGCCTTCAAGAATAACATGCATGATGTCTTGTGGGGTTTGATTGATTATATCAACGTGAGGAGATTCTGTTAACTTGCTTCTCCTCTTTATACCATACGTTATTTTTAGATTGTCTTTCAGAAAGTCAGTACTTGCCTTTTCAATGCCATTACATTGCCTGTTATGACTGGCCATGGTCCTTTAACAAACAAATCTTCATTAAATTTTTCCTGCATGTCTTCAAAGTGGCATTCGCAGTGCCTGCATTTACTGTAGGCAAAACCCACTCCTTCCTTAAATCCAGCCACTTCATGCTGAGCTAGAGTGTCTCCACACACAGATATGAGTGCCCCATGAATTGTCCTCTCACCACTTGCAGTAACAACTTGGACACCATCACACAGCTCAATTAAGGTTAATCCTCTCAAATATCTCATCTATACCACAACGGGAAAGCTCCTCTGATTTTACCATGGCAAGCAGACGAATAGCAGGAAGTCTTGATCTGTACTTAGGGCTGATGTTACCTAAGGTGTAATAAATCAATAACAGCTTGTTCTTGTTTGCCCGAGATCAAAGAGGATTGCATAGTTCAATTTCATCTGTATATAAAATCAACTGTAATGCTGTTGGGACTTTAATAAACAGTGGGTGCCACTTAAAAATGTCTCCATCAATGAAATCATGAAGAAAGCCATCCTTGCATGGCTTTGGCCTCTCATCAATCATTGCAAGCATTCTTGGATGTGATAGCAGCTGCTCCAAACTTTTCACCAACAGTATGTAATGAAAACAATGGTCCTTAATGGCAAGAACTCTGGAGACTCCACGCTTCGAATAACAGACTGTTTGTTTTGTGACAATAATCTCTGGTTCAACTGGTTTTAACAGTTCTTTGATGGTCTTGTCCTGCAAATGGGTGGAAGCAATTTGAGTGAAAGGGTCAACAAACTGGTCAAATACACCCACTGCATCACTCTTTAGTTGATCCGGGTCCCCAGAATGTCTCTCAATCATGTCACTCATTCATCATTCCACGAAGCTCTTGCCTTGGAAACAATAATAAAATTATAAAGAACAGAAAAAAAATGGACAGCAAAAAAAAAGAAAAAAGGTAAAACCATGTGAAGGAGCAGCAGCAGAAACATCTACAAGCCCCCAAAAAGGGTCCTCTTGGATCAAGCCAGCGACAATACCCCCACCCCAAAACAAAACCGACCCAGTGTCCAAATATCATGAATACAAAAAGGGGTGGGAGGAGCAGCCCCCACCTGGGGAGGCGGACTGCCGCCAGCTGCGGTGGCAGGTCAGGGAGCAGCTGGCACAGGGAAAAATCCCTGAAAAGCAAGATAAAAGCCCAGAAAACTCTCCAAAGAAATAACCCCCCCCTCCAGCTGGTGACTCCCGGGACAGTGACTCCCCATGTATATAGTTTATTTGTTTATATAGTTTTTTTTATAGTTGTGTGTTTTTTAAATAAAGTTTTTTCATATTAAAAAAAATGAAAAAATCATGTCACTCATTTGTTGTTTTAGGTGCTCCAATAATACGGCCTGATATTGCTGGACTCCACTCACGATGTGGTTAACAGCTCTCTGTGCAAGAGGAAAAAACAAAGGAAAATCCTTAATTACAAAATTCATATGAAAACACAGTCAACACGCAAACTCACAGAGACACACTTTTTGAAAATGGAACCCTTCAGTTACATAAAGTTAGTGAGATGCAATGAGCAAAATAAGTTACCCCCACCACCCAATTTTTTTTGGTAATGAATAATATTACCTTATGCAACGTTAAGACCTTGTTTTCACTTAATTATAATGCATTTTGAGGAATCGGATCCTAGGTGCAAATGCAAATTGAATATTTGTGTTGTGCGTATTATGTTGTCTCTAATCTTAGCTCATGCTAAGGAAATATAATGATAGGCAGATTTTGGATGCAACATACATGTCTATTTCCATATATAGTGGGGGAGTGAGATCTGAGTGGTCACCCATGAAGTACATGGAGACACATTCTAATGTCAGGTGTTTCACTCACATACCTAAAGCTGTCCATTTATGATCAGATCATTCAGGATGCCAGGTCTGAACAGTGCCCAAATTATAGCTTGAGCACTGTTAAGCATAAGTTAAGCATATTGCTTTTAGGTTCTCTAACAATGAAATACAATTCAATGGAAAATTAATGGCATAAATTACCTGTGTCAGTCGATGGGTTTCCTTGGCTTGAAGAAGAAATGCAGTTGCATGTTTATAAATGTCAAGATTCAGGTGACCCTCTCCATCTTCTTGAAATCCACTCTGAAACAGAATAACAAAAACATATCTATTAAAACAGAAATAAATAATTGCACTGATAGGTAGCAATCACCAAACAATATTGCATTCATTAGTTAGCTAGATTCATGCCCATAAGGTACAAGATAGATGTATTTTTACTGACTGATGTCTTTAATTTGAGCTTTTAAAATGACAACTAAAATGACAAAGCAGTACCTGATAATAGATTAATAAGACTAGCAAAGCACATGGAGAGTTCAGTACAGTACTCACTACAGTTTAAATTCCTTGACCATGCCTGATCACCCCCAAAATTGAATTACTTGTTTATTGGCCCATTTGTGACATTTCCTGACAATTTAAAATCTGTCCATAACTTTGAGTTATTTTGCTAACAGTCAGACAAATGCCACCAAAAACATAACCTCTGGAGTTACTAAGAAAAAAAGGTAAAGAAAAGAAAAACAAAAGATAGTAAGGCCATAGACTCTGTCGACAAGCATCGAAAAATCAAAGGATAACTTTTCAAAAATTTTTATTTGTTATTTAAAGCAGCGGTCCCCAACCCCTGGGCCGTGAGTTGTTTGGTACCGGGCTTCGAGAGTTGAGGCTGGGGTGTGAAGTTTGCGGTTTTCAGGGTTTTAATTGTTAAATTGGTTTCTCTGGGTCTTTTCCTGTGTTGTAGTTGCGTGTCTTATTTTGAAAGAAATATTTATGTGTTTTAAGAGCAACAAAAGAGCATTAAGGGGCAGAGGAGGATGTTACTCTCAACATTGTTGGCACATTTCAGGAGGACGCTGCTAGTAAAGTTACACAATTACACAGTTAATTTGCAATTATTATTATATTTACAAAATATCACCATTTTTGTCTTCGTCGCATCATTTTATGTTGTTGTATTTATCCGCGACACCTTAAAGTCCAGTTCGTGAAAATACTGTCTGACTCTAAACCGGTCCGTGGTGCGAAAAAGGTTGGAGACCACTTGTTTAAATGACTAACATTATTGATTTTTTTTTCCTACTGAGCCTGATAGTTGACAGTTATTTACTCTTGGACAAGTTACTGACAATTGGAAATATGTTATATTTAGTAGTTTCACCTTTAAAAAAAATAACCAATACTGACAATAAAAGTAATATTGACTTTAATGCTCTTATTAATGTGAAGATGAGCATTTTTTGTGTGTTTAAATTTTTTTTGACAGTAACTCTGAACAAATCATGTTATTTTGGTTTACTTTGCCTAATAGTCATTGTCTAAGTTGACCTTGAACACATATGTAAACATGATAGCGACCTATTCAGTTAGCTGACTGGCTTTTACCAGCTGATTTCAACACTTATTTCAACAATATATCAACTTTTTAAAAAAACTAATAGGACTTTCTGCAAAGTTTGGATGCATTCACCGGAGCGAACGGATGACTGAAAAAAAACACTGTCTGACAAGACTGCAGCTTTGAGTTTCTGCCACAGCTCTCATTTACGTTTCAGGTGAGTTACTTAATTTAGCGAAGCAACTAGTTCGACACTCATCACTGTTAAAATAAAAGTACAACATGAGTCTGTCAAAAACAACACATTTAATGAACGTACTTGGATCAGCCAAAGTAAATGCTAACATTATGTTACAGCTTCTGCAGCTCATTTATCCGGCTTTTGTTAAAATAACTTACCGTTAGTGCGGGGATGCTTGAGGCCTCGTCAGTTACTGAAGAACTGGCGTTAGTTTGGTTGATTGGGGCCGTCCTTTCACCTGCTCCAGGTAAACCGTGGCGGGTTGATCCTTCCTCCTCATTCGCTTCCACTCCGAGAAGGTGATGCGCTTGTGTCCGCTTTACGTGATAGTAGAAGGAGTTATACACTCTGTACTCACTCGGACAGCCATCAATTCTACACACCACGCGAAAGTCAGGGCTGCGGCTGTGCATGGTATTAATGTGACACAAAAGTTGTCTCAGAGTCAATGCTACAAACACGTAGCATATAAAGCAACGCCAAATCATGTTGGAAGCTAGTATGTTTCATTCGGTAGCGCGGGCTGCAGTTGTGCCGTAAAATAACTCGTTACCATGGTTACACGCGCCTGCTAAATTGTCGTAAATGTGGGGGATAAACTAAATTATTTTTTTTATTAACCTATAATAATTAACGTTATTTTGCAATGCACAGAGACAGTTGTTTGGTTTAAAAACCAATCAATCATCCTTTTAGGATATTTTTGGGCCAAAGAAATGTCAGGCAAATTGAAGACGAACTTCGTTTCTGAATGATCTGGTGGACATCTTAAGTTCATGTAGACACGTGCCTGCCACTACTGTCCGAGAGTTCTTTGCATGCGTGTTTCATTGGAAGTAAGTTAAAATTTATTATACAGTGCTCATTTTTTGTACATATTACACTCCTTTCGAAAGTTCTAAATGTTTTGGTGTGTTTATACTGTGTAACGTTGCAGCCGAACAGTGACTGCCAGTGGCGACCTAGCCTGTTTGGCGCCCTGGGCGAACAGTCCCTCTGCGCCCCCCCAAACACACACACACACACACACACACACACACACACACACACACACACACACACACACACAGACAAAACATATTAAAGATTGTACATTAACATAAAGCTGTTGTACACACACACACATATGAAGAGAGAGAGAGAGAGTATGCATAGTATACAAACGGCTACCAAACAGCCATCATAATTCGTCATACAATGAGAACAGGGCAAATCGACAATTGACAATGACTAATTAATATTAAAATCTGTAACATAATGTATTGCTTGGAGTTTAGCCTGTTACTGTTGCTATTTTTACCATTTCTTCTTGGAGCAACTGTAACGCACATAATTTAATTAGGGATTAATAAAGTATTCTGATTCTGATCCTGATTGTTTCAGGATGACCTGCCATTATCCAATGACACATCTGCTTACCTGTATCTTTTGCTCATTTCTCCTCCTCTTCTTTTCTCTTTTTTCTAAACTGAGCACCTGATGGCTTTGAACTTTTCTTGTCCATCTTCCATTGGTTTTAATTTTGCACTCCAGTATTACACAACCCAGGATTCAAATCATGAATACATATTGGGCTTGGATTTACAACATTATAAATGAAATGTGCTCTATTTGGAAGCAGCAGGGCCCCCCTCCCCTTTCGACGGGTTGTGTGTGAGACTTTAAATCATCAAACTGTAAATTTTAAATTGTTATTGATCCCTTTATCCCTGGTCCTAAAGTGTATATTTATTTAACTTACTCTTCTTATATATATTGTTTGTTTACTTGCACTGCTGTAAGTGGAGCCTCGTCGTCTCGTCTCTCTATATACTGGACTTTATGACAATAAAGTTTACTTTGACAGCAGAGAGCAGGCGCACCGAGGGCTCTTGCGCTCACTTTTCGTGTATAGAATTTCGAAAAAACATCGGTGCAAATTATAAGTCTGTATCATGATGTCTGGTGTTTTCATGTTTGTTGGTTTGTTTTTATTTTGTTTTATTTTGCGAGTTAGATGCCGCTCCAGCCGGTCAGAGAATCCCCCGCCCTCTCCTCTCAAACGGATGGCGCCCTTACTCCCAGCAAATGGGCGATAGAAAACCGATCGGTGCCTATGCCATTCCCAATATGCGCTGGCTGACGTCGGGGCAGCATGAGTACGAGCATTTTTTTTTTTTTTTTTTTTTGCCGATGCCCGTGATGCCGCCCCCCACCACGATGCCGCCCCGGGCAACCGCCCGTGTCGCCCGTATCTAAAGCCGCTACTGGTGACTGCACGAGGCAAGCTAACGCCAACAGAGCTAACTAGTGTGCTAAATAGGCTAACAGCATGGAAGGACTGGATGAGGTCACAGTGTCGGTTTTAAAGGGTAATGTATCCAAATTTTATTTTTAAACAGATTAAATGGACTTATGTTTTACATAGGTGTATGAACACGGAAGTGTGTAAATTACATTATTTTATAAATAATGTCGTTGATGATGTTTAAGTAATTTTTTTCATGAGGTCAACAATACTACTAAAGTAGTGTGGTGATTTATGTTTGTCTGTAAACAGAATTTTTCCACAGCAGTTAGCCCAGCATATATTTTTTTTATTTAATTAAGTAATTTTTTCAGAGGAGAATACTTTTTTCTTCTACTTCATTTTATTTTGAAGTAACACTACTTTTACTTAAGTACAATCTTTTTAGCATGTTGACCATTAGCTCTATATAAAAAACAGTAGTAGACAATGAGGTATCCACATTTCTATACTAAACTAGTTAGCAATAGCAACAAAATTTTAATGAAGTGTCAACTTTCATAGTCTCGTCTCTCATGCAGTTTCCTTTTTAGGGCATAATTTCATCTTGCTATGTTTTTCTTCCAATGTGTTCATAGCTGCAAACATCAGCGAGGGAATGATGGGCACCCTGTCTCGTGAAGACTTGCAGGATCTTTTCCCTGGCCCAGACAACTTTTTACGGAGAAAAGCTGTCTGGCGTGCCTGTCAGGATGTACTGGAGGTCAGTTTCTCAGTCACTCACCACCTCTTAAAATTGGCATTGTCGTGTTTTTGTTCCTTTTGCAATTATTTTTTGGTTTTAACACCAGTCACCAAATCTACCTATTTTATTTTAAGGGAATAATGGAATGAACCTGCTATCAACCTCCTATTAAAAAATACTACAAACCACATATACTACTGTTACCTGAATTTTCTTTTGTATGTTCTAATATAGAATTGAAGGGTGCAATACAGGTAATCATTACAATTTAAGGATGGAATTTTATAGACTTGTGAAGAATAACACTTTTTTTTTACATTAAAATTAGGGTATTGAATAAATCAATCTGCAAACCTCAACTTTGATAAATAAGTCATATCATGGTCAGGCTATGGTCACTTAGTTGTGAATAGAAAATATTGTCCCCCTGAAGCTGCCTTACATTGTAGGAACCACCGTCCATCATAGAAAACACTTGCAGAGTAACAACCAGTCTGATTGTGAAATCAGTTTACCAGGTTTCTCAACTCTGGAATGTGATCAAACCACGATTACAACTAGTTTAACCATGGGCAGAGTTGAATGGCTCTTCACTATACCCCCCCCCCCTCCACCCCCCCAAAAAAGTTGCATTTTGCTTTTATTCTTTATTTTACAGAAATCTGGCCAAGATGACTCAAAATCTTTAAGCAGCTCCTCCATTAATGAGTCACCCAAGCAACAGACATCCACTACTGTAAATGCAACTCCTGCAAAGTGCAGAAGCCCTGAAAAGGTTGTGAAGTTATTCTATCCAGAATATGTATTGCACACTGACACTGAGCTTGAGCAAGTCCGCCAACAATACTTTGAGTTGTCAAAGAAAGGTGAAGAGCGCAGCTGCAAAATGTCAAAGGAGCTCAGATGTCGGCTCATCCGAAACACCATGAGTAGTAGTGCTGGGCGATATGACGATATATATCGTGTGGACGATAGAAAAGTGTCTATCGTGCCATTTGTCTTCTATCGTTTCTATCATTTCTAACCCTAATTTTATAAATTATTACATAAAATATATCATTAACCCTTTACAACCGGTCGGAGCAGGCACACTCCGTTTTCCCTAACTATTTTTAAATCCCTGTAGTACTGGAACCATGTGAAATAGCGCAATAATTTTTTTTTGCATGTGAAACCGTAGGAGTTGTACTTACATCTTATTCCATCTTCCATCTTCCACATATAGCTTTGCAAAAATTGCATAAAAAGCACTTCCAGCAACAAAAACAAAATATTCTTGACTTGCAGCAACAAAAACATAATATTCCAGAAACACGCTTTGCCGATCCGATCAGCTGTTCATAACACATACTACGTTGGAATATAAGTCAGCGCGAACTATCGCATGTCCACCATTGTCTGTCCGAAACCGGAAGTGACCTCATTTTCGCGGAAAATATAGTTTTTTAGCTTCAAAGTCTATGTTGGTGTTTTTAAAAGTCATGTTTGACTTTATGCTCTTCTGTATTGTTTCCGGGATGCTTAGAAGTCAAATTACACTGTTGGAAATAGTTTATTTTGATGCACATGCTGTGTTTTTGCAAATTTGCATTTATTTATTTTCATTTTTCCTGTGGTATATAAAAATTTGTGTATCTCAAAAATAAAACTATGAAGACACTCAAAATAAATTTCTCGTGGTTGGAAACTATTTTGTGCAACTTTTTTGTATTTACAGTTTTGAGGGATAAGCCTCTTAAATTTCTCTAACTAGAAATATATGTAACAAAAAAAAAGATTTTCAAATTTTTTGTAGTTTATTGCACTTTTTTGCAATTTATGTAGTTACTATGGACTTAATGCATACATATTATTAAACTTTGGGCTATAACGGTTGTATTGATGTATAGCAACTTGAAATGCTCCCACAAATGGCACTACAGCATGTAAAATGTAAAGATAAGCTCTTTCGGACTTGGTTCTGTGGTAGGTCTTAAAGGGTTAAATAGCCTGTGGCAAATATATTAGTGCTGTCTTCTCACTATACATACTCTTAACTTTATGCAAGAGAAAATAAAGTATAAAAAAATGATATTTTTCGCAAAGAAACTCCGTCTTGTGGTTTTGCGACATGGTACTGCTTTACGTGCACCCGGATTTGCGACATGCTTTACGGTAACTCAAAACAAAGACTGCACCCTCTCCACTCGCTGTTTACAGACTGCATACTTTCCAGATGACCACAGGTCAGGTGGTATATTGTGATATATATCGTTATCGTGATATAAAATAATTCATATTGTGATAAATATTTTTTCCATATCGCCCAGCACTAATGACTAGTATGATTGCAATTCTGAGGGCAAAGGGGGATGGAGAATCGCATAGATACCCATCAAAACCAGAAATTACAGCAATGGCAAAGAGAATAGTACAGTACTATCCTATGCTACAGGACCAAGGCATCAAGAATACATGGGTAAGTGAAATGCATCCACTTCAATACCAAAGTGTTTCATGTTGGACATTTTAGTAGTGGTTGGAAAAATGTATTAAATGTCCTATACAGGTTACCGTGTACACACAGCTAAACAAAAGACTGCAAAATGTGAGATCCCCCCAAAAAGCCACTCCAGATGGGAGACATTCAAAGAGGTAAGGCTGCAACTAATTAATTTAAATTTTAGCAATGATAATTCTGTTATCCATTTTCCTCATTAATTGATAAGTTGTTTAGTCAGTAAGATGTCTGAAAGTTGTGAAATCAAATCAAATCACTTTTATTGTCACATCACATGTGCAGGTACACTGGTACAGTACATGCGAGTGAAATTCTTGTGTGCGAGCTTCACAAGCAACAGAGTTGTGCAAAAATACAATAACGTAAAACAAGCAAAATATAAGAATGGCTAAATCTGAGAGTAATAAATATATGTACAATATATAAGAGTGTATGCATTACTGGATGTGTATACTAAATATGTTTTTCTGTGTGTGTGTGTGTGTGTGTGTGTGTGTGTGTGTGTGTATACATATTTTACAAATTAAATAGAGAGAGGAGCTCTCTATTTTTCCTCAAAAGTCTTCTTTTGTCCACAACCTGACAATTTTAATTTCAACGATAGAGGACAAACAAAAACAAAAAAGTCATTTAAAAAGCTAAAATCATGTTTGGGCATTTTATTAAAGAAAGAAAGAAAGAAGTGATCCAAAATGATCAATCAAGTATTTGGTGACCTGCCTTTTGTTTCCTTACCAGTTTTAGCATGAAAGGAAGAAGCACTTTGTGTTACACTTTGTATATATGAACATGGCTATACAAATAAAGATATGAATTGATTGAGTTTGTAGCTGATAACTAATTGATTAACTGACTAATCTTTGCAGCTCTGCCAAGAGGCGACGTCTTGATCAGCCAAGTGACGTAGAAGAAATGGATTCAAGTGACTCAACAATCATTCTGGATCTGTCCACAGAAGGGAGGAGCAGCCCAGAGTCGGCCAGTAAAACAAGTGAGTTAGAAGGTGAGTTTCAACTTTACATTTACAAACTGGTCCCTCTGTGGACATCATAAAAAAATAAAACAAATATACCTGCATATTGAGTCAAGATGGCAGTCCTGACATGACAGAAGTAAAAGGCTTTAAAATGGGCATCAGAAAATGATAACTACATCACATTTTTCCTGTTTTATCATCAGTTTATTAACATTTCCGTGGAAATTAATGTTAATAAAGTATTGGTATTAATAAAAGCCAGTATATTATAAATTTAAAGAGCTGGGTACTGTGGTGTGTTTATAGTATAAGTCTGTGCAACATCAGTCTTTAACCACTCAGTATATCATGTAATGTAATGTTTTTAAAAAACAATGTGCCTCACTAGAGGCTTTTTTTCTCTTTTTAACTGTTTTTTAATTTAGGTTCCAAACTAATTTTTAAAATGTATTACCCTGACACAAAATATCTCTTTGCTATGTCTTTAAGGAAAAAGGAAAGCAAGAAGAACCCTCTACCCTGTCAAGTCCTAATAGTGAGTCCATCCAACTGCCTTGTGTGTGTGTGTGTGTGTGTGTGTGTGTGTGTGTGTGTGTGTGTGTGTGTGTGTGTGTGTGTGTGTGTGTGTGTGTGTGTGTGTGTGTGTGTGCGCGCGCACATCTTTGTAGGGGTGCACTTGTGTGCCTACATATAATTGTATATGATTGCATGACCATATGTAAATTGGCATTTAAATGGTAAATATTTTGAAACATGAATAAGTATTTAATAGTTAAGTTCAGAGCTGTAGTTTTTTTTTAAAAAAAGATTTAACTCCATTAAAGTATAGTCTATATTTTTTATGGCAGATTTCTGACATTTGTCATTTTAATGACATAAGATTTTTGTGAGAGACATTATTTATGTAATTTTGTGTCTTGCAGCAAACAAGCCTGCAAATATCAACAGTCCAGACACCCACTGTCCAGCAACCTTGGCCAAACACTACAAGACCCTACAAACTTTGTTTAAAAGAAAAAACCCAAACCACCAGGATGTCTCTCAGCTCCTGGATTTGGAATTTTCAGCCAGAAGAGCATTCATTGATTCAAATACTATTTGCGAGGAGGACAGACACAAAAAGGTTCTAGAAGCATACCCTTGTTTCAAGGACATTGGACATGTAAGTCATTGTTAAATCCACGTGATTCAAACCAAACAATGTTTATCATACCAACTTCTTGCTCCTCAGTGATGCATTGACATGTTTGTATTGGTATGCTGAATATTTTATAGGTGATGGAGGAGCTTCATCGCATTTTGGATAAAGAAAATGCCAACTTCATCAATGAACTGAAGGGAAGATGGCAAGATTTCTGCCAGAAGGTTCAGTTTTTTGGTGTATGGAAAAAGACGCTGAAGCCCCCAATGGGAACGGATAAAGGTAAGCAATGATGTTTTGGTGTTATTGGTCATCAGAGTATAGTTTGGATCTTTAAGCATGTTAAAGCAGTAGTCCGTAAAGTAATGTCACTGAGGACAGGAGGAGGAGAATTTGAAATTTTAAAGGCCTAATCCCCCACTCCCCCTCGCCTTCTTGAAGGAGCTGCAAGCCGCACCTCCTACTAGTCACGCGCAGGGAAAACAGACTGAACGCTACAAAAGGCTAAAAATAAAAACCAACAGGCCAGTTTAGGGAAAGGTTGTTATGTAGGCTCACTACACAACATACAATGTAAGATAAATCCCTTTTTGTTCCCCCTCCCTCCCCTCCTCAGCATGAAGTTTTACAGACTGACATTAATGCAATGTAGATCAATGTAGGTGTAGTTAGCATTCAAGCACAAGTCATATTAGCCTACTGTAAACACAGTATACAACAATTATCTACACCATTTAGTATTTTTTAGGTTACTGTGACAAGTTTAAACTATGGATTACAGCTTTAACTTTCATGTGCACCTTTTCAATCCATGATGATTATCACTGGCCAAATAGTTGTTGTTGTTGTTTTGTTTTTTGATCTTGAGGATTTTGTTTATGTGTGGTAATGAGATGATTCTTTTTTCTGTATAGCTGAACAGGCTCTTGAGATCCTACGTGTGCTGCCATCACTGTTCCCATCCACCTCTGCTCCTCCAAAGAGGGCACGAGATGCGAGTGAGGCTCTGGTGCATGTCCTTGAGGTGAGCTGTGTAAAATGTAGCAGTTGTTTTTTGTTTTTGTTCTTTTTGGGACAACAGTATTAAAAAAATGCTTCTTCTGATGAGTGCCAATGTATTTTATATTTACATACTATATGTTCTAAGCCTTCAAAGGCACCTAAAACACATTTTTGGAATGAGGGTTCTCACAGGTTAGATCTCTGTGACCACTAAATACAAACATGGATGCATTACGTGGTAGCACATTTTTATCACCTCAATGATACCTAATTAAATGTAGCCTTGGTTTTCTGTTTTTAAGGAAGGCTAGACAAATGTGAACAGTAATTCCATCGAGAATAATTAAAAGTAGCAATTTCAGATGTGTTTTCTCAGAACTTCAACTTTTGTTGTAATTTAGCTTTAGTTATGCGTTTGAAACAAAAGTGCATCATCCTTACAAAAGTATGTCTGTGTTATGTGTTAAAGGACCAAGAAGACCCTAATACCTATCTGATGAAACGTCCTCTCTCCTGCCCAGTCCTGATTGTGAGTCCGTCCAACTGCATCCTAGCGGTAGATGTGCCAATAATCACGTTTCCAAAAGACTTGTGTGCTTTATACCTTATGGCCTACTATTACACCCTTCACCTTACATATCCAAAGTGTGTAGCCACTCTGCTTTCCGTCATACAGACGGAGGTTCTCTTGGACAAAATCCATGAGAGAGATCTCACATCATCTTACAAGAAGAGCATGGCTGAGTGGAATGCTTTTACTGGCCAGTAAAGCCAATATGGTCAGATGGACTATAGGAAAGCACTTCCTCTCTCCTTCCACGGCTACTACAGTCCATGTTGGTTGTGATTGATTTTTGTTTGTAATTTGGCCAGGTTAGCCCAGTGTTATAATTAAGGGTGCACGATAATATTGGCTAACATGCCGACATTTTGTGTTTGGTTTGTGCAGTACAGAGACTGCCTCGCTTTTAGTTCATTTTAAGATTTTTTTTTTTTTTTTTTGTAATGTTGAGTTTAGACAGAAGACTATTCAGAAAATAGGCTCTACTGTGAAAGAGTAAATTGACTAAGCTGAAACTGACTAGTTTGGTATAAAAGTGAGAATTGCTTTATTGGGTATTGGCTAGTACAACTGTAAAATATTAGATATAGCTGAAAAATGATAATGTTTTGGCATTGTTTGAAGAATGTGGTCAAATGTTCATGTTAAAAGCACTTTGTAATAATAACAAATGTTACAGATTGAGGAGTTTTAGCCTAGCAGTGTTTGTCTGTACTTTGTGCCTGTGCAATTCACATATGTTACAGGTGTATTTAGTGTCAGATTGGACAGGAAAAAAAGTCTTTTATGTAGTCCCCTCTGTTTATGGGGTTTTATCAATAAAGTTGTTGCTTTTGAAGTCTATAGTTCTCATATTTTTTTTGTCTTATAAGCAGTAGGTAAAAGTCTTGAATATAGGGTAAATGCACTAGAAATAGAGAATTATTACAAAAAAGATTGCCTAATACTAGTAAAAGAATGCTAACTTTAATACATTTTGTCTCGAAATGTCAATTTCTAATCTATTTCAAGTAAGGTGTTGGACTTAAATCTAGAATGGTGTCACATTTTTTTAAAACTGAAAATAAGTTATATACACTTAAAACAAAGAGGATGATGTTGGGAGGTTTATAGAAAAATGCTACTTTTGAGGGGAAAATACTACTTTTGAGCACCACAAACTTATGAGACACAAAACTTCACAACACTAGTAAAATATAGCTAAGAATGAGTTTTTCCAGCTAATTTCAAGATCTCGTAAGGCTTGATGAACTGTCTTATTTCAAGAAGTCTTGTCAAGAGAATTTTCACTTGTTCCATTGGCAGATTTTTTTCCACTTAGTTCAAGCAAAAAAATATCTTGTATTAAGTTTTTTTTTTCTTGTTTTTGGAGGGACATTTTTTCCAGTGCAAAACGTGAACCCATTCAGCATAAGGTGCCCTGGAGAAGATACGCAGGCATTCTGACATAGGATATGGGGGGACAGCGAAAATGTATACACAGATGGCTAATTAGGGGAAGTGAAAAGAGCTGGAGAGAACAAGACACAGGTGGACTAAATCACAAGAGATGAGACAAACAAACCAAAGCACAAGGACAACGACTCTCAAAGCAAAACAGGGAGTTACATAACTAAACGAGGAAGACAAATGAAACATGAATGAAGAGGAAAGGACACCCTCAGGGAGGAATTAACACTAAATTTGTCACGGCTCTTGGAATGAGCCGTGTGGAATTATTAAAGGACCCAAAACGCAGGCAAAGAACAGATGATATGAGCAAATGTTTATTTTCAAAGTGGCAAAATGACACCAACAGGGAGCGGGGGTATGAGAAGCAACTGAGGAAACCTAAACTGGGAAAACCAAAGAGCAAACCTGAAATGATAACCAAACGGGGTGAAGGACAGAGAGACGCAAACAGATGCAAGGAAACCGCTCAGGATGAAGGAGGGGATTAACGCATACGAACCGGCAACATGCAGAAGAACACACAGCAGTAATCAAGGGATGGGAGACAGGAGGGGAACACGCCTGGGAGAAATCACAGCTGATGAGACAGGGGAAAGATAAACTGAACACGCTCACATGAGAGAGACCTTCAGAATAAAACAGGAAACTAACAGACACTGAGAACCAGACAAGACATTGAACTTAGACAGATTCACGAGCAGACACAGTGACACCATGGACAGACAGAGGGAACACAGGCAGGCATGAAACAAAACCCTAACACATAGCAAACCTAAACAAAAGACATAACAGAATAAACAAGAACATAGAATAATATAAAGAAAAACAAAACACTGAGTAGTCAGACTCAGGACTATGACAAAAATAGCTGAGAACTGAAAAAAAACCCCAGCACTGGTGACAGTGTTGAGATGTGAGGAGACAGTGGCTTCGTTTTAATGTTATTTCTTTGGAACCATTTTTATTTTACATGTTTAGCCCTGTTTAATATATCAAAGATATATCAGAGATTTTATTCAAGAAGTGCTTATGGAGGAAATATATACAAATATATCTGTGTGATTTAATGCAAATAGAGTGGTCAGATAAACATCAGAGCTGGATGACTATACCTGCTACAGCATTAGGGTATCACCTCTCTTCTGATTGACATCAACTATTTTGTGCAACAAATGTATATGAATTTATAATTTACATCTGCACAAAGCCTCGCTGGTTTCAAAGATGTTCATAGCACACCGTGTCTCTGGATAAATTAATCTTTCTGTTGACAAAATAGAAGGATTCAGAAGAAAAAAAATACATGTAAACTGTATTTGTCTTTAATATAGGAGAATGCAATCTGAAAATAAACTTTAAAACAATCTAAAGCTAAATTGAAAAAAAAAAAAAAAAAAAAAAGACTTTCTACGAACCTTCACCCTGCATTTGGAGAAAACCGAAATGATGCTACAATTTCAGTTGAAGAAGATTGCTGTTGTTTTGAAGGAGGGGAGCTACATGGTGTGAGTTTGATGTATAAAAGACTTTACATTTTGTATTTACAAAAACATCAGAAGTATACAACAGAAGGCTGAAATTGTTTCCCACAGTTTATCTCACAGTTTAACAGCAAACAAAAGCTCACTGGTCTAAAGGGCAAATGAAGTAGAAAGCAAAACATCTTACAAATATCTCATTAGCTCTGTGAAGCATCACATCATCATGCAGTAGCAATAAAATTAATACAAAATTTGTTTTGAAATGTGTTGCTAAATTTAAGAAAAAGAAAAAAGCTCAAGTTAAATGTGTCCACTTCACTCCTGCCTCACCTCAGTCTCCTGTACTACTTTAGGGATGACAATTCTCTCTTTAGATCATTTTTAATCTGGTTCAACAAGTAAATAATATTTACGAGGTACATGGATTTGAGTTCATTTTGTTTCTTCCATGCAGGACTCTCAGCTAGTTGGACTTCACTCCAGATCTTCCTGCACTTCCTTGTCTGTTTGTGCTTGCTGTGAAGGCCTTCAAGGCTGAAAGGTTCTCATAAACAGAATGCGAATCTAACTGATGGAGAGAGATTAAAATAATGATGAGACTAAAAGAGCTTCTTTAAACATGTATTGCATTGTGGTAAAATTATTACTGGCTCTAATTCATACTGCAAATACTGTTTGTTGTGTAGCATTTCTTACCTGCATCATGTCAGCAGTTCCATCTGCTCCAGTTTGTACGTTTGCCCATTTCTTCTTCCTGGATAAATTCCAATAACAAATCAATTTTTATTGAAACTGAATCAGCAGCTTTAAAGATAAAGTTAGGGGAAAAAAGAAAAGTAATGGAACTGATGATTTTATATATACATATATATTACCTTATCTGTATACTCAACAAAAGCAGAGGAATCAGCATCAGAACCACCAGAGTCAACCTGATGATATTCGCGATTATTACTGATTTCACTAAAAAGAAGACAAACAAACAGGATGTAAGTCTGAGTTGCACATCTAGTTTCATACATCATTCAACTGTGAGGAGCATCAAACTGACCTGCCACAACATTCAGCTGTAAGATGGAGTTCTGATGTCCTCTTGAGTTCTGGGCAACACAGTAATAACTCCCACTGTGTTCAGGTTGGATGTCAGTGATGGTGAAGTTCTGTCCTGATGCCTTTGGTGACTCATCATTCTCCTTGTACCAGGTGTAATTAGCTGCTGGGTTAGCATCACTGCTACAGGTCAGAGTCACTGAACTGCCCTCCACTATCTCAGCAGAGGGACTCACTGACACAGAGGGAAGTCTCGGAGGATCTAGTAAACAGTAAATTAAAAACTATGTAAATTTATATTCAAATTCTGTTAAGATTCTTAAAAAGTATTTTGAAAGTTTAGACTGACAAAAAACACTCACATTGTACATCCACTGATAGAGAGGTAGAGTTGGCCTGTCCATGCACATTCTCAGACTTGCAGGAATAATCCCCACTGTCCTCCAAGCTGATGGAGATAAAGTGATAAACATTCTGTTGTCCTGCTGACAGTACTTTGTTGTCTTTGTACCAGGTGTAATTAGCTGCTGGTTTAGCATCACTGCTGCAGATCAGATTTACAGGGCTGCCTTCCACTATCTCATCAGAGGGACTCACTGATAGAGACAGAAACTTTGGAGCATCTGAAAGAGAAGGTAAAGACACAGAGAGTTTGCCTGTCCATTGATGACTTAAGCATGTTCATGTAGTGTGATCGTTGGATTAGGTAATTGGATTTATATAATCCTTTGGTTGCCAATCAGGTCTCTCTCGTGACATGTAAGAGTCTAATTTCTGTCCTTCAACCACTCAAATCAATACAAAGGATGTAAATATAGGAAAGTCTTCTACTTATCATTCTGAAAGTCAAATGAAACCAAACCCAACCAAAAGAAACCTACAGATTCAACCAGAATCACAAAAAATATGTTCAAAGCAGAAACAAATCTGTGCTGTTGTGGAGGGTTTTGTGGCATTCAGACAATTACAGTACCACCCATCCATCCATTCTTTTATCTTTGTAAGGGTCACGGAGGGGCTGGAGCCTATCCCAGCTGCCATAGGGCAGGAGGCAGGTGTTGCAGGGACAGACAGATAGCCATTCACACTCACAATCACACCTATGGACAATTTCGAATGACCAATTAACCCAACCCCACTAACTGCATGTCTTACTGATGGTTTACATCTCAGGGATGTATATCCAGAAGCCATTTGGAATCCAGAGTGCTTTACTGAAGCTGCATAGTGAACAACTAGCCATGTTTTTACTTACATTTTACATCAAGAAGTTTGTTCCTAGACATCTTCATCCCCAGCTTGTTTCTGGCTTTACAGTAATACTCTCCAGAGTCAGAGGACTGAATGGAGCTGAACCCAAGCTGGAAGCTCTCACTGAGAGGTTTGCGATCATTGTTCTTGTACCAGGTATATTTAGCTGCTGGGGTAGCATCACTGCTACAGGTCAGAGTCACTGAACTGCCCTCCACTATCTCAGCAGAGGGACTCACTGACACAGAGGGAAGCTTTGGAGCATCTGGAGGAGGAAACATGAACATATTTAATGTTTAATTACACATTATGATTGAGTTTTCATAGTAGAAGATAAAACTGCATGCCCCGCCAATAACACTACAGCTCACATTAAACAAACACTCATTGGTCGTTCTTTAATGTTTTCTTTAGACCAAAGATGGTCTGAATCTCCTGATTTATGAGCCCCAGAGTTAGTTTGAAAATGGGTCTGACGATTTTATCCAGCAGTGAATATATCATTAGCTAACACGTGGAGATCAGGCACAGTACTATGAAAAAGTATTTGCCCCCTTACAGATTTCTTTTTAAAAATGCTACTAATTTATCACAGTTCTAGAACTTATGAATAAATATATCACTTAAAAATATAGCTGGATAGCTTTTTCTCTTAATAACCCTTTAAACCCTGACCTAAACCAGGGGTGGGCAACTCCAGGCCTCGAGGGCCAGTGTCCTGCACGTTTTAATTATAGTCTTGATCTAACACAGCTGATTTAAATGGCTAAATTACCTCCTCAACATGTCTTGAAGTTCTCCAGAGGTCTGGTAATGAACTAATCATTTGATTCAGGTGTGTTGACCCAGGGTGAGATCTAAAACCTGCAGGACACCAGCCCTCGAGGCCTGGAGTTGCCCACCCTTGCTAAAAATGCTAACCGTCACAGGTGAAGTGTTAGGGTTTAAAGGGTTAAATGAAATGAAATCAATTAAAACACTATTTAAAAGCTGCATTTTGCATTTGTCTAATGGTAAAATGTGTTTGATAACCTCAAACAAACAAGTGTGGCAAAAATGCAAAAAACTAAGAAATCAAGGAGGCAGATATTTTACATAAATATTACAAGCAGCAAATCCAA
Organism: Pelmatolapia mariae; assembly: GCF_036321145.2. Classification (NCBI taxonomy): domain Eukaryota; kingdom Metazoa; phylum Chordata; class Actinopteri; order Cichliformes; family Cichlidae; genus Pelmatolapia; species Pelmatolapia mariae. The sequence goes on along the minus strand of NC_086232.1, from coordinate 8,239,080 downwards.
ACTCTGTCACATGTGCTCAGTGTGAATTCTCATCAGGTCTCATCACCAGTGGTGGACCTGCCAGTTCTGGTGTTATCTTATTAAAGCCAGTGCATCTGCACAGAGCTAGGCTGTGATTACAGGTCTGACTAAAGGATTTCCGACTCCACCCTGATAGAGTCTGTTTCTGACAGTTTGTCCGTTAACATAAACATGCACATGAGTAGTTCACTCAGGTTCATTTTATAGCTCTCTGGCAATGTTGCTCCTCTTCCTCCAGACACTCTTTGATGCTCTTTTATCACCTTCATCTCATGTATCCAGCAGATACGAGAACACTAACATGAAGGATTCACAGAGGTTGCTTTTTCCTAAATGTACCAAAGTCCCTGCAGTTTAATTGACTTTGTGTTAATTGAGCAGTACATGTCTGGAAGCCAATAGAATAAAGTGAATAAAATAATAATCTACTGAAGCTACTGAATGAACTACAGTACCAGAATATGAATATATGAAGAAATGTATTTTTTAAAATATTAATGGTCTTTTACACACAATTCACAATGATGATATTGTGTCCAGTCCTTTTTGTCCCCAGGTTGTTTACAGCTATGCAGTAATATTCTCCAGCATCAGAAGACTGAATGGAGCTGAAGATGAGCTGGGAGTCTTTACTGAGAGGTTTCTGATCATCCTCCTTGTACCAGGTGTAATTAGCTGCTGGGTTAGCATCACTGCTACAGGTCAGAGTCACAGAGCTGCCCTCCACTATCTCACCCGAGAGAGTCACTGACACAGAGGGAAGCTTTGGAGCATCTGGAGGAAGAAAAAACCCCCCATAAACATGTGTAATGCTTTATTTCAGCAACAGTTACAGATACATAGAAACATCAATGTTAAATTTCTTTTACCTGTAACAAGCAAAGTGACTCCAGGAGAGCCAGTATAACGTCCACTACGATTGTTTGTCTCAAACCTGAACTTGTATTGAGCTGAGTCGCTCTCTCTCACGTCTGTGATTCTCAGAGTGCTGTTGTTCCGAGAAAAATAATACTCCACTCGAGCGTCATAGTTTGGGTCAGTTTTTAGATCCACAGGTACATCTTGTTGAAATTTAGTAAACCATAATCTTTTCTGAACTTCAATAGTTTCATTATTTATTCTGGGTGGGTATGTGTAGGTGCAGTGTATCTCCACTGATGATCCTTTTACAGCACAGATCTGAGTAGAAGTGTAAGTCACTCCCCAGCCATTCTGACTCTGTACCACTGTAACACAGAGCACATCAGAAAACATAATAACACATGCGCTATTGTATCTGGAGTAAATGAATTTGTTTTAGTACAATGACAGCAGAATTACAAAATGGTTTTGCATCTGTTGATTAACATTTTGTGTTATTATATCACTGACTCGCTTGTCATTTCAACCACCTGTTTGTTTTCAGAGCAAAAAGATCAAATGGTCTCAACTGTAGACATACAGTACCTGACACAGAAAGCAGAACGATAAAAACTCCTCTGAGTGCTGCAGTTAAACTCATAGCCGCTCCTGTCATCTGTCTGTGTGACTTCAGAGAAGAAAAGAAATGTCAGCAGGTAAATAAACAATTCTCTTTACAAGGGTGAAGGACACTGTCTCTTAAGATGCCTTTCTGATGTGGTCTGCAGGCAGAAAACTGAGTTCAGGTTAGTAAAAGCACCCTTCCTTCCTTTTCACACCTCTAATACACACAGTGATGCAAATGTATCAGTTTTTCATCGTCACAATTCAATCCTAATTTATAATATGTGTGAGAACATAAAAGTTCAAGTTTCTGGTTTGTTAGGAGTAAACTTCTAATAAAACAGCTTTTTTAACTTATTATTTATTTTGTGTTTTATGTTTTTTTGCGCTCAGGTACCTTTGTGGGTTTCTGCTCTCTATGTCACTAATAAAAGCCACAACACGCAGCCACTAGCACCCACCATCACATCCGGTTTAGTTGAGTTATATTTTTACTTTGAACAACCAACACTGCAGAAATGCATGTGACCAAAACAATTCAGTAAAACCATACAGCCTCTGTGTGGACTTCCTCTTCTGTCTTTATCTTAAGCCAATTTATGTCTTTAAAAGGCTTTTTACAGTAGCTCTCTTTAGAAGGCTTCACTGAGAGGTCTGAGAGGGTCATGCTGTTCTGTAATGCATGAGGGTTAAAACTACTACTCATCATTATACAAGATGTATAAATGGGTCTTGTAGCTATATGCCACAGTGGCTGATGAAGAGGTGATCATTGTGATCAACATATCACAAAAGGGTTCAATCGAGGTTAATTCGAAAAAATACATGAAAAACCACAGGACCCATCATACAAGCTAGTTTAGAGGTGATTCTTACAAAGATTAATAACACAAAAAAACATGTCTATGCAAACTCCCAAACCCTAACAACACAACTGCTTTAAGAATTTAACTTTTATCCCACCAGATTTTAATACTTACAGTTAAAATTGTACTCCTCTCCCACTTTATCTCTCACTTCGACCGCCATTGTTACAAGAACAAAATTCTCCAGTATGGATCGCAATGAATCCTGGGATAGGGTGGGCCATGAAGGATACACCCGAACCATCCTTCAAATCCAGGGAAATGGTGGATGTGTTTGTGGTCCGCATTTGGAGCAGCCTTTGAATTTGGACAGCCTTCATCACCTGACTGTGACTTAATCAGCCTACAAATGCAGTCTCCGAAGGATGTCTCTGAATTTGTACACAGCCACTGTGGAACCATCCTTTCGTCTACTCAGCAGCGTACAATGATGAACCAAAGATTTTGAATTTTCATTCATTAGTCCATAATACCTTCTTCCAGTCTTCAGTAGTCCAATGCTATCCCAGGCAAGCCTCTTTGTCTTATTCTTGCTGCAACTCATCCTGTTAAACCTGCAGCTAGAAGTCTTCTTTTCTGATGTGAATCCTAGGACACATTGATCACTGACACACATTAAGGCCCTGGATTTCTCCTGAGGCCACAGCTGTCACTTTTGGCTGGTTGCTCAGAAGGTAGAGCAGGTCATTTGACAATGAGAAGGTTGTTTTTGGTTCCCTGGCTTCTCCAGTCTGCTTGCCAAAGTATCCTTGGGCATGATACTGAACCTCAGGTTACTCCCTATGTGTTTATCAGAGCATGAATGTGATTGTTAGATAGAAAACTTGTTTTTCTTGTTTTCTTATTTTTTATGTTTTTATTATTATTTAGTTTTCTTTATAGAACATTGTAGTGGCTGAGGGAGGGAGGCCACTAACCCAAAGTCTCATGGGACGTTCATGCAGACATTCATGAGTTGAGTCACAGTGTTAATAAGAGCTATTTCAGTTATCCTGTGTGCATTTCTCATTGCTATTGTTAATTTGTCATGTGAATTGCAGCTGTTTGTTTAGTACTGAGTAATGGCCATCATGACTGAGACTGCTGTGCCATTTAATGATCTATGGTCACTGTTGCTGATTGGGGGTGTTATGCTAATAGAGCTGCATTCCTGTAGTTGAGCAGTTAATGAAACAGAGGGACTGCAAATAAAGATTGAGATCTCTGTTTACTCACCACAATAACTTCATTATTTTTATTGTATGATGATCACCTGTAGCAGCAGGCGCTTCAGTTCAGAATGCAACAGATCACTAGTATGATAATGGTAATATTAACTGTGAGTGTGGTTTTCAAATGTGGATCAAAGAGCAAAGAGCTGTATCAACAAGGCAGCTTAAAAGAAGCTGAAACTGTCGTGTTGGTGGTAAACCTCAGATATTTATCACCAACTCAAGGCCAACTCAACAGTACAGATTAAATCAGGAAGTTCATTTTTTCTTGTATTGGCTCGTCGTGCGCATGAAAGCTGTAAAGAGGAAGGAAGCTGACATATTTCAGAAGTGTAATTTCTGTCTTTTGCCTGCACACCAGAGAGTAAAAGACTCTTTAGAGATGATGACCTTCCCTTCACCTTTGAAAGTAGAATTGTTTATTAATGTGTACATGTGGTTACATTATTTACTTGCTGCCATGTTTTACTGCTTCTGAAGTCACACAGACAGATGACCAGAGCACCTATGAGTTTAACTGGTGCAATGGGAGGATTTGTTTTGGTCCTCCTCTCTGTATTGAGTGCTGTATGTTTGCATTTAGCTTCAGAAATGAAGGAAATATGGACACTGAAAAATTAGGCTGAATTCCAGTTTAATTAATTGTATAAACATGCACCAGAGGTGACATTTTTATTATCTATTCTGTTGCTGTAAATAGTTTGTCACGCCTTAAGTCTATTATTGGTTTCCTGTGGTTTTCACACTGACAGAAACTCAACATGAACCTGACTGCAGTGCGATCAGAGTGGAAACTAACAAATGCATTAACAGTCTGTTCCTGTTCTACTTATTAAACTGCATCACAGGATAATTATTGTTGTCTACAAGCACCAGGTTCCGTATGGACATATTTCTGTTTGATAGCACACACCGATAACTCAGACTTACCAAACACATCAGTACAGTGAGAGTTATTATTGTGAAGCCAAGAACAGCAGAAGATGTCAGAACTGCACCCTACATCTGTTTGCTTTAACAGGTGAGCTTTAAACTCTCAGGATCTGAACAAATCAAATCAATATAAATATTCACACACTTTTTGTAACTGTGTTAAGAAAAGAAACTCCATTGTATCGTATGTTGATAGAATAGCATAGAATAGAATAGAATAGAATAGAATAGAATGTCACGTACAAGTACAAGGCAAACAATTGCTGTTTGCATCCAGCCAGAAGATGCTTTAGCCATGATATAGATATATTACAGAAATTATATGTATGAAGGTACAAAATATGGGTCTATTATGGGTATGTTACAATGTACATGGTATGAAGGTGTGTTATGAATATGCTATGACTATAAGTATGTACAGGCTATGAACAGCATATAAATATGAAAAATATACAGAAATATAAACTATGCAAGTTATAAACTGTTGTAAAAAGTTGTAGAATTATAATCGATACAGCATTTACAGTAGTGCAGTTGATGGCACCAAACACATAAATGATCACTCTATAAATTAATCTCTTAATCTAATCTTTCTGCATGGATGTCTCTCCTGTTTGTTTCCTGTATGGAAACCTGTACCAATGATCAATATCATCAGACTGACTTTGGTGGTCCTGATGGCTGCAGAGTCCTGGCCTGACGAGGTAACTCTTCTGTGTTGTGCCATCCGCTTCGCCAGAGGTTGTTTGGTTTCCCCGATGAACAGAACTGAAGAAGCTTCTCGGATGAGAGGTGAAACGTCTTCAAGCAACTTAAAGAAGTCCAGACGCTTTTCTTTGCAAACTCCTTTGACTACGATGACCTGGATGACTGAGAACCTTCACAGACAGTTTCCCCGATGTATAAATCCTGGCAATCCTCCTGGCACTTAACAACGTACACTATGTTACTCTGTTTGTGTCGGGGTACCCGATCCTTGGGGTGGACCAATTTTTGGCACAGCGTGTTTTGTTCAGTCTATTTACACCTACAGGCCAGTGGACACTCTTTCAAGGATGAGGATGTACACATCCTGGACAGGGAGGAACGCTGGTTTGAGCGCGGAGTCAAGGAGGCCATTTACGTGAAAAGGGAAAGACCATCTCTGAATCGAAGAGGGGGCCTAAGGGTACATCTTTCGCCATCTTACAATGCTGTGATTGCAGCCATTCCCCAACTCTCTGTGAATGGTACTCATGGCCAATGATCAGTGGGCTTTGATCAGTGGTTGTTGATCAATGGTCATGAGAATTTGCATAATTAAGATTAAGGAACTGACCTCCCAGCCCATTGTTCCCTCAGTGGGCTGGTTTCAGTCATTATGCAAATGTACTGTTTATAAGATTGAAACCTGCAGTCAGCTGAGACTGAAGAAGTCACTTGGATGAGTGACGAAACGTTTCTCCCACAAAACGCTACATCCAGATGAACAGAATCAACTTTTGGAGATTTACTTTCCTGGATGATTGAGAATGCATCAAGACGTTATAATTCAAAGGTTACTGAACAAACCTCCCAATGAAAATGTTTTTCATTGGGAGGTGCCAAACCAATTCACCGGACAATTATATCCACGCTCTTTGGTTCTGTCCACCAGTTCAGAAGTTTTGGCGTGAGATATGTGAAGACTTATCAAAGTGTCTGAAATGTAACATTCCAACTTCTCCTTTAGTATGTTTGTTGGGCAGCTTAGATAATGTCACTACGGAAAAGAATATAGCCCATATGGTTTTCACTGCCCTATGCATAGCCAAGAAAACAGTCCTCATGAACTGGAAAAATAAAAATAATCTTAATTCTAACCAATATAGAAATTATCTATTAGATTACATTAGTCTTGATACAGCCTCTGCCACCACATCAGATCAATTGCTCTGGGCTCCTTTGATCAGCTCCATCACCTAGTGGGGGTGGGGGGCCATAGTTTGGTCCCACCTTCACTGTTGTGATTGGTGTGGGGGTAGGGACAGGCTTAGGGCGTCGGGGGGTTCCCCAGGAGCATCTTCCTTGGGGGGCTCAACCCGGGGTAGCGGTCATGGCCAATTAGGGGCTCTGTTGGCTCTTAGGTGACGGTTTCCTCGTGGCTGCGTGCAGCGGGGCTAGGGGAGGGTCTGTGCTGACGGACATGGGTTACTGACCTGGTAGCCTGGCTGCCCCTGGGTGGGTCCGGGATGGGCGTGAGGTTCTGGGGGCGCTCCGTCTCTGGGCTGGGGCCCTGGCCGGGCCTCAGGGGCTTGGGTCCTGGTTGGTGTGTTGCCGAGGTTGTGGGCGGGTGGGTGTATGGGGGCCCGGCCCTGGCGCAGGGTGCCGCCGGTGCATCGAGCCACCTGGGGGGCTCTTCAACTGGTGGGGGAGGTTGTCACATCTTGCAGGAGCTTTCCTCTCTTCAGGAACTCTCTCTGCAGGAGGGGGAGATACAGGAGTGGTGGAGGAAGATCTCAGCCTGGGCGTCTATTGTCTTGTGTAGTCTGGAAGATGAGTGGATGATGGGGTGGGTGCAGTTTTCTCTGTGGTGGGGTCGGGTGAATTGTCCCGGGCTCTGTGGGGCCGGGGGGCGCTGCTGCACTGGGCCCCGGTCCGGACGGGCCTGGGCCCCCTTTCCCTGGCGGGTTGCACAGCATGGGGGTGCCTACTGGGGTCAGCGGGGGAGCTGGCCCCAGGGAGGGGTCACTTGCCCCTCCCTTCCTTCCCTCCCCATCTCCAGCGGCCTCCCTCTTCCCGCTCCACCACAATCACCCACACATGCAGGACCTTGGGGTAGGGGTGTGTCACCAGGGTGCAGAGGAGACATCCCCCCCCTCTGTCCCCTTCTGGCTGCCTCTGCCTCAATTTTATCCCACAACTTAGACATTCACATTACTCACACTCTCATTACACATACATATAGGATCTTGGAGGTGGGCACGCTACACGGATTCCAAACTACCATCAGGGTGTACACCTCACCCCTGGCGTCGTTGCCCACCTCTCAATTTTAAATACATGTAGACATTGAGGGCTAGCAGGAGGGGCTATATGCTTACCTGCTGCTCTGGCAGGTGGCTCCATGCCCTCCTGGGTTTTAAATGCACCTTAGAACACACATACATCAACAGTACATATGAGCAGGTGGAGGGAGGTTTGGAGTCTTCCTACACCCCCGTTCTCTGCGGCCTGCTGGAGCAGGGGGGCTAGGAGGAGGAGTTGGCCGTCCGACTGGGGTCTGGTGTATGGGGCCTCCCTGCTGCTGCGGAGTCGGGGCGGTCTGCTTCTCCCCACCGCAGGGAAAAGGGTTACACCACCTGAGTCTGGGTGCAGTTTCCCCCTCCAGGGGCAAGGGTACCTAGACTCGGGGCTTAGAGTACGCTTGGGGAGTGTGATTGTGTGTACAGCGTCTCTCTATGTCTGTCTCCACGTTGGGTGAGTGTTGAGCAATTGTATATGAGAGCATGAGGGTGGGAATAGATGTTTGTATCTGTGTGTGCCTGTTTGTCTGTGTCTATATGTCAGGTTGGGTATCAGACGCCACCTCTCTGAGGACATCTCAGGCCCTCCAAGGTTTGGAGGCCCATCTCCCCCCACCACTTCCCCTGCCGGTGGCGGACGCCCTCAGACATCGGTGCGTAGGTGGTTCTCTGTCTCCGGGGGTGGGCGCCCAGGTACCCACCGGCTCACTCCTTGGCGGCTGCTTATTGGGGCCTGGAGCCTGGGGCTCGCTCGGGCCACTTTGGGGATGGGGTGCCCTCGGCCTCACGGCCCGGGGCTCGGCCACTCAGGCACAGCTGGCTGCCGGCGGAGCTCACGGGCACGTCACTGCAACCCCCCCTGGCTTCTGCTCCGCGGCTGCTGAGTGACCCCTCATCTGGGACTCTCCTCAGCTCTTTCTGGGATAGTGGCGCGGCTGCCCCTCTGTTGGTCTTCCTTGGTCTCTTGTGTTCTGGGGGCCTCTGGATGTCTGGAGTCTTGATCTCCTCCATACCTGCTTCATGCCCTGGAGGTCGGGGCAGTGGCCCCCCACACCCTCTAGCAGATCATTACATGAAGGAACCTTTTAAAAACAAGCGCGTTCATGCTCACAGGTATACACACGGGTGATCACACACACAAATTACACCCTTTTTGGCTCCTACCTCAAAGCACACTGTGCGCTGTCGATCTCACGAGCTGCACAATAATGTTTAATATTTAGTATTTACTGTCATATTCTCATATATCATTGTGATCTTGTTTATTACTCTCGTTTTCTTCTGCTTGCTTTCTTTTTTCTTTCTCAACAGGTGATCCAGGTGATCGATATATGTATTTTTTGTCTGCTTATTCTGTTGGTTTTTGTTTTTTGCCCTTTTTCCCCGTCCCTCTTCCCAGGTTCTTTTCTTTCCCTCTTTCTTTCTCCACATTCTCTCCTCCAGTCAAGTCTGTCCCGTATTCAGCAAGTGAAAATAAAATAAACAATAAAAAGTTGAATCAAATGGACCATTACGGCAAGGCTGGGATGGTCCATTTGGTAAAGTAAATCCGTTGGGCATCTTTCTTCGCCTTTAGACAATAATTCTGATGGCAAAAGAACCAAACGGGACAGGTTAAAAAAAAAAAAAAAAGAAAAAAAAAAGAAAATGTTTTTTTTTAAAAAAAACTTTTAATGCACTGTTCCAAATTATTATGCACAACAGAGTTTCAAACATTTTATTGAACTGAAAATGGTCATTTGCTCAGTTTGCAGCATTAGATCATATTTATCGAAATCAAAAGCTATTTCATAAAAAACATCTTAACAGGTCAAGTTAAATATTAAATACATATTGAAATAGGACCCCTTATTTGATAGCAGTTTCACAATTCTTACATCCATGGAACTGGACTGTCAACCTACTGGACTATCCAGGGTTGCATGGCACTCATCAGTAAACAAGACTGTTTGAAAATTAGTCTTCATGTATTTCTGGGCCGACTGCAGGCATTTCTGCTTGTCAGCATTGGTTAGGGGTGGCCGAATCGAGGGTTTATGCATAAATGCAAGTCTCTTGAGGATTCTACACCTAGATGTTCGCAGGGCTCCAGAGGCACCAGCAGCTTCAAATATCCGTTTGCTGCTTTGTAATGGCCTTTTAGCAGCTGCTCTCTTAATCTCATGTATTTGTCAGGCAGAAACCTTCCTCATTGTACCTTTACCTGAGCGAACCTGTGTGTGCTCTGATTCAGCCACAAATCTCTTAATAGTATGGTGATCAAGCTTAAATTTTCGTGAAACATCTAAGGTGTTCATTCCTTGTCCAAGGCATTCAACTATTTCACACTTTTTAGCAGCAGAGAGATCCTTTTTCTTTCCCATGTTGCTTGAAAATGGTGGTCTGCTTAATAATGTGGAACATCCTTCATTAGTAGTTTTTCCTTTAATTATATATTTAAAATCTGTGGCAAGATCTGAAAACTGCTTTTCACAAACGCTGTCCATCTAATCTGACTGAGCTGGAGCTGTTTTGCAAAGAAGAATGGGCAAGGATTTCAGTCTCTAGCGTAAAGACAGAGAAAAACTCCAGCTTTGTGTCTTTTTCCATTCTAGCTGAAGTACGGGACAAACTGTGTTCCTTTTCACCTCAATACGAAACGCGTAATATTTTCTCTGAATACGGGACAATTCCGTTTTTTAGGGGACGGTTGGCAACTCTACTAACTAACCTTATGAACAAAATAAAGTTCACTATCAGTAACATCATAGCACCCACCCAGCTGTAGAAACTCTGTCATGCTAGCTAGTATGCAGTACAAGTTATTGTAACTGACGGTAAAAAGTCAGCACAACGAAAATAAACTAAACCTAAGCTTGGTTTATATCTGACCCAGATAGACTGCAGGTCATAACTTCTTACCTGAAGTTCAGTTCACCTGACACTCGGACCGGTGGCCGCCTCGGGTCTCTGCTCCTCCTGCCTCACCTTTCCCTCATCCACCTGGCCTCTTGTGGCAGCTCCGCCATAGCCACCACCAAACAACTGAGTTATTTTTACACATCTGCCAGCATCTGGCCAATCCACCACCTTTCATTGTTTATACTGTTATAAAAAAATAAAATAATTAAAAAATCATCGGCCCATAAAAACGAAAAATCACCATTGGCCCGCCAGTCGAGCTATGCCTAAAAGACTGGCAGGTGTAATTGCAGCATGACATGACAATAAACACTTTGAATCTTTGAATCTTAAATTAAATCTGTCCACTTTAAAAGCATTGCACGTGCTGAATACTGTTGAGTTAACTTTTGATTTAAACCCAAACATGAAAAGGGAAAAAAATGCACCAGGATAGAAAAACATGCCTGTAACTGGGTGTCTGATGTCTGACATGTATGAACCCTCCTCTTTTTATTATTTTCACTGCATTTTTGGACTTTCTTCCCTTCTTAATAGTATCACAATTAGTATCTTCATTTATTTGTCAATTTCCTCACAAAATAGACAGCATGATCTTTTTTGCTTCTCTCCCACGTCTGTATTATCAGTTTTTTATGCACTGACATATATACACAAATTACAAAACCACATCCAAACACACAAGCACATGTGACCTTCAATTACACGATAAGATATATATACTTGCATGATGACACCTACAACCAAAATGGTCACACCAGTTGTTGTTTGTTCAGTAGGTTTTGTTTTTTACCCTTTTTTATTTTGTTTTTATCCACATTCTGTCCTCTGTTTCCTTTCTATGCCTCTCAATGTTACCACACAAAGAAAAAAAAACTGTCATAGCAAAGTAAATGTTTGCATTGCAAAAAGCTGTTACTAATCAGACCAACAACTGTGGATACATTTTGTATCAGTAAAACACAACATGACATAATAGAATCTAGTGGCAGCATTACATCTTAGCCAGAACATCCATGTTCTTAAAAGGAAGCAATTGGTGCTGAAATAGTATGTTTGCCAATGTATTTATTCACATAATAAAAATTCCCAAAACAAATAATTGTGATAGAATTAATTTTGTTTTGAGGCAAAATTAGAGCATTATTGGGGTATAATTATTAGTCCTTTATTTATCCAGGTAAAATCTCATTGAGATTAAAAATCTCATTTCCAAGAGAGACCTGGCATCAATATAATACAGGCCTGATACAAACAAATGCTTGATGCCCATGACTTAAAGGAAACGCTTCCTTTTTTTCAGCAGGGCTGAAACATACGTTAATATGTTACACAATTTTTCGCTTGTCTGCATATGAACTTCATATTCCAACTCTTCTGGTAAGGTGTTCCACAAAGTTTAGGAGTGTGTTTCTGGGAATTTTCTTCCAAAGTGCATTTGTGAAATCAGACACTGATGCTGGTGAGAAGGCCTGCCTCACAGTCTCCTCTCTAATTCATCGAAAAGTTGTTGTTCTACTGCAGCGGTCCCCAACCCCCGGGCTGGGACCGGGCTGCAAGAGCTTAGGCTCGGATGTGAAATTTATGGTTTTCAGGGTTTTATCGTTAATTCAGTTTCCCTGGGTCTTTTCCCGTGTTGTAGTTGTGTGTCTTATTTTGAAAGAAATGTTCACATATTACCATAGCGACCAGAGAGCATTAAGGGGCAGAGAGGAGGATGCTACTCTTGTTGGTGCATTTCAGGAGGATGCTACTAATAAAGTTACACAACTACACAGTGAATTTGTGTTTATTATTATATTTACAAAACACCACAGTTTTTGTCTTGGTCGTATCATTTTATTTTGTTGTATTTGTCTGCGACACCTTAAAGGCCGGTCCGTGATAATATTGTCTGACATTAAACTGGTCTGTGGTGTAAAAAAGGTTGGGGACCGCTGTTCTACTGGGGTGAGGACAGTGCAGGACTTGACTGTTCAGCTAGTCAAGTTCTTCAATAAAGCATGATTTGTCACTCCAGAGAACAAATCTTCACTGCTCTAGAGTCCAGTGGTGGTGTGCTTTACAGCACTGCATCCAACACTTTGCATTGCACTTGGTGATATAAGGTTTGAATGCAGCTGCTCGTCCATGGAAACCCATTCCATGAGATTCTCTGTGCACTGTTTTAGAGCTAATCTTAAGGCCACATGAAGTTGAAGGTCTGTAGCGATTGACTCTGCAGAAAAACCTGGTGACCTCTGAGCACTATGCAATTCAGCATCCACTGGCCCCCTTTACTATCACTTTTACCTCTGCTCTCACTTTGTGGCTGAGTTGCCGTCATTCCCAGTGACTTCCACTTTTTTATAATACCACTAACAGTTGACTGTGGAATATTTACTAGGAAATTTCATGAGTGGACTTGTTGCGCAGGTGTTTGTAGAAGCAGTCTGCAAGCCTAGCTGCTTGATTCTACACACCTGTGGACATGGATGTGATTGGAACACCAGAATTCAATGATTTGGATGGGTGAGTGAATACTTATGGTGATACAGTGTATCTGCAGAATTTTTCTTCACTTCCAAATAAGTGAAGCAAAGTTTGGCATCCTTGATGCACTGTCTTGTACTGTGTATCATAACAAAAACAGAGTGGGTTGGTTTATGTATTAGGGTTTCTAATTCTTGTTCATATATTTTTGGAGTGCTTTGTTGACGCTGCTGTACAGTGTAGCTGGATCCTCCTCAGTTATTTGGTTTCTGTTACTGAAAGGAAAGGATATATAAATTAAAATAAATCAAATGCTAAAAATAGTGTCAATAACTGTTTAAGTTATGCATTCACATTGTTAGTCTTTTTGTGTGTATGTATGCATGTATTTATTTATTTGTTTATAACATTTGGCTGGTCAGTTAACCTGATTGTAAGGTACATTCATGCTAAACAAGGTAACTGGTTACCAAGTTTCCTTGTTTAGCATTGGAATCTTAAATAGTTTAAGGTGACAAAAATGCACCCACCTGTCATTCTAAAGGTTCAAAACTCTAGATCCATTCACCTCTATCACCACACAGTCATGATGTGTAGAAACCAAAATAGGTTTTTATCAGGCTGTTGACATCTTTCTTTCTTTCTTGTCCCGTTTGGATCTTTAGCCATCAGAATTGTTGTCTGAAGGCCAAGAAAGATGCCTAGCGGATTTACTTTACCAAGTGGCTCATTATGGCCTTGCCATATTGGTCCATTTGATTGACCTTTATTATTATTGTTATGTATTTATTTTATTTTCAGTTGTTACAGATGGGACAGGCATGACTTGGGGATAGGACAGGGAGAAAGAAAGAATGAGAGAAAGAAAAACAGAGGGGAGAAGAGATAGTGAGAAAGGGGAGAAGAAAAAAATCATCTGGATCACCTGTCGAGAGAAGAAAATACAGAAGAGAAAACAAACAAAAAAGAGAGCAACATTATAAACACAACACCATTACAATAAACTAGCTAACAGTAAATAACAGTAGATACTAAATATTAAATGTTATTGTGCAGCACACAATGTGCTTTGAAGTAGCAGGCAAGAAAGGTGTAGTTTGTGTCTATGAACAGTGAACACCTGTGTGCAAACTTGTGTGCACGCCTGTGTGGATCAGCACGCTTGTATTCAAAAGGTTTCTCCATGTAATGATCTACTAGGGAGTGTGGGGAGCCATAGCCCCATCCCCCAGGGCATGAAGCAGGTATGGGGGAGATCCAGGCCCCAGAGTACGAGAACCCAAGGAGGACCATCAGAGGGGAAACGGTGCCATCCTCCTGGGAAGAGCTGAGGAGAGCCTCAGACGCAGGGTCACCCAGCAGCCACGGAGCAGAGGCCAGACGGGGCTGCAGTGACGTGCCCGCGGGCACTGGTGGCAGCCAGCTGTGCCAGAGATGATTGAGCCCCAGACCCAGAGGACAGAGGCCTGAGGGCTCCCTACCCCCCCGAAGGGGCCCAACTGGGCCACAGTTGCCAGGCCCCGCCAAGCGGCCACCAGGAGTGAGCCGGTACATACATGAACGCCCAGCCCCAGACGCCAAGAACCACCAACGCACCGACGTCTGAGGGCATCAGCCGCCGGCAGGTAGGGGAGATAGGCCTCCATACCTTGGAGGGCCTGAGATGTTCCCAGAGAGGTGGAATCTAAGACCCGACCTGACATATAGACACAGATGAACAGGCGCACACAGACACAAACGTGCATTCCCACCCTCATATACACATAAACAAGCACTCACCGGACATGGAGACAGACACAAATAGACACTGTACACACAATCACACTCCCCAAACATACTCTATACCCCAGGTCCAGGTACCCTCTCCCCCAGAGAGCCAAACCGCACCTAGACCCATGAGATGTAACCCTTTTTCCTGGGGTGGAGGCAAGCAGACCGCCCCCGTATCTGCAGTAGCAGGGACACCCCGCATCCTGAACCCCAATCGGACGGGCAACACCTCCCAGCCCCGACATTCAACAGAGAAACCTCCCTCCGCCCGCTCATATGTAGTGTTGCTGCATGCTGTTCTAAAGTGCATTTAAAACATGGGAGGGCATGGAGCTTCCTGCCAGAGAGCAGCATGGCTCATCCCGAAAACCCTCAGTGTCTATATGCATTTAGAATTGAGGGTAGGGCACCAGTGCCAGAGGTGGGTTTGAAGACACAGACCGTCCTCTGGACGCTGTATAACCTGCCCACCCCCAAGGCCATGTTTATTTCTGATTTAAAACTTGATACTTTAACATGGCATTGACTTTCAGACTCAACCTCAATGGCTAAGTCTCATTAATGCAAGGGAATTACACAGGCAAATCAGTCTTATGGTTTGAATGTGTTCATAGGCAAATAACTAGGGAGGGAAAAAAAACCCCAACATGACTGGGCTGACAACCAACTGATTATCTACTCAACAGTGTGAAGTAAGTCATCTTTTAGACTGCATGAACAGGATTTACATTAAGCATGGAAACAAAAATACAGATGAATACACAGACAAACAGATCGTTTGCAGAAGTGGAAGTGAAATACTCTCCCTGTAACACCGAGCGCATCATATTTGATATATGATACACATTTTTCTTGTAAAACACAGGGGGGCCTAGCAAAAAAAAAAAGGGAACCACTGCACTACATCATACAGTACATTTTTAAACACTGATCCTCTTGTATGTTTTTGATTGTTTAAGATGAGCAAATTATGGGTAATATGTTACACAAAAACGTTGCACAAATTAAAACTCATCTGCAAAATGACATTTAATTTCTTTTTTTAATTGCCAGAAGATTCAATGAACGCTCCAGTTTTTTAGAAAAGATTTGACTGTTATGGCAAATATTTCATTGTTCATGCTTTACAGGGCTAGGAAATCTGATGTGTATATCGTGTGATATCAAATGTTCAAATCTATGAAAACAAAAGAAGGAGAAGTGGTGATGCATGACTGTCCTGGCAAGTTCCTCTCAACAACAAAACTATCCTACAGCAATGATAATGTCTATGTGTTGCTTACCTTGGTGCTCTACTGGCACTGGCAAACTTGACAGTAGCATAATGGATTTTGTTTTCCTCTTCTTCTTCTTTCTTGTGCTTCTGGGCCTGAGCTGGGTTGATGTTGGAATAGAGAGGATCTGTCTGCTTCTTAGAAAACTGAATGCTGGCATACTGAAGGCTGCACTTCTGCTCTACTGGTTGCTTCTGTAGACATGACACATTTATGATTCTTGGTACAACTGTGAGCCTAACCCTGATACAGTTCTCATGAATCATCAGTCAGTTTTCTAAGTCACTTAGTATTTCACCATTCCACCCCCCCCCACCCCCCCACCCCCCCGACTTAGCTACTAAAACAGACATCAGCCAAGCAAATTTTGATACTTTCTGTCTGTAACTGACTAGGGTAGCCTTTCAGCTTTAGTCTGCGAAATGTGGAACCACCTTCTGTACATGTATTGATCTTCCTGACCTGTGCACTTGTGCCCGGGCTCTCTGTAGGCTCAGGGAGCTTTCTGGGGATCTGCTTTTTCCTAGTTGGAGGAAGAAACAAAGTTTTAGTTTGCTTAAACTAACTGAAAAGCTTTAAGTAAAATATTTTAAATGATATGTTGCTCACCATATCGATAATAAAATCCAGATGAGTATGACAACAAGAAGAATGGCAATCGCTGTTCCAGCAATGATTTTCCACATTTCTGAGTAAGGGGGATAAAATGAAAACTCTCACTGTTACATATACTGCTCTATATTATGTTTCCAACTTCTGGCACCATAGAATAACAAAGTATTACTGTCATTCAGATTAAGTGTAAAGCCAAGTTTCACCTTGTATTACTCATGAATAGGTGTGCTTTTGAACCATTTTGCACTCCACAAATATTTACCTGCAACACTCAATGGAAGAACTGTTTCCTTCTAAAGTAGCTACCTTATAATAGATGGAATAAATATAGATGTGTTCAGAACTTAGCTGGAAATCCTACACCTTTGTCCACCTACTTTTTATGCCCTCTCCTCTTTCAGCTTCAGTGTGGGGATTCAAACTGGGTTCAGACTGCAACAGCAATGATCAATTCTGTCATGGTCCTGCGTCTGTGACCCAGGGTTTTGAGTTTTGGGAATGTTTAGGAATTTTCTAGTTTGTTATCTTTATATTATAGTTCTGTATTTAGTTTGTATTGTCATTCAGGCTTTTATTATTATATGGTGAAGTTCATGTTCCAGGTTTTGGTTCTTTATTGTCATTCCGTTATCCACAGTATTTGCATTTTATGGTCTTAGGTCTTTACGTTACTGTTATCATGCCTCCCTGTGTTCCATTTAACAAGTTCAGTTTTTCCTGTCTTTATTCCTATTTCTCACTGGTCCCTGTGTCAAGTCTATGTATCTGTCTCAGTGTGTCTGTTTTACTTTTAGTCTCCTGCCGGAAAATCTTGACCCCGTTTCAATCCAGGGGCTCAATGTTGACATTGTGGATAACTATAAATACCTCGGAGTACACATAGACAATACACTGGACTGGGCTAAAAACACTACTGCACTTTACAGGAAAGGTCGGTGTCGTCTCTATTTTTTGAGGCGGCTGAGGTCCTTCAACATCTGTCGGACAATGCTCAGGATGTTCGACGAGTCTGTTGTGGCCAGTGCTATCCTCTATGCTGTTGCATGCTGGGGGAGCAGATGGCAGAGGGTTGCTGATGCTAACAGACTCAATATACTGATCCACAAGGCCAGCAATGTTGTGGGGATGGAGCTGGACTGTCTTAAGGTGGTGTCAGAGAGGCGAATGTCCTGTATACACAGCGTGTTAGCTACACCCTTTTTGCACATGCTCTTCTTTCTTATTCAGATATTTATTAGTAAGTGACTTAAGCGTATGTATATATATGTATATATAGTGCTGTTTCTTATTTCTTGTATTGTCTTTTTTGTTACTGTTTGTGCTGGAGCACTGTAACCCAC
Source organism: Pelmatolapia mariae (assembly GCF_036321145.2). Lineage (NCBI taxonomy): Eukaryota > Metazoa > Chordata > Actinopteri > Cichliformes > Cichlidae > Pelmatolapia > Pelmatolapia mariae. The sequence goes on along the minus strand of NC_086232.1, from coordinate 8,221,229 downwards.
ATAATTTCCCCTAGAGATCAATAAAGTATTCTGATTCTCATTCTGAAACTTGTGTCAAAAAAGTTCACTGAACTCGGTATGGACAGAATGTTTTCCTTCATTGTGTGGTCGTGTGGTTGAACCTAGCGCAGTAGGATTTATTTCTATTGGTCACACGAAGGTACGTCACAGCACGCAGCTGTGAAAGTTCAACTGGTATGCTATAATGGGAAACCGTATTTGCACGTAACAAGCAATAGAAATAAGAGGGTTTCAGACCGCAGCAACGGGCGTGCAGCCGTGTGAAAGGGCCTTAAAGCTGTCTTTAAAATACGATGGAGGCTCTGTGGTAGTTTGGGGTGGCTTTTCAGCCAGTGTTGTTCTGTATTTTGTCAGAGTTATTGGAATTATGAATGCAGACAAGTGTACTCAGATTATGATCCACCATGCAATACCATCTGTAAAGCATCTGATTGGCAACAAATTGATTTTCAGTAAGAAAAAGAGCGTACCAGTGCCATTCCCACTTAACCGTACAACAGCCAAGAGAAAGGTCAAGCTCTGACGTCCTCTGTTGTTCTGGACTTTACATTGGTAAGCCCCACTGTGTTCAGGACTAAACTTGCCAATGGTGAAGTTTTGTCCACGTGCCTTTGGTGAGTCTTCTTTCTCCTTGTACCAGGTGTAATTAGCTGCTGGGTTAGCATCACTGCGACAGGTCAGAGTCACTGAACTGCCCTCCACTATCTCTCCAGAGGGACTCACTGACACAGAGGGAAGCTTTGGAGCATCTGGGAAATTATACAGATTCTTCATTTATATTAGCATGCAAAGTATAGAGAAGCCTTTGGATAATGAAGAATACTTACACTGAACATTTATAAAGACACGTGAAGAGTTGATCTGTCCATACTGATTCTCTGACTTGCAGGAGTAGTTTCCTCTGTTCTCAGAGCTGATCGAGGTGAAATGATGAACGCCCTCTGGTGGCCAAGCCAGGAATAGCTCCTCCTTGTACCAGGTATAATTAGCTGCTGGATTAGCGTCACTGCTACAGGTAAGATTCACTGAACTGCCCTCCACTATCTCACCAGAGGGACTCACTGACACAGAGGGAAATTTTGGAGCATCTGGAGGACAGTTTATAAAGCCTTTTATTACACTAACAAATATAGCAAGGCAAATCTTTGCTTAATGTGTGCAACTCATAAAAGCAAATGATGACCCTTAAGCCATGAATCATGTTACAGAATAATGTTCTATTACTTTGTCATAGGACAACATATTATTTCTACAAATCCACTGATGTTGTTTTGCCCAATAACTAAATAAACTGAGACTGAGTGTGCCACTTTCATTTGAGGGTAAATTGAAAATGTGGAAATCCTGTACTTTACTGTTTACTTAAAATTGATTCCAGCACATTAAATACTCTCCTGCTAAATTTATTCCTGCATAGATTCGCAGACTTGCGTAAAATGAGGGCCTAGTGTGTTAGTTAAATAGTTGTTTTGTAACACAATTTTTTCCTACCTATATGCAGATCAAGCAATAAAGAGTATTTATGAATATTATTAAACTAAAACCATCGTCTAATTTCATGAACTTCACTATGTGTCTACAGTGAATTAACACAAAAAGAAACTTTGGAGCATCTGAGTGATAACATTTCAAGACACTTCATGATCTCTCAGAAATTACATATTCAGATTATCTAGGGTTAGAGGTAGGGCTAGGGCACAGTTTATTATCACTAATGATGATTTAGATATCACAGGGTTAAATTGCACTTTTCTACTTACACTGGACATTTATAAAGACACGTGAAGAGTTGATCTGTCCATACTGATTCTCTGACTTGCAGGAGTAGTTTCCTCTGTTCTCAGAGCTGATCGAGGTGAAATGATGAACGCCCTCTGGTGGCCAAGCCAGGAATAGCTCCTCCTTGTACCAGGTATAATTAGCTGCTGGATTAGCATCACTGCTACAGGTCAGAGTCACTGAACTGCCCTCCACTATCTCAGCAGAGGGACTCACTGACACAGAGGGAAATTTTGGAGCATCTAGAGGAAATATACCAACATATGTTAATTGTAAATTAGGTCATACGCGATGTAGAACTTGATTGTTCTATGTAAAGCACCATATACAATCTTTAAACTTATGCTTATTTCCTGTACAAGAAGAGCATCAGAAATTAGCCATAAAGAGACAACTGTGTTAGTGTCACATAACATTTATTAACTAGGTGAGCCGGGACTGGCTGATCCTGCTTAAGCTGTGGTTGGTTTGATTCATTTCAACCACAAAAATTGGTTAGTTAACTATGATCATAGAAATCCATTTTTTCTTTCATCGGGAAACAGATTTCTTACAAAGGCTATTAGAAAAAAGCAAATGGAGGAATAATATAAAATCATATCTGAATAAGATTAAGAGAAGCTGGTCAGGATAATAACATTTTAAATTCAGTCATTCTTTAGGCTGTAATCTCTTTGTCTAGTTCATAATTGTTCAGGGGAGGTGTTTATACAGGGAAGAGTCCATACACATCTGTCTTCAAAACTGTGGTTCTAAAAAGTGACATATGTAAATTATGCCGTCCTTAATGAAGCAGTGCCTCTATAAATATAGTGAGACGGGCTATGCTAGATGATTGTGATGACCTGTAATGCTCTTTTTATTTAGTTGGAGTCAAGGCATTCACCACAACTGGCTCCACCAGTTTAGTCGCTGAATAAACCTACTCCCAGGCAGGCTTGTCCTTACAGATATGTTGCCCTGACAAGCAATATGACAACAAAGGACTTTAGATAACTTAAAAAAGAAAATAAGGGGGGGGGGGGGGGGGGGGGGCGTCTTGGCAAATTATCAACAATTTGATTTGGCTGAAACTTAAATCCACTGACAGAGTGAGTTTATTTGCTCATTATGGATTTTAACTTGTTTTAGGTTTTAGGTTAGAGTCATGTGTAGAGTATGCACTGTTCTTTGGTAATTTACAAGAAGAAGGCTCCAAATATCAGCAGTTTCACTCACATTTTACATTTATAAGGTGTTTGGATTTCCTGATTCCCAGCTCATTTTCTGCTGTGCAGTTATAAACTCCAGAGTCAGATGGCCGGATGGACGGGAGGCTGAGCTGTTTTGTAGTGGACAGGGGTGTTTGTCCACCTTCCTTGTACCAGGTGTAATTAGCAGCTGGGTTAGCATCACTGCTACAAATCAGAATCACTGAAATGTTCTCCACTATCTCACCAGATGGACTTACTGTCACAGAGGGAAGCTTTGGAGGATCTGGAGGAACAGTAATCATTTGTTTAATAGATAGAAATAAGTATATACACAAAAAGCCGAATGCTTAGATAAAATTGAAAAAAAAAATCGAACTGGAGGAACTTCCTCTTAAAAAAATCCACCCTTTGTGTTAGAGTTTGTCAGTGACACTGCACTTACACAGTGAAGCAGAGCAGTAATCTTCCTGTCCTTTCAAAGCACAGCAGATGCTGTCATTATACCGAAGGCTGGTTATGTGAGGATTTTCTTCTGTGATGTTCTTTCCATTCTTGAGCCAGACATAAGAAACATTCCCAGTGCAGCTGGTCTTACACTTCAGCTCCGCCTTGGTACAGGACTCATTTACTCTTATTTTGGTCACCTCTACCTGCAGAGCTGGACAAGTGAAAAAAGTCCCAAAATAACACTGGTGTTCATAAAGAAATAAAAATAAAAGATTCACTCGTTGTAAATGACTAGGCCTAGGTGGCAGGTCTGAGCCACCCCGCTACGACAACGGCGTACCCATCCTGGACTAGCTAGGAATGTCCACACTAGGTGGCCCTAGAGTAGGTGGCTGCTAGATTAGTCTCAGGATTAAAGTCTACACTCAGCCTTCGATCAAGTAATAAAAATTGATTATCAGGCGGTGCGCCGTGAAGCTGACATTCCTGTATTTTGTATTGATTATATTGGCAGATTGTATTGAGTGAGTGGCGACACTCGCACGCAGGACAACCACACACAGTTACTGGTCCATAAAAGCCACCAGGAAATGATTTTCCAGGCGGCTCAATATAACCCGATGGCTGGTCACATGTGTTTTGACAAAACTCTGGAGCAAATAATGTCCCGAATTTATTACCCGGGCATTCGGGGGAGATGTGTGCCAGTGGTGGGTACCCTGTCTGTAAGCAGGTCACCAAGCCGACCATTCCAAAAGCGACTTTGTGCCCATTACCTTTAATGCAGGTCCCTGGGCACATCATTCATGTCTTGCACACTAAAAGAACTGTATGAATTACTACGAATTAAAACTTTCGGGATTAGCGTCTATCATCCTCATATTGATGGGCTGGTGGAGCAGCTGAATAACACCATGATTTGCAATTTCATCGCTAGTTAGACCCTATGTTGTTTGCTGTGTGGGAGGTGCCTCAGGCCTTCACTGGATTTTCTCCACTTGAGCTACTGTTTGGCAGAATTTTGCAGGGGGTGCTGGACCCGATTAAAGAAAACTGGAGAGAATGTCCGAGCCTGGCGAAAGATGAGATTCTATATTTTCTGGACCTAAGAGCAAAGCTGCACACGTTGGGGAGGTTGTCATGAGAAAGAGATGAGTTGGGGCCGGAGGTGCCAAATTCCACCATTCTCGCATTGTGATAACCATCACAGACAGGCCAGAGAGAGGATGTTGCTGCATTGCAACAGCTGTTGGCAGATGTGTTCTCCCCCCTGCCAGCTGTACGAATCTTATAGAGCACCATTTTGAAACCCAGCCAGGCGTGATGGTGCATTTACAGCCCTACAGGTTACCTAAGCATAAAAGGCAACCTGTTCAAAAAGAAATGGCTGAAATGCTGAAAATGGGAGTAACAGAAGAGTCGCACAGCTTGTGGTTTATACCTTTCTTTCTTTTTTAAAGAAAGATTGGTCTATATGGTTCTGTGTTGACTAATGCAAAGTGAATGAGGTGTCATGGTTTGATGATTATCCCATGCCTTTTCCACTCCGTACAGTTTGCACCAATTTGTTGCACTTTAATTCATCTTGGTCGGAGCCCCAGCCACCTTGCGACGCCTCAAAAACTGGGTGCTGCGGCCGCAAGCTGCATGTGCTGTCACCTATTTGGATACGGTTATTATCCGCAGTGACACCTGGGTGGAGCATGTGCAGTGGGCGGCTGTGGTCCTGGAGTGCCTGGACCCACAGCTTTCCCAAAGAAGTGTGTGGTTGTACGAAGGGAGGTATGGTATCTGACGTGCCACTTGGGAGGTGGGCAGGTGCATCCATAGATGGACAAAACCGCAGCAATTGCATTCTGCCTGCGTCCCAAGGCCAAAAAGGAGGTGAGGCAGTTCCTGGGGCTAGCTGGTGACTCCCGCCAGAGCTTACCAGCTCCTTGACTGACCTCACCTGGAATGTTGCACCAGATCTGGTCCAGTGGACGGTGCAGTGCCAGGTGATGTTTGTGCAGGTTAAGAAGGCTCTCTGTGGGGAACTCCTACTTCACACACCTAGATTTTCCTGTTCTTTTTATTCTGCAGACTGATGACTTGGACATGGAGCTGTTTTGCCACAGCTGTTAAGGGGGAGGGGGGTGACCGCCCAGTGATGTACATCCGGAAACTGTCAGAGTGGAAGGCCAGGTACAGCACCATAGAGAAGTTCCTGGCCATCTGGTGGGTGGTCAACTCTCTTCGCTATTACGTCCTCGGCTGCTCCCTGTTTGGATCATGCTAGACTGCAGTGGCAGGGTGTGGTTGGTGGCTCTGCTGCAGGGGAGGGGTGGAGCAGCGGGTTCAGGTTATGGTGTCAGGGGACGCTGATTATTGCAGCTGGTAAGCATCATCTAATCATGCCTTCCCTACTTCAATAAAGGCAGAAGCCAGCACTGGAATGTGCGAGCAAACTGAAAATAAAATAAGTCAAACTAAACATCTGGTTCATGCCTGGTCCTTGTGGTCTACACATTGTAAACATAAATATGCTGCCTTTTGCAGAAAAAGAAAAAGGTAAAAAAGATCTTTAGATAATTTTACCAGTGACAGACAAAGTGATTCCAGGTACACCAGTATATCTTCCATCAGATTTGTCTGTTATGAAACGGAACCTGTATTCACGGGAGTCTGTCCATTTCAAGTCTGCCATTTTCATAGTGCATCTTTTCTCAGTACAGTTGTACTGAATCCGATCTTTGTAATCTAAGTTGTCTTTGAGGTCCTTATCGTTTAGCAAACACCAGAATTCTTCTGTAACGGTATACCCTGCAGGATATGTGTAGGTGCATTTCATTTCCACTGTTGATCCATTGGAGGCACATATCTTAGTAACAGCGTAAGTCACTCCCCAGTCAGCCTTATTCTGCACCACTGTAATACAAATCAGAAAAATAACACCAGAAAACAGGATTTAATATGTTGCAGAAAATCTTCATCATATAGACTTGCCAGGTAATGTTTGAGGCACTGGAAACTCAAGCCACGAATTTGCCTTTAATCCAGTATGTGTTGTTATTCTGTGCAACAACATTAATGAAGTTTACTCTTTGAATTATAGCTGTATTGGTGGAGGATTTTCAATCTACCTAACTTGGGCACTTTACCAGCAACCAGCTTGTCTAACAACTCTGAATTTGTTAACCTATCAAAAAATAGGTTTACAGATGAACACAGATTGCTGTTTATAGAAAAACAATGCCATAGAAAGAGATATGTAGTTATGTACAGTGAGGAACATAAGTATTTGAACACTCTGTGATTTTGCAAGTTCTCCCAATTAGAAATCATGGAGGAGTCTGAAATTCACATCGTAGGTGCATTCCCACTGTGAGAGACAGTATTTAAAAAACAATTCAGGAAATCACATACATCAGACGGGCCTGGACATGTGATGACTGAGCAGGGGAACCTTCCGTGCGATGCATGATTTGAGACTATGATGGCGTAGTATTCTATCGGCAGTGACCTTTAAAACTGTGGTCCCAGCTCTCTTCATGTCATTGACCAACTCCTCCCATTCAGTTCTGTGCTGATTCCTCACCTTTCTTATCATCAGTGATACCCCACGAGGTGAAATCTTGCACGGAGCCCCAGTCCGAGGGAGGTTGGCAGTCGTCTTTAGCCTCTTCCATTTTCTAACAATTGCTCCAACAGTTGATCTATTTTCACCGAGCTGCTTGGCAACTGCCCTGTAGCTCTTTCCAGCCTTGTGGAAGTCCACAATTTTGTCTCTGATGTCTTTTGACAGCTCTTTGGTCTTGCCCATGGTAGTAGTTGGAGTCTGACTGACTGTAGGGTGGACAGGTGTCTTTAAAGAGCTCACACAGATGCGGCTTTTAACAACAGCTTTCGGCTTTTTAAAGGCAAAGTAACAGGTCTTTGAGAGCCAGAATCCTTGCTGACTGCAAGGTGTTCAAATACTTATGTGCAACAGTGCAATACAAATAAATGCTGTAAAAATCATACAATGTGATTTCCTGAATTGTTTTTTAAATGCTGTCTCTCAAAGTAGGAATGCACCTACAATGTGAATTTCAGACCCCTCCATGATTTCTAAGTGGGAGAACTTGCAAAATCACAGGGTGTTCAAATACTTATGTGCCTCACTGTAGTAGTCTGTGAATTAAGAAATTAAGAATTTTGGATTAATCCAAAATTCCAGGAACAGCCAGGGAACTGAACCATAGACAACTGAGCCGGAGAAATTCAAATGCTCAGAGAAACACAGAACGGGCACGTACAGATTTGGAGGACACACAGCTAGAAGTGTTCTTTCAACAATCAGAAAGGGGAAAATGAGACAATAACAGACAGTACACGCAGCTGGAGACAACAGACAAAACAAGAAATGGCCATGTCTCATGACATTAAACTCAATCAAAAGATCAACCGTTACAAAAAAACAGGAAGTGTGACACAAAAGAACAGGGGAAAAGGATTAACGTAACACAAAGGGAAGATAGGAGGACCTGAGATCTGCGCTATGATGCGTGTGTGTAATTATATTTTCCAACAAACTGATGGATTCTCATAAATTTGTGGTTTGTGGAAACACGCCGTGTTCCTCCACCATATTTGATTACAGTGACCAGGAAAAATGTTTCCCTTCTGACCAATGCCGATTTACATATGTGGCTAGAGAACAGCCACATATGTTGTATGCCAAAGGCGGAGGAGAAGAGGCGGTGTAGGCATTCATGTGCTCAAATTGGTGCCTACAGCTGATATTGTCTCAGTTACTGAGTGTCAGTATACAAACCTCCCTTCTCTGGATGGCTGAGAAGGGCAATTTGCATGCCCAAGAGGTAGTAAAACAAAAACAGCTGGTAGCAAGTTACTTTACATCATGCCAGCTAATCTTAGGTTTCAATGTCCGGTTTGATCACATTGTCACATCGTATGATAGTTTAGTCACTTAGCTTCAGAGTCCAGCAGTTGTTCATTTATGCATTGCTGTCAGTCAGAAGTGAATTTCTCTCCTTTCATAAAAGGCACTGCAAGTTTTATAGTTTCACAGCATCTTCCAGATCTGGTCCAACATCAGTAGAACAGAAGTAAAACTGTAAATTTTAATTTGTACTGCCGCTGATGTGTATTTGTGACATGCTAAATAAGACACACGCAGAGCAGAGCAGGCTCTATTCACAAATTGGGTTTTTTGTGTGTAAACAAAGAAGTATATTAAAAATAAGTGTTATGCCGAATTATACCTGAATTATACCTGAATGGCGGTGGGACTCACGGATGATGTAAAATGGAGGAGTTCAAGTAATATGTTAAATACAAAAAGACCACTGGAAAGGAAATAATAAACCAGACCAAGAATAAATATGAAACAAAATTTTAAGAGGAACACAAAAAGAACACAACTTGAATATACTGACCCATAACATCACTTGACAAAAACATAATAGTGAACAAAAAACTCAAGAGTTCAAGACCAACAAAGCATGACACTGCCACAATGTAATAAGAGAAAGCCAAAAGCTTATTATCAGACAGTTTTTATTATAATCAGTTCTGTGTACTTTGTTTTTACTTTACATAAGGCTACAGATAACAGCCTGCAAAAGTCCATAAAAAACTAATAGTGTTTGCTAAGTGTCATGTAACATTTTACCTATTCAGCAAAGGACAACCTGAATGTGCTTTCGGCATTTGCTTTGCAATGGGGCCCAAATTAAATGAAAAATTATTAGGTGCCTATAGCTTCACAGATATAATAATTCCAATTCTGTGCAGCAGAATAACTAAACCCAGATCTTTCAGGTTCATAAAACGTGTATCCTCACATACTGTAAGGACTAAAACAAAGAAGTAGAGGTACTTGAGCATTTTTAGAGTATGAAAAGCATCATGTAGTCTCTACTACTCTCTTCTTTTCTTTCAGGAAGAACATCCCAATTTTATATATAATGATGAGTGAGAAAAAGTATCAACGAGAGGGAAGCCAGTATAAGGAAAATTATCATTATAACACCTACAAACTGAATTGCATATTGTACAGAAAAGAAGCATTAAATTAAAAAAAAAAATCGAATTTTTGCTTTCAGTATTTTTCAGGGATTTGAAATTGGATGTTAAAAATAAGCCTAGCAAATAGGCAGTTTCTATTTTATGACAATTGTTCATTAAAATATATACAGAAAGATGGAAACTGAAAGGTACCATCAGCAGACCATTGGTGACTAGTTTTAAAGCTGTTGTTAATGTATTTTAATATGACCCAGCAGCATCTTAACACTGTCAGACAAAGCTTGGACATAAGGATGGAGTCACATATACCATCTTTCTACATAATCGTCTGACATGGAAAACAACAATAAAACTAATATATATATAAAAATGTAAACAGTACCTTGAACAGAGAAAAAAAGGGCAGAAAGAAGATGGGCGACTGCTGCTGCTGAAGCCATTGCTGCTCCTCTTGCCTCTCTGTCTGTTATGACAGTAACACTCCAGCAGATGAGTAAAGTGCATGAAAATAAAGCAGTCACATAAAAACAGGAACAGAGGCTGCTGTGCTCATGAAAAGCATAATTTGCTTTTGAACAACCATACAGCAGCTTATAAAAGCAGCTTCTCTAACTTCCTTCCTTTTCAAAATAGTCATACACAGTTCTCTCTTTTGCATATCAGACAAGAATGTCTGCTGTGTGGTTCAGGACAGCAGTGCTTTTTTGCTTTTTTTAGCTGCAAAGAGAAGGAAGAAAGAAACAACATCAAAAACTTACTGTGGTCAAGTCTGAGTTAACTGACAAACTTATCAGCCACACATTCCTTGTTGTAGACTGTGACCTCTAAATAAAAACAGCTTTTAAGTTAAACTTTATTCACTGGCTTGCTTTTACGCAAAAGTTTAAAATGTGATTGAGATATCAACCCACACAGGGTTCAGTAATCTTATAAGTGGCACTGCAGAAGTCACTGCAGATATAGTCTCTAACTGTCTTTATTTTCCCTTTTTAATATTGACAATAATAGAAAGCTAGTCAGGTTTTACATGGGAGGATTTTTTTTATTCAAAATAAATTACTGATTTAAAAAAAAATAATTGTTTGTTTTTGTTTTTTTTAATAAATTAAATTGTTTTTAATAAAAACAGTTTAAGGTCCTTTAAGGCCAAAGTCCTGGGAGCTTGAGGGTACTGTGCATTATCTTAGCTGTTGCTAGGACTGTGCTCTTCTGCACAGAGATCTCTAATGTTGTTCCTGGGATCTGCTGGAGCCACTCGCCTAGCTTGGGAGTCACCACACCTAGTGCTCTGATGACCACTGGGATCACCGTTACCTTCACCCTCCACATCTTCTTGAGCTCTTCTCTGAGCCCTTGGTATTTCTCCAGCTTCTTGTGTTCCTTCTTCCTCATGTTCCTGTATTTGGTATTGCTACATCTATCAGTATGGCTGTCTTCTTCTGCTTGACCACCACTATGTCCAGTTGGTTAGCCACCACCATTTATCTCTGGAAGTCCCACATGATCTTTGCTCAGTCATTCTCCACCACCCTAGAGGGCTGCAGGGAGCTGGATTGTCTCAAGGGCATCTTTACACAGCCTGCACCTGGGGTCTTGCCTAGTGTGATAGACCCCAGCCTCTATGGATCTTGGGCTCAGAGCTTGTTCCTGTGCTACCATGATTGTTGCCTCTGTGCTGTCTTTAAGTCCAGCTTTGTCCAGCCACTGGTAGGACATCTGCATGTCAGCCACCTCCACTATCTGCCAGTGGTACATACCGTGCAGGGGCCTGCCCTTCCATGATGGTTCCTCCTCTGCCTTGGGTTTCTGCTACCTGAAAGATTCACTGAAAACACGGTTGGTTGGGGCCATCTTCCTGATGGATGTTCATGGATGTTCATTGCCTCATTCTGGACTGTTTTTACTGACACTCAACAGTGTCAGTAAAAATCCTTCCTTCTGCTTAGCATGCAGTCTCAGGATGCTGGACTTAGGGTGAAACCCTTCATGCATGGTTTGCAACTTCCTCTTTTTTTTCATTTCCTTAAAACTTTATTGATCCCGAAGGAAATTGGTTAAGGCTGCTGGCATTCCAGCGCCATCTTACCATTCCAATCATAAATACATTACACAAACATCATGGGGAAGACAGGTCAGAGAGGCAGAACAATGGAAATACACAATATGAGGAAAGAAGAGCAGAAAAAAGAACTCCCCCCAGACTGAGCTCCTAAAGGGAGATCAGTTTGAGAACAGAAAAAAACCCCACCTCATCACATAGCGTATGAATCGTCACATATCACAACATAAAAAGACATAAGCACATTGGAGGCATTTTGAAGGGGGAGGGGGAGGGTGACTGTATGTCAGTGTCTGAGTACGTGTGTGCGTGTGTGTGTGTGTGTGTGTGTGCATATGTGTGTATCCTGTATCCAACTCGTGAGACAGTCTCCTTTCACCCAGTTAAGCAAAAGTCAGCAATCCCCAAGTCAACACCGGTGGCCTTGAGGAAGTAGAAGAACAGGGCAGAGAGTCTACAGAGTCTTGTAATCTATGCTGGTGGTGTGGATCAGGAAATCAATGTCTCGTTCACTCTTGGCATAACGCTTGATGTCATTCATTTACAGGAGGTGGATGATTATTGCTCCATTACATAGTTGGTATCCGTAGCCAGACATGTGCTCTCTGTGTGGTTTGATTATTATCACATTTGTGTTAAAATATTGTGTGTAAGCTGATATATTTTTCTCGACTGTGCAGGACAGTTTAGTTTTGGCTTTTTATTCTTGTCTGGGGTCTATTAGTTGCAAGACTGACACACTTTGTGGAGTTATATTAGAATGTGAGAAAGGGAATGGAATGTCAATGAGGAGAGATTGTTAGGATGAACTGAACACTATTTATTCATGAACAGAATTCCTTCAAGCAATCTGGTGACTGGACTCTGATGGCCGGTCAAGGCTGAACAGATTCCCAGCGGTGACAGGAATTAGGGAGGACCCCCCAGAGTCTAGAGGCTGGTGGTGGTGATGAAAATGCAGGCTTGATTGGAGCTCTGGGTAACATGGGAGAGGCAGAGATGGGGAGGAGGTGGGTTGCACGAAGGAGTCTGCAAGGGAGAATGACAGAGAGATTTAAAGAAACATGGAGTGGATGCTAATTGGCTCAAAGAAACAAGCAGAGAGATAATTTGACTAGACCAGTGTTGTCAGCAATGAGCTTGACAGTGTGGGAAAGTGGAAGGAATGAAAAGCGGAGACTAGAAACCAAACACTCTGGAAGCAGATATGTGTTTACAGATCTTATATAAGCTTATCATAAGTTTTATTTTATATCTTAGAACATACAAGCTATTCCACACGACGTTTTCCAGAAAGCTTCTGGAAACTTTTTGTAGAGAGTGCAGCAGCATTTACTTTAAAGCAAGTAATATTTCCTGTCACCTGTTCACTGGAATCCGGTTCCTCTCTAGGCTCAGGCTGCTGCTGCTTGGAGGATCTGTTTTTTCTAGTTGGGAGAATTCATTTTTAATGATTAAATGAAAGTATTAAACTCAAAGAAATTACAAACTTAGCGAAATGACAATACAATAAATGGCACATAAGATCCACTCACATGATCCACAGGATGACTGAGTATAAGAGTATAAGACCCAGAAGAATAGCAGGGACTATGACAGCTGTTAATTTCCATGCTCCTAAAAATGTGATGAAATGAATTAGGGTGGCAGTTTTTAATCCTAATTACTAAGCCTGAAATAAACAAACCATAACCAAACTGTGCCAAATGAATAGAACACACAACTACAGGATCAGATATGAGACCCGCTTAATCAACAAATCAGATTTAACTTACTTGATACAACAGTCAGCTGTAAGGTGGAGTAATGATGCCCTCTGGTGTTCTGTGCAACACAGTAATAACTCCCACTGTGTTCAGGTCTGAAGTCAGTGATAGTGAAGTTCTGTCCTGATGTTTTAGGTGAGGCTTCATCCTCCTTGTACCAGGTGTAATTAGCTGCTGGGTTAGCATCACTGCTACAGGTCAGAGTCACTGAACTGCCCTCCACTATCTCAGCAGAGGGACTCACTGACACAGAGGGAAGCTTTGGAGCATCTGGAGGAGAACACAGAGCAGACCTGTATGCAGGGGACTTTTAACAGTACAGTTTAAACCCACTTTTTCACACACAATGCATGACAATAAATCTGCATTTCCACACTGAAACATCAATTTCATTATCCAATGGAGATTGTCATTGGTCTGTGGGAGCTGACTGTGATTATTAAATAAACAAGAAAGCTGATGTTGTTCAGATCATTACTTCTGTGTTGCTTTGACTTTCTAATTTTTTTGTAAGTTGTACAAAGTTGTCTCTCCCTTCAGTAACTGCTGTTATGAACTTTACTCATGGGGAATATTAAGATTACATGAAAGTGTTACACTCTGTCCTTTGCACTCAGTGGTCTCAAAAGCTTTCATTAAGAATTGTTTCCCTGGAAGGTTGTATTTTGCTACCAGTTTGTCTACCTGTCTTGATTTATTAGTGTGTAAATCACCAAATCCATCTGACTTTTTCATATTATAAAATAACTCAAATTACATTTAAATAGGATCACTTTTAAAATGAATTCAGTAATTTGACTTCATTTTATTGCTTACACCCGTGATATGTTGCTCACACAGAGAGAAACTCCCTTTTGATCATGTAGTGGAGTAAGCAACAAAGCTGATGGAAGACTAAGTAAAGCAAATGTTAACATAATTTAAGGCATCAAGTGAAAGTTTTCTACCCTGTTTTATAAATCTGGGACTCGCCACCATTTTGACCTTAGAATTGAAGAAGCTTCTCGGATGAGACGTGAAACGTCTTCAAGCAACTTATAGAAGTCCAGACACTTTTCTTTCCAAGCTCCTTAGACTACGATGACCTGGATGACTGAGAACCTTCACAGACATAACCCTGTTTTACTCACATGTCACATTAATAGAGATGTTGTATGTTGGTGATGAGACCCCCAGCTTGTTCTCAGCCGTACAGTAATATTCCCCAGAGTCAGAGGGCTGGATGGAGCTGAAGATGAGCTGTGGTTCTTTAATGAGAGGGGTTTGATTGTTCGTCTTATACCAGGTGTAATTAGTTGCCGGGTTAGCATCACTGCTGCAGGTCAGATTCACTGAACTGCCCTCCACTATCTCACCAGAGGGACTCACTGACATAGAGAGAGGCCTTGGCGCATCTGGTAGAGAAAGAATATAGATTATTGTCAAAGGAGTTTGCAAAGAAAAGCGTCTGGACTTCTTAAAGTTGCTTGAAGACGTTTCACCTCTCATCCGAGAAGCTTCTTCAGTTCTAAGGTCAAATGTGATCCTCTAATCACACCTTGGCTCATGTGATTAGAGGATCACCAGGGGGTCCTTTGTCCCTCTTTGGGGGGATACTCCCACTGGGTTTAAATCTGGGACTCTCGGCCATTTGACCTTAGAACTGAAGAAGCTTCTCGGATGAGAGGTGAAACGTCTTCAAGCAACTTAAAGAAGTCCAGACGCTTTTCTTTGCAAACTCCTTTGACTATGATGACCTGGATGACTGAGAACCTTCACAGACAATATAGATTATTGCATGTCATTAGTTCCTGCAAAGGTTTATTATTGATTATTGATCAAATCAAACAACTCTGTGAGCCTAATGGTACACTAACTGCTCAGTGAGGACAAATGTCTTGCTTCATAGTGTTTTTAAGCTGTTTTATGTGTAAACAGAGAGCTAATATGATAATTTAGCTTAAAGTTGCTTAATATTTAAGGTTGTGTCTTCTGTCTATGAATAAAATGAATGGGGGCTGCCTTGATATAATACAATAATACAAATCTCTGTATGACACTTGCACACAGTTATCAAGCAAACCGTTAATTGGGTAATGTCATCTATTATCTGCCATTCTTAAGCGCTTATCCAACCACTGTCCCAATTCAAACTGGGTAAGAGAACATAATCATCAGAGAGGTAGTACAGCTGTACAGCCCTCGCATGCACCCATATCTTCAATTTAGAATTGCCTGTTAACGCAACAAGTGTGTCATTGTACTCTGGGAAAACATGTAAACTCTGCAGGAAGGTCCAAGCTGAGCAGAAAGTTTGAACCCAGAACCTCCCTGCAGTGTCTAGCAACAGTGTTAACCTGTGAAGCACCTGATGTCAGGTAAATATTGCATTTTCTTATTTGTTAATACTTACTGCTCTAAATGGTAAGAAGAACTTTCTTGTGATGAATATTTTTTTCTCAGATTTAACAGAACATAGATTATCTCTTAGTCACTGAACTGCTACCTCACCACAACACAGAATCATCCCAGACAAATGTATGCTCATAAATTAAAGTCAGTGATGACAATGATATTAAAATGTTAATAAACTTACTTTATTTAGGTCAGCTGCTGACCTACAGCAGCAGACTGTAATTATAAAGCAGTTTGAGCTGCAAACTGATAATATTGGCAAATTCATAATGAGATAAAATATTGACAATAACTAGCTGAATCTTGCTTTTAAACACTGTCTGACTTACATGTCACATGGATAGAGATGTATTTAGGTGTGGAAGTATTCACTTTGTTTACAGCCTGGCAGTAATATTCTCCAGAATCAGTCGGCTGTATGGAGATAAAGGAGAGCTGTGGTTCTACAACGAGAGGTGTTTGGCTATTCTCCTTGTACCAGGTGTAATTAGCTGCTGGGTTAGCATCACTGCTACACATCAGATTCACTGAATTGCCCTCCTGGATTTCACCAGAGGGACTGACTGACACACAGAGAGACTTTGGAGCATCTGAGGGAGAAAAAAGACAGGTTGTTAAAGGGTTAATAGTTCCTGCAAAGGTTGAGTTGTTCACTAAATCAACTCCATGACTGCTCTACAAGCTGCTCAGTGAGGAGATTTGGATGGTTAAGCATAAAGGTGAGGGAAGAACTTACATATCACAACAATAAAGATAGATTCAGATGTCGTCCTCCCCAGGTGGTTCTCAGCTGCACAGACATACTCTCCAGAGTCAAAGGACTGGATGGAGGTGATGGAGAGCTGTCGTTCACTACTGAGAGGTGTTTGATCACCATCCTTGTACCAGAAGTGGTTAGCTGCTGGATTAGCATCACTGCTACAAGTGAGAGTTACTGAGCTCCCCTCACTGATTTCATTAGAAGGACTCACTGATACTGAGACAAACTTTGGGGGATCTGAGAGAAAGAAAATGATTCAATTCGTTAGTTTTTCACGGAAATAATGAGGAAGTAATGCTCTCAGTGAGAGACATTTCTGGACCATCTGATGTATAAATTAGTTTCACTTACATTTCACATGAATAGAGATGGAGTCAGATGTCGCCCCCACTCCGTTTTTAGCTCTGCAATGATACTCTCCAGATTCTGATCGCTGGATTGAGGTGAAGACAAGCTGTGTGTCTACACTTAGAGGTTTATTGTTATTCCCCTTGTACCAGGTGTATTTAGCTGCTGGGTTAGCATCACTGCTACAAGTCAGAGTTACTAAATTGCCCTCCACTATCTCACCAGGGGGAGTCACTGACACATTAACAGGTTTTGGAGCATCTGAAGGAGAAGATATGAGGATGAATCAACTTCACAGTGTTTGAATCTAAATCTGTTCCTCATGCAAAGACTTTCAGGTCAACAAATATGATTTCTGTGATGCAGATATATTCTTTATATCCCACTGGAGATTTCAAATATGATGGCAATTAAAGGGAAATCTTATAACACACAAAGATACATTTGTGTTGTATTGAATGTAGTATGTTGCATAACTATGACTAAAAGCTCTGTGTTTTGTTTTGTGCATGCTCAGTTTGGCAGTGAAAACTTTGCTGCCTCTATGTGTTTTGTGTAGCTCACTAATGGCAGATCATACCAGAAACAGAAACAAGAAAACTGATGTGAGCAAAAAGCAAAATGAGCTGGTTCCTTTTTTTTAAATTCTTATGGTAAATGTTTTGTTGCTTTTAGAAAGCGTAGAGACATTTGTCCAGAAACTATTCAGTAACTGAATCATTCAGATGAAATATTAATGGATTATAGAGTTGGTTTAAACAGCAATCCACTTTCAATGAATTGAATGTTTAATATTTGATAATAGAGAAACAACTCAGGAGAGATGGAATAAAGTAAATGGGTTCAAGCAAACTGTTATTAAAGTTGATTTACTCACATTTCACGTTAATAAAGATGGACTGAGATGCACTCCTCCCCAGCTCATTCTCAGCTGTGCAGTAATATTCTCCAGAGTCAGAGGGCTGGATAGACAAAAAGTCGAGGACCGTTCCTTCACTGATACGTGTTTGGATGTTTCCCTTGTACCAGCTGTAATTAGCCGCTGGGTTTGCATTAAAGCCACAGTTTAGAGACACTGAAGTTCCCTCCTCTGCTTCAGCAGAAGGATTCACTAACACATAGTAAAGCTTTGGAGAAACTGGAGGATAAGAGAAAGATCAAAAAGAGAGCTTTAAACATAAGGTGGTCTTTTATTTTAAATCCTGACATGTTTTGTGTGATTTTAGGATTTTCATAGTGACACTGTGGAGTAAACTCACACACTGCAACAGAGCGGTAACCCTCATGTCCTTTAACAGCACAGGAATAGCTGCTGTCATCACCTCCAACAGAGACTCTCAGAGAAGATGTTTCTTCCTTTATTTTCTGTCCATTTTTGTACCAAACATATGATGGAGGATCAATTACATCACAGCTGCTGTGACACTGCAGCTCTGTGTGGCTTAACAATCTTCTCACCTTCACCTGCAGGTCTGGATTTGTGAGGAAGAAACAAATAATCCTCATTTTAAACTAAACCACCAAACAAAACAGTAGAATTTCAATGAAAATCTTACCTGTGACAGTCAAAGTGACTCCAGGTGAGCCAGTATAACTTCCATCAGGCTGATTTGTTACGAATCTGAACTTGTACTCTGCTGAGTCTCTCTCTCTCAGGTCTGTGATCCTCAGAGTGCAGTCGTTCTCATGAAAGCGGTACTCCGCTCGGCGCAAGTATGTTTTCAGATCCAACGGTTCATCCTTGTTTTTTATAAACCAAAGTTTTTTTTGAACTGCAGTATTTATATTGTGTCTTGTAGAAGGGTAACTGTATCTGCAGCCTATGTCCACTGTTGATTTTTTCAAGGCGCAGATGTGAGTGGAAGTGTAAGTCACTGACCAACCATTCTGACCCAGTACCGCTGTAACACAGAGCACATCAGACACTACAGACACAATCACAGTGACATTAATAATGGAAACATTTGCATGAAGTGTCTTTTAAATGAAATGCAAGTCAGTGAGACAAAGCTTTCTCTATATGAAATTTAATATTTTATTATGCACTTTGACTGCCATGTTATTATTTATGTTCAATACTTTAATGATTTAAGTTTCATATTAATGTACACACAACTGTGTGCTTTTCTGTTGTTTTGTATATATTTATAATTGTTTTTTATTTATTCCTGCTGTCTTACTATTTATATTTTATTCATGCACAGTTGGTGTGGACCCCCCACAATTTCATTGTGCATGTACCATGACAATAAAGGGCTATTCCATTTTATTCTGTTCTATTCTAACAAAGAAAAAGTGTTGACTAAGAAAGGCATCTGTAATTTTAACCTAAATTCAGATTTAATGTGCATCTTAATTATTGTTAGCGTGTTAAAATGCTTGTGTTTCAAACAGTTTACTGTGCAATGAGACTGATGATAAGTTTGATAGTAAACTTTATAAAATGCAGAACAGAAGTGCTGCTGCGTTTGCAGATCTCTGAGAGCTGCTTTACTAGAAAAGAAAAGGAGAATAGAAATTGAAGAAATTGAAGTGAAGATGTTTGGTTCCTGTTTTGTTCTGTTTTAGTATAGAGACGCAGTAACTAAATACTTCAGATATACTACTATCAGACCCACTTAGAGTTATTTCAAACAGCAATGCAGTTTTTATGCAGTCATACACAACAGAGACATGTCGAGATAAAAACATCCTGAGATGCTGATGGTGGGAACATTTTAATAATCTGTGGAAATGTCATGATAAACACACTATAACTTTTAATATCACATTATAACTTTAAAACTAATGTCACTCTTTTAGTTTCCTTCATTGTAAAAGTTAGTTATTCAGTACCTGATGCAGTGAGAAGCAGTACAAATACAAATTCAATCCTTGCTGCTGCAGTTGCACTCATGGCTGCTCCTCTCTTCTGTCTGTGTGACAGAAAATTGCATCAGCAAAGAGTTTAAATATTGTATTTTCCAGTGTGCAAAAACAATAAAAAACAATAAAAATAAATATATAAAATAGTAACTTCTACTTACCATAGAAAAAGATGTTCTCTTTAAAAATCATGTTCATGTTGGGAAGCACAAGACCGAAAAGTAAAACTGTCACACTTCCTTCTTTTTCATGTGATTTTTTCGGCATGAAGCATGAATGAGGATGAAGCCATTACATCTGGGACTGAATGCTGTTGTTTTCAAAACCACATAGAGCCCTCTAAATATCTTATATTAAAGCCTGAGGGACTAATTTTGTGGTGTTTTAATACCAAAAGTAGCACAAGAAGTATGGGGGTGTGCTCATGCAACTAATGGCTAGCTTAATCACATGTGCTCCACCCACTTGTGTCATAGGTCCAAATTAATCATTGAGACACGCCTCCGGTCCCTCTGTTCCCCCACCTTTTTCCAACATAGCGTCAGTACCATTTTTAATTTTTTGATTCACATCATACTGTTTATGAAGAAGAAGGATACCTGTGGAGGAGCACTAAAGCTGTAGGTGCTAAAGCTGATAAATCCATCCATTTTCCTCTAGTTATCTGAGGTCGACATGTGGGGTCAGCAGCCTCAGCAGAGAAACCCAGACCTCCTTCTCCCCAGACACCTCCTCCAGCTTATCAGCCAGAGGCCACCACCTGATGAAGCCAACAGTACCACATATCTACACAAAGCAGAGATCAGATTCTGAGGTTCCACCACTTGTCTACACCTGTAAATTCTGCTCATAAAAATGATGAACAAAGGGCCACAATGGCACTACTAACCAAAGGTGTTTTTGTTATTAACTGGGGAAAATGGCAAGATAAAATTATGGTCACAGCAGCAGTTCCTCGATGGAGTTGCTGGTACCTGGCTTTTTAAAAATTCTGATGCTATTATTTTATTAAAAGTTTGCAGTCACCTAGGATTTGTTCAAATTTTACTTTTTTTAATTTTGATGTAAATTATTTAATTATTAGAGGTGTGCAAACACTCTAAAGAGAGGAAAGAAGAAGACAGAGAAACAACAAAATAACAGTAAACACAAAGGCAAGCAAAGAGCCACAGAAATGCATGAGAAGGGAAAGTGAGGATGAATGAGGGATGGTCACTGTGTCAGATTCGATCAACAACAGCGTGACCCCTGAAATGCACCAGGTCTGTGGTGTATTCTCATGTCCGAGATATTGCAACCCCGCACTATTTTTTCAGTTAAAGAAGACCAGAACTGTTTCAGAGTCACAGTGTATAATCTGCACCGGGTCCTTTATTTTGAAAATCAGCTGGTCTGACTGGGCCCTCCAGACACATTTGGTACAATTAAGGATGAAGTATAACTAATTATGACTTACTTATCAGACTTTCTCTTGACTTAACTATTAAATTTGAACTGGTTTGCTAGAGGAGCCCATGTTTACATACAATATTGGAATAATGTGGTGCTATGAGGTCTTTAAAAAAAATATGGGGTCTGATCATTCAGGATATAGAATTTATAGAATCACAATTTTGAATTCAAGAAAGAAAGAAATACAGGAAGCCAAAGATGAGATGCTAATATAGGCGGCTTAGTAACTGTAGTACTCTAGTTTTAAACGTTTTGGATCAGCCTAATGTTTTCAGAATAGCTGATAACAAGCAAGCCTAGAATTTTATCCAAAAATTAACATGGATTTCAATAGTGTCACTGAGACAGGATGTTCTGAACTTCTGAACGTATGGTGCAGGGGAAAGAAGCATCTCCTATTATATTTCTAATTCAAAGCATCAAATCCTCATCCTTTATTTTGTTTTTGTTAATCTATTAATACTTTACTTTTATGTGTATGTTCTTGTATTTTTATGGAGATGAAATCATTTTAAATCAACTGTATTATAAATAATAGGATGTGTTTTAAAATGATTATCAGGTGCTGTGTGCGGTATGGTGAGTGAATGCAGGATGTGGTAGATGAAGGTTGAAGATACTTTAACCCTCAGTGTTTATTTCAAGAAAAGAACAAGTACAGGTAATCCAGAAACAGGCAACAAGAAATCCATAAGGCACGAGGAAGCACGGGGGAAGTCATTAGGAACAGCAGAGCTAGTGGGACAACTCGACAAAGGGTGAAGGGAAACAATATCAATAAATACACAAGGTAATGCAGGAAGACATGGGAAGTAAACTGAAAATTAAACACACAGGTCACCAAAACTGAACAGCAAATAACCAAACAAAGAGAACACAGCTGATGGAGATTTGATGCAAAAGGGCGTAACACGATCTGAGTAAACACACTCATGACTAGCCTTGAGCTGCATTGACTGTATTTTAAAGTCTGTGCACATCTGGCGAACTGCAGTGTGGCAGACTCATCCAACCCACAAATGATCATTATTAAAATACTTTCCATCGTCCCAAGCTGTGGTGGGACATGGGGAACATTGACTTTGTCACTGATATTAAGTTATTTTTTCAAGAAAGTGGCACATGCACTGAATAGTCAAACTACTCCAACAATGACTCACATGAATGAGATATTTGTTGTGTTTCAGCTGGATTGCACAGCATTTGGAAGATCTGCAGGTGAGAACATTTTCAATAACAACATTACCATTAACTCATTGGAATAAAGCTATTATTTAATGTTTAATTTATAGCATTTATTTCAGTTATGTTTATCTCAAGTCATTTCCCATTTTATTTATTGACCTCAGTCCTTTTGTCCCTCCCATCAAAAACATGAGTCTGTAGTCTGCTCACTTATATGCTTTTACCCACAGTCACACACTGACAATATGATAACACAGAGATGATTGGATAATCAAGTATTACTCGGATATAAGTCCTCTAAATTTTTGTTTATTTTTTTTCTTTTAATGACAGTAAAAAATGACAGTGACAGTCAGAGGCAGCTGGTTAGGTTTTATATGTACATTTACACTAAAGTCCAGCAAAATGACAGATGAATCCCTTTACTGTGGTTTTACATGACAAAGAAAAAAAGGTGATACTCGATAATTCTAAACTAATAACATTTTGCTTCAATGTAATCACAGAAGGAACTCTGTAAAGGTCTTCCTTATATGAATATCTGCACTTCAGAATACAAAACATAAAGAAGGGTGACTCGATTCAAATGATGCAGTTTTATGTTGATTAATTGGTTTCTTTGTATTAATTTGAATTATGATGTCA
Source organism: Pelmatolapia mariae (assembly GCF_036321145.2). Taxonomy (NCBI): domain Eukaryota; kingdom Metazoa; phylum Chordata; class Actinopteri; order Cichliformes; family Cichlidae; genus Pelmatolapia; species Pelmatolapia mariae. The sequence goes on along the minus strand of NC_086232.1, from coordinate 8,198,303 downwards.
GTGATGTATTAGCAGAGCACAAAGAGAGCTTTAAACACAACATATGGGTTAAAGGAAATGTAAATACAAAAACACCCAAAACAATAATTTGTTTTCCAATTATTGGATAATTGCAATAATCCAGAGAAATGGAATGAAAAAGCAAAAATCAATAGGTTATATCTGATCAATAGTCCAGGAGAAGTATTGATTCTTATCAATTGTGGACAGATGGATGGACAAGATGAACTAATAACTTTCTATAAAATAAGAATGAAATATATAACTATATATTGTTAATGTGCACTTGAGCAGAAAAAGCAGATAATGTGTTAGTACAAATAAAAATAACTGATACAATGATAATTGGATATTTAATAAGAATGTGGTGAGATTCAAGTGTATATAATAAGTTTTTGTAAATATTTTGACACCTCACATGGTAATTAAGTAAACATGAAGTATTTTTCTCTCAACCTGATTCTCTCATGTTTCACATCAATAAAAATGTGTTTAGGTGTTGACGCCCCCAACTTGTTCTCAGCTACACAGTCATGCTCTCCAGAATCAGCAGACCGGGTTAGCATCACTGCCACAGGTCAGAGTCACTGAAATGTTCTCCTGGGTTTACCAGACAGATTTACTCACACTGAGGGAGACTTTGGAGCATCTGGGGGGAAAACACAGGAAGGTAATTGTAGTTTTTGGACCAAATCAAACAACTTTGTAAGTGTAAATGACAGGCTGGATATTGTTAGTCTGGTTCAATAATTTATTTCTTATTGGAAAAAACAGTAAGCTTTACTGCATTTTTGGGTGGCTTGAGGCTACCCCAGCTATGATAACATGTCAAAGAATGCCAGAATCCCAAAGAAGTCCTCAATCGCCTCCAGGCAATGCAAAACGCAGCAGCCAGACTACTAACTCGTTCTACCAAGCATGTTCACATTACTCCCATCTTATATTCTTTACATTGGCTCCCAATAGAGTTTAGAATTCGCTTTAAAATTCTTGTTTTAACATACAGAGCACTAAATGGCCAGGCCCCAGATTATTTATACAAGCTTCTTATAAAATACACTGCTGCTCGTTGTCTCCGCTCACAGACTCAGAGTCTGTTGGTTGTTCCCCGTACACGACTGAAGACAAAAGGGGACAGAGCCTTTCAGTCTGTGGCACCAAGGCTGTGGAATAGTTTACCACTACAATTACATTTGCTTGACTCTGTGGATTTTTTTAAAAAAGCAGTTAAAAACTTTTCTGTTCAAACAAGTCTTTTGTTGATCTAAGGCTTTTATATTCTTTACATTATTTACATTTGATCTTTTACATCGTGTATAATGTCTATTGATTGTATTGTTTATTTTAATATTTGTGTACAGCGCTTTGTGACTGCCTGTCTGTGAAAAGCGCTTAATAAATAAACTTTACTTTACTTACTTACTTACTAATAGTCGGTCACAGGACAAATGCAGACTCACATTTTAAACACAATTAGTCAGAAGTCTTTGCAAATCATGGGGAATTGACAAAATGTATCAACTAGAGGTATAAGTGTTGTTGAACTACTAAAGTCGTGAGCAAAACCTTTATGAAAATTGATGCATATGATCAAAAATCAAATGAACATAAAGTCTCTAAAGAGAGATAAAATCTATCAGTGAGAGAAATCATTGTTGAATCTGAGAAAAATGAAATTATTTCCACTCACATTTCACATCGATAGAAGTATATTCAGATGTCTTCCTTCCCAAAGTATTTCCAGCTATACAGTAATACTGTCCAGAGTCAGAGAGCTCGATGGATCTGAAGGCAAGCTCTGGTTCTTTACTGAGAGGTGTCCTTCCATTTGTCTTGTACCAGACATACGTAGCTGCTGGGTTAGCTTCACTGCTACAGGTCAGAGTCACTGATGTGCCCTCCATGATTTCACCAGAAGGACGCACTGACACAGAGGGAGGCTTTGGAGCATCTGCAGGAGGAAACAAAGGGAAATAAAATGGTAAAATGATAAATGGCCTGTATTTGTATAGCTCTTTACTTAGTCCCTATGGATCCCAAAGCGCTTTACACTACATTCACCCATTCACACACACACATTCAAACACTGGTGATGGCAAGCTACATTGCAGCCACAGCTGCCCTGGGGCGCACTGACAGGTATACATACATGATATTATTTCCTTCAAAGGCTAAATAATTGACCAAATCAAAAACTCAATGAATCTAATGCAGGGGCTTCTCAGTGAGTAGATGGCGTTAGCGGAGAGATGTTCTCAACCACGTTATCACTTTATGATCAGATCTAGACAAATGACACTATTTAAACAGCCCCATTTCCTAAAAGAAACTAGGCAGAAGTTTACCAATCTGCAAAACCTGTGTCTAAAAACTGTGAAAACATTTCAGAAAAATATTTTTTCATATAAAATTGTCAAGACTTTGAAGACATCATCATGTACAATACATCAAATCATCAAAAGATTCTGAGAATTTTGAGAAATCTCCCGCTTAAGGGACGAGGCCAAAAATCCATATTAGATTCCTGTGAGCTTTGGTCCCGCAGACAGTACTGCATCAAAAACAGGTAACATCCTGCCATTTAGATCACTGCACAGGCTCAGGAACACAGTTCACTGCACCATTCTCGAGTGCAGATTAAAGCTCAATAACGTAATGAAGAAGCCATTTGTGAAAATGATCCAGACATGCTACCAGCATCTCAAGGATCAGGTATCAAGGATTCTTGGACCAAATCTCATTTAAAATGGACTGAGGAAAAATGGAAAACTGTTTTAAAATCTTTTTGAAAACATAGACCATGTTACTTGTTACTATCACTCAGTTCAAAAGCCTTCATATCTAATGGTGTAGGAGAGCATTGGTATCTATGGAATTGGCAGTTTGCACAAAAGATGCCATCAGTGCTGAAAGGTATATACAGGTGTATACAGGTATATACAGGTGTATACAGGTATATACAGGTGTATACAGGTATATACAGGTGTATACAGGTATATACAGGTATATACAGATATATACAGGCGTATACAGATATATACAGGCGTATACAGGTATATACAGGCGTATACAGGTATATACAGGCGTATACAGATATATACAGGCGTATACAGATATATACAGGCGTATACAGATATATACAGGCGTATACAGGTATATACAGCTTTGACATCATTCTCCTACAGTTACTGATGTAAGGCCTTTTACCAGTGGGTGTTGAAAGGCCTTCCAATTGGAGGGTAATGCTAAACCACATACTGAATTGATTAGTTGATAGTGAAAGAGTTCAGGTGCTGAATTGAAATGTAAGACATCATTAAACAAAAGCAACACAATAAAGATAACATCAGGACCAATAAGCAGCTAGAATCCTACATCAGAAAAGAATGGGACAACAGTCTCTTTCCAAAAGTCCAGCAACTTGTCTCCTCAATTCCCAGATGATTATGATTGTTAAAAGAAGAAGAAACGTTACACAATAATAATCAGGGCCGTGATCCAAGGAATTGAGACATGCTGCCATCAAATTTAAAATGAGGGAGTGTTTTTCTCTTAAAATTGTGTGTTTTTCTCATTTTAGTTAGATTTAGATTTCTTTATATGTTCTATTGTAAATAAAATATGGCTTCTTTGTGAGACTTGCAAATTCTGCATTATGTTCTTATGTACATTTTACTCCCAACATTTTTAGAACTGGGGCTGAACGTCAGATCGTCCACAAACCATTAACATGATACAGCAAATGTGGATGTGCACTGAGATGTTTCCACAGTGTCATGAGAGAAAACATTTATCGTTTGCATTTATCATTTATCATCACAACTAAATGGAAGTCAATGATCATGATTAGCTGACATGTGAAACTGTTTTATGTCTTAATTTTAGATGGAATATGTAGAATATAAAGATGATAACAACAGCTGAAACGAATTATGAAGCAGACAGAGATGAACAAAGCAGATGTTCGAGGTTAATCAATTTTGATTAGACATGAACGGAATTTTCAAAAGTTGTTCTTAAAAAACAAACAAACCTGTTTACCCACATTTGACATCAATGGAGGTAGATTCAGATCTCTTCCTCCCCACTTTGTTCTGAGCTGTACAGTAATACTCTCCAGAGTCAGAGGGCTGGATGGAGCTGAAGGAGAGCAGCCGTTCATTACTGAGAGGTTTTTGACCATTCTTCTTGTACCAGGAGTATTGAGCTGCTGGGTTAGCATCACTGCTACAGGTCAGAGTCACCGAACCACCCTCCCTGAATTCATTAGGAGGGCTCACCATCACTGACAGAAACTTTGGAGCATCTGTGAGAAAAACACTTGTGTAAATGATCAGTAATTTGTTAAAATGATGAAGAATTTAAACACTGTAACAGCTTGAAGTCTTTTACAGGAGTTGAACCTATTTATTTTGTTCTAAACAAAGGTATAAGGCTGTAGAATTACTACAGAAATGAGCCGAAGTTTTATGAAAGTTGGTGCAGTATATAAAAATTAAATAAAAATAAATCCTCTGAAGAGAGATTAAATCTCACTGTCATAGACAGAAGTTATTGATGGATCTGAGAGAAATATATATGAAATTATTTCAACTCACAATTCACATTAATAGAAATATATTCAGATGTCGTCCCCACTGTATTAGCAGCTATACAGTAATACTGTCCAGAGTCAGAGGGCTGGATGGATCTGAAGACAAGCTGTGGTTCTTTACTGAGAGGTGTCCTTCCATGTGTCTTATACCAGACATACGTAGCTGCTGGGTTAGCTTCACTGCTACAGGTCAGAGTCACTGAAGTGCCCTCCTTGATTTCACCAGAGGGACGCACTGACACAGAGGGAGGCTTTGGAGCATCTGCAGGAGAAAACAAAGAAAGATGACAGCATTGTATCTTTTTTTTAAAGATCCCCTCCGCATATCACTACCTAATGGTGGTGGAGGGGTTTATGTGTCTCAGGGAACCCAAGGGCTATGTTGTCCAGGGGCTTCTGCCCCCTGGTAGGGTCTCCCATGGCAAATTGGTCCTGGGTGAAGGACTGGACAAAGAGCAATTTAGAAGACCCTTATAAGTAGAACACCAAGGGAACAGTTCACCCTGCCCAGTATAGGGTTACCGGGGCCCCACTCTGGAGCTAGGCCCGGGGAGGCTGCCCAAAGGCGAGTGTTTGGTGGCCGGGTCTTAGTCCACGGGGCCCGGCCGGGCACAGCCCAAAAAAGGAACATGGGCAAATCCTCCTGCAGCCCACCACCTGCAGGAGACGGCGTAGGGGTCAGGTGCATTTTGTGCCAGGAGTGGAGCTCCTGGCAGACCAATCCACTGGGAACGCCTGGCAGAAGCCCCAGTCCACGAGATCTTCAACGCACAGAGCTCTACCTGCATTGTGTATAGTGCGGGTGGAGTGCTGCTAACTTGAACTGAGAAAATTGTTAGGTGGTGGAAGGAATATTTCAAGGACCTCCTTAATCCCACTGGCACGTCTTTTGTTGAGGAAGCAGAGTCTGCGGATGAGGGGGATGACTCGCCAATCTCTATGGGCGAGGTAACTGAGGCAGTTAAACAACTCCTTGGTGGCAGAGCCCCTGGGGTAAATGAGGTCTTCTCTGAGTTCCTAAAGGCTCTGGATGATGTGGGGCTGTCCAGGTTGACACCTCTCTACAATGTTGAATGGAGGTTGGACTGGCAGACCGGGGTGGTGGTTCCCATCTTCAAGAAAGGGAACTGGAGAGTGTGATGGTTGAATTATTGATCAGATTAAAGACAAAAGCTTAGCCACATTATGATTTGATGAAAAAATTTAACAACTTACCACAATATCTAAAATAGGACTCTATGGACAACATGAATCAAAATGAATGTAATGATTTGCAAATCTCAAACACTGACACTCATGAGTTGAAGGTTTTCTAAACGCCCTGTTTTACTCACATTTCACATGAACAGAAATGTTTGTAGGTGTTGATGTTCCCAGCCTGTTCTCAGCTGTACAGTAATACTCTCCAGAGTCAGCAGGCCCGATGGAGTTGAAGGAGAGCTGTGAATCTGTACTGACAGGTGTTTGATTGTTCATCTTGTACCAGACATACGTAGCTGCTGGGTTAGCATCACTGCTACAGGTCAGAGTCACTGAGGTGCCCTCCTTGATTTCACCAGAAGGACTCACTGACACAGAGCGAGGCTTTGGAGCATCTGGAGGTGAAAACACAGGGAGGTAACCGTAGTTTGAATTTCTGACCAAATCAACTAACTGTGTAAGTGTACAATGACACGAGTTAAGAGTTCTGGATGGTGTTAGCAGGAACGTCGACATCCTCAGACACATTATGATATTTCCATACTAATGGTAAACAAGAAATTAAAAGATCAAAAATACAGATACTGAAAATAATAATGATTACCTTATACTGGAGGTTTTATTGGCCAGACATAACTGGGTGACACGCAGGATACAGGCAAAGTCTATCACGGCACAAATACAGACTCAAACATTGACATTTGAATCACCAGTTAAACTAACAAGAAGGTTTTTGGACAGACTTCACAGAAAGGCTTTGACTGACCAGAAAGTTTCAGCCCAGAACCTTATAATAAGTCAACAATGATGACCACTGTATCAACCTGATTTCACCATAAGTACTGACACTTATTTTTTCTCGAGAAAGGGGAATCACAGAAAACTTTCTGGAAAACTGCAGCCTCGAAGGATGAACATGTTAAAAAAATATTTTACAAATTTGATTGAAAAATGTACCTTAGAGGAAATCTTACTATCAGAATCCTAAATGTCAATTTGTTTTCTTAGTGAGGAAGATAAGATAGGTCATATTATGTTTTTAAACTTCATGGAGCCAAGGTGAGGCTTTACTTATCAACAGTCACTGAATCACCAGCACAGAGTCAAAGTCGGGCTCTCCTCTAAGTGACCTGTGACAAGTTTATAACCATAAATAGAAGATGATGATGAAAAGTAGCTTCCATATTTTTAATTGACTGACCAGAACAGCACAGCAGCACTCTGTGCTAAAAATGTAACACAAAAAATAAAAATAACGTTTTATCTTCATTTGCTCTGCTCAGTGAGGGACAGCAGCTGTCTGCAATCATGAAGCAGGCAGACCCGAAGAAAGATGATATTATAGACAAACTTATGTAGAAATACTAACAGACATGTTGAAAGCTGCTTTTGTGAAAATTGTTTGACTTACATTTCACATCAATAGTGATGGATTTAAGTGTTGACCCCAGCTTGTTCTGAGCTCTACAGTAATACTCTCCAGAGTCAGAGGACAGGATGGAGCTGAAGATGAGCTGTGGGTTTTTGCTGAGTGGTTGGCTGTTCCTCTTGTACCAGACATACGTAGCTGCTGGGTTAGCTTCACTGCTACAGGTCAGAGTCACTGAAGTGCCCTCTGTGATTTCACCAGAAGGACTCACTGACACAGAGGGAGGCTTTGGATCATCTGGAGGAAACACAGGCAGACAACAGCATGTTATTAGTTCCTTCAGATGTTGAATTATTAAACAGATCAAAACACTCAAGGAATCTAATGCTACTGGAGCTTCTCAGTGAGGAGATTTGGATGGTGTTATCAGAGAGATGTTCTCATCTACATTATGATGTTAAGATCTGATCAAATTGGACTATTTATAGATTGATGGTGCTGGGAGTACAGGAAAAATTGGTAGATCTTCTAATGACCATAAACATGATTCAGCGAATGTAGATTTGCACTGAAATGCTTATATGGTGGCATGCAAGAAAAAACTAATGAAGAAAATTGAATTTATCATTTTTGAAGAAGTTACATCTGTAAAATGTGTATAAGGTACATTTATTGATTACCTAATATGTGAAATTGTGCTATGCATTAAATTCAAAGGGAGTTTGTGGCATATAAAATGGAATAAATGGAGCAGTTGGACAGCAGCTGAAATAAATTATGAAGCAGACAGAGATGAACAAAGCAGATGTTCGAGGTTAATCGATTTTGATCATATAGGAAGGGAATTTTCAAATGTTTTTCTTAAAAAAATAAACCTGTTTACCCACATTTGACATCAATGGAGGTATATTCAGATCTCTTCCTCCCCACTTTGTTCTGAGCTGTACAGTAATACTCTCCAGAGTCGGAGGGCTGGATGGAGCTGAAGGAGAGCTGCCGTTTATTACTGAGAGGTTTTTGACCATTCTTCTTGTACCAGTAGTATTGAGCTGCTGGGTTAGCATCACTGCTACAGGTCAGAGTCACTGAACCACCCTCCCTGAATTCATTAGGAGGGCTCACCATCACTGACAGAAACTTTGGAGTATCTGGGAGGCAAAACATCATTGTGGAAATGATGTGAAACTGACATAATGTAACAGCCAAAAGTGTAACATTTAAACATATTTTTTTTCTGCAGAGAAGGAGTGTAAGGCTGTAGAATTACTAAAGGAATGAGTCGAAGTTTTATGACAACTGATGCAGTATATAAAATTTAAAGGAGATTATATTTTTAAATTTAAATTTAAAAATATAATCTGAAGAGAGATTACATCTCACTATCACAGAGAGAAGTTATTGATGGATCTGAAAGAAATATATGAAATTATTTCAACTCACAGTTCACATTAATAGAAATATATTCAGATGTCGTCCCCACTGTATTAGCAGCTATACAGTAATACTGTCCAGAGTCAGAGGGCTGGATGGATCTGAAGACAAGCTGTGGTTCTTTACTGAGAGGTGTCCTTCCATGTGTCTTATACCAGACATAGGTAGCTGCTGGGTTAGCTTCACTGCTGCAGGTCAGAGTCACTGAAGTGCCCTCCTTGATTTCACCAGAGGGACGCACTGACACAGAGGGAGGCTTTGGAGCATCTGCAGAAGAAAGCAAAGGGAAATAATAGCATGGTATTGTTTTCATCCAAGGTCAAATTATTGATTAGATCAAAGACAAAATCTAAGCCAAATCATTGAATTGATAATATGAATAAATGACACTATTTACCACAATATCTGAAATGTGAATCAAAATGAATGTAATGATTTGAAAATCTCAAACACTGACACTCGTGACGCCCTGTTTTACTCACATTTCACATCAACTGAGATGTTTGTAGGTGTTGATGTTCCCAGCCTGTTCTCAGCTTTACAGTAATACTCTCCAGAGTCAGCAGGCCCGATGGAGTTGAAGGAGAGCTGTGAATTTGTACTGACAGGTGTTTGATTGTTCAGCTTGTACCAGACATACGTAGCTGGTGGGTTAGCATCACTGCTACAGGTCAGAGTCACTGAGGTGCCCTCTGTGATTTCACCAGAAGGACTCACTGACACAGAGGGAGGCTTTGGAGCATCTGGAGGAGAAAACACAGGGAGGTAACTGTAGTTTGAATTTCTGACCAAATCAACTAACTGTGTAAGTGTACATAGACAGAACTGAAAGTTCTGGATGGTGTTAGCACGAATGTTAACGTCCTCAGACACATGATGAGATAAGATAAGACAAGATAAGATAAGATAAGATAAGATAAGATAAGATGAGATAACCTTTTCTCTCCCACACGTGGGAAATTTGTTTGTTACAGCAGAAAGTTGACAGTCCAAAGTTACATAGCAAAAATTAGAAAAACACTGGAATAGGATAAGAATAAGAATAAGGTACTATACACAACTGTACACAATAGAATATAATACTATATATACACTATACTATACACTATACTATATAACACTATATACAGTAGAATAAAATAGAATAAAAATACTATAACTGAGTAAAATACAACTTTGTCAGAGAAAGAGTATTGCACTTAGTATTACTGTTATTGCACATGTGTGGATGTGTGTGTCTGGTCAGTTGCAAAGTCTTTGTTGTCGAGTCTGACAGCAAACTTATGGCATTTCCATAACTTATATCAAAGTTTACTTCACTAATTGTAAACAAGAAATTATGAGAACAAAATAAATGCTGTTATGAAAATTGTTTGACTTACATTTCACATTAATAGTGATGGATTTAAGTGTTGACCCCAGCTTGTTCACAGCTCTACAGTAATACTCTCCAGAGTCAGAGGACAGGATGGAGCTGAAGATGAGCTGTGGGTTTTGGCTGAGTGGTTGGCTGTTCCTCTTGTACCAGACATACGTAGCTGCTGGGTTAGCTTCACTGCTACAGGTCAGAGTCACTGAAGTGCCCTCTGTGATTTCACCAGAAGGACTCACTGACACAGAGAGAGACTTTGGATCATCTGGAGGAAACACAGGCAGACAACAGCATGTTATTAGTTGCTTCAAAGGTAGAATTATTAAACAGATCAAACAACTCAATGAACCTGATGCTACAGGAGCTTCTCAGTGAGGAGATTTGGATGGTGTTACCAGAGAGATGTTCCCATCTAGACTATGACTTTAAGATTTGATGAAATTGGACTAGTTACATTATTCAGCAGATGTGGATGTGCACAGAAATGTTTATAAGTTGGCATGCAAGAAAAAAACTAATAAAGAAAATTGAATTTATCCTTTTTGAGGAAGTTACATCTGTAAAAGGTGTAAAAGGTTAATATACTGAAAGGTACATTTTGAAAAATCACAAAGTTTTTATCATTTCACTACTTGATGGAAGTCAATGATCATGATTACCTGATATGTGAAATAGTTTTGTGCATTGATTTCAAAGGGAATATGTGGCATATAAAAATGCAATAAATGGAGCAGTTCAGTGATTGACAGCAGCTGAAATGAATTATGAAGCAGACAGAGATGAACAAAGCAGATGTTTGAGATTAATCAATTTTAATTATACATGAAGGGATTTTAGAAAGTTTTTCTTAAAACAAATAAACTTGTTTACCCACATTTGACATCAATGGAGGTAGATTCAGATCTCTTCCTCCCCACTTTGTTCTGAGCTGTACAGTAATACTCTCCAGAGTCAGAGGGCTGGATGGAGCTGAAGGAGAGCTGCCGTTCATTACTGAGAGGTTTTTGACCATTCTTCTTGTACCAGGAGTACTGAGCTGCTGGATTAGCATCACTGCTACAGGTCAGAGTCACTGATCCGCCCTCCCTGAATTCATTAGAAGGGCTCACCATCACTGACAGAAACTTTGGAGCATCTGTAAGAAAAACAGTTGTGCAAATGATCAGTAATTTGTTAAAAAGATGGGGAATTTAAACACTGTAACAGCTTGAAGTCTTGTACAGTAGTTGAACCTATTTATTTTGTTCTAAGCAAAGATATAAAGTTGTAGAATTACTACAGAAATGAGCCGAAGTTTTATGACAACTGATGCAGTATATAAAAAACAAAAAAAAATTTAATCCTCTGAAGGGAGATTACATCTCACTGTCATAGACAGAAGTTATTGATGGATCTGAAAGAAATATATGAAATTATTTCAACTCACAGTTCACATTAATAGAAATATATTCAGATGTCGTCCCCACTGTATTAGCAGCTATACAGTAATACTGTCCAGAGTCAGAGGGCTGGATGGATCTGAAGACAAGCTGTGGTTCTTTACTGAGAGGTGTCCTTCCATGTGTCTTATACCAGACATAGGTAGCTGCTGGGTTAGCTTCACTGCTACAGGTCAGAGTCACTGAAGTGCCCTCCTTGATTTCACCAGAGGGACGCACTGACACAGAGGGAGGCTTTGGAGCATCTGCAGAAGAAAGCAAAGGGACTCAATATCATCGTATAATTTCCTTCAGAGTTTGAATTATTGATCAGATAATGATGAAATCTCAGCCACATCATTTAGTTGATTAGCAAACAACATTATTTACCCCAGCATCATAAATAGGACACTATAGACAATGTGAATCAAAATGAATGTAATGATTTGAAAATCTCAAACACTGACAACCATGACGCCCTGTTTTACTCACATTTCACATCAACAGAAATGTTTGTAGGTGTTGATGTTCCCAGCCTGTTCTCAGCTGTACAGTAATACTCTCCAGAGTCAGCAGGCTGGATGGAGTTGAAGGAGAGCTGTGAATCTGTACTGACAGGTGTTTGATTGTTCATCTTGTACCAGACATACGTAGCTGGTGGGTTAGCTTCACTGCTACAGGTCAGAGTCACTGAAGTGCCCTCTGTGATTTCACCAGGAGGACTCACTGACACAGAGGGAGGCTTTGGAGCATCTGGAGGTGAAAACACAGGGAAGTAACTGTAGTTTGAATTTCTGACCAAATCAACTAACTGTGTAAGTGTACAATGAGAGGAGTGAAGGGTTCTGGATGGTGTTACCAGGAACACATGATGATATTCCCATAACATATACTATCAGAGTTTGCCTTACTAATGATAAACAACAAACTATTGGAACAAATATCCAATTCTGAAAATAATAATGATTGCCTTATAATGGAAGTTTTATTGGCCAGATGTAACTGGGTAAGAAGCAGGATACAGGCAATACAGGCAGAGCCTATCACAGCACAAATATAGACTCAAACATCTGCATCTTTATCAACAGTTCAACTAACAAGCAGGTTTTTGGACTCTGACAAAACTATGCAGACTTCACAGAAAGGCTTTGACTAATCAGGAAGTTTCAACCCAGAATCTTCTGCAGATACAGCCTCTTCGCATTTCCTGCTCTCAGCTGGGTCAGCTAGCTGCCAGCTGCTAGGACTCTCCCTTTCTTCTCTTGGGGCATATCTATTTTCCACTATGAACACTCAATTTCAGAGTGTCATTTGACTTAGATAATCACCTATAGAAGTACCTAAATGCTTGCTCAAAGAGAGTCTTGGATTATTGTGATTTTCTTAGTGCTTTTGTAGGGTCTTTAACTTTTGCAGTGTAAAATGCATTAATGGTCAAACTGCAATCAACCAAACTATTTCCAGCAAATAGTTCTTCATTCATGCATTTCAATCTTATCAAATAAAGAGATCAAATTAAAAATTAAATTAAATAACTTTGAGTAAGCCTGCAAAAAAAATTGCAGTCTTGCTCAAAGATCCAAAACCAGATGTGGAGGTTATGTCTGCCACTTTTACAACAACATTTTTCAGTTTTGTTTGCTGGGTTGTTACTTGTTCAGACTTTTGTTTATACTATGAACAAGTCTTATATTTTTCTGTTAGGTTACAACTGTTAGATTTATGCTTTATATTTCTTTAAACTCTGATAGGTCTTGAGCTGCCCATCACTTATCTGAATTTTGCATAAGAGAGGACAGACTTTCACCTACTGCATGTTTCTAAAGTGCTCTCCAGGCTTTATGAAGGTGTTTCAACGTTGTTCTTTGGACATTGGCTGTTTTTTTTAATCATCTTCAGTCCGGTCCTAGTACCTGAAGGGGAATGTTTTTCAAGCTCTGTCTTGACCTTGCAACCATGGAAATTAAAGTCTATTAGTGCCAAAGCTTTGGGTCCCTCTCCCACAGCAGCATTTCACTGACCTTGTTAATCACCCGAAATGTTTAGAACAGAGCCAGACATATTTCTGGCATATTTCTTTAGATCAGAATACATACGCACATGGATGTTGTTGAGCAATCAGAGTGTTTCTGCCCGCGCATTAATTGCTGGATATTGCAGGATCCAGCAATTTTATGCTTTCATGTTTAGAAACTTGAGTCAGCAATAACTGTCGAGTGCAAGTATCACTTTCTGTCTTCTACCTTGCTTTTCTTGGTGTATGTCACGGCCCTAGCAGGGCCTCCTGAAACTGCCCTTGTGTGGGTGTGGTGGTGCTCTCTCTCTGCCTCCTCCTCTCTTGCTCCACCCCTCTGTCTCTCTCTCACTCTTCTCTCTCCCCAGGACACAGCTGCTGTTCATTGGCCTCGTTTACCACCTGGGCCCAGTCAGCAATCACCTCTCTGAGGTTATATATGCTGGAGATGAACTATATGTGTGGTGGTTTTTCCCCTGTGGCTCTACACCATTTCTCTAGGTGTTGGAAAGGGTCCTTTGTGTGTTTGTCATGCCTGTGGTGAGGAGTTAAGCTGAGTGAGTAGACGGGCTTGTGGGCCCCAGAAGTGTCTCCTTTATTTGTTAGGTAGTTTTTTCCTTTGTTGCCGCGACTGCTTCCTTTGTTTCTTTGCATTATTGATAAAACGGTGTTGCCGGCTCTTTTGGTTAAGATTATTTGTAATAAAACTATATTATATATTGAACACCTCTGTCTGGTTTCCTTTTCATTCCACTCCGGACCCACTTGTTCCCGGTCCCCACACTCACACCCCTAGACCTCTTCGTGGCGACGTAACAGTGTACACAACCTCTATGTGCTGCAAGCAAATATCTATCAGTATTCAACTGAAAGGTTCAATATTAGGATTCTTTCAGAATTACAGAGTCCTTGAACAATTTAAAAGATAAGAAGTTTAAGTGTAACAAGCCTGTAAATGAATGTGTCCCCACACAATAAAAAATATACATGATTATAAACTTCAGGGAGCCTAGATTACCCTTTATTTATCAACAGTTATTGAATCACCGGCTCAAAGTTGGGCTCTGAACTAAGTGACCTGTGACGAATGTTGAAAATTTTTGTGAAAATTGTTTGACTTACATTTCACATCAATAGTGATGGATTTAAGTGTTGACCCCAGTTTGTTCACAGCTCTACAGTAATACTCTTCAGAGTCAGAGGACAGGATGGAGCTGAAGATGAGCTGTGGGTTTTGGCTGAGTGGTTGGCTGTTCCTCTTGTACCAGACATACGTAGCTGCTGGGTTAGCTTCACTGCTACAGGTCAGAGTCACTGAAGTGCCCTCTGTGATTTCACCAGAAGGACTCACTGACACAGAGAGAGACTTTGGGTCGTCTGGAGGAAACACAGGGAGACAACAGCATGTTATTAGTTCCTTCAGATGTTGAATTATTAAACAGATCAAACAACTCAATGAATCTAATGCTACTGGAGCTTCTCAGTGAGGAGATCTGGATGGTGTTATCAGAGAGATGTTCTCAGTCACATTATAACTTTATGATCTGAATAAATGGCAAAATGTTCTAAACAAAAATAAAAGGCTAAAAAAAGCTCTTTTACTCACATTTCACATGAACAGAAATGTTTGTGGGTGTTGATGTTCCCAGCCTGTTCTCAGCTGTACAGTAATACTCTCCAGAGTCAGCAGGCTGGATGGAGTTGAAGGAGAGCTGTGAATCTGTGCTGACAGGTGTTTGATTGTTCATCTTGTACCAGACATACGTAGCTGGTGGGTTAGCATCACTGCTACAGGTCAGAGTCACTGAGGTGCCCTCTGTGATTTCACCAGGAGGACTCACTGACACAGAGGGAGGCTTTGGATCATCTGGAGGAGAAAACACAGGGAGGTAACTGTAGTTTGAATTTCTGACCAAATCAACTAACTGTGTAAGTGTACAATAACAGGACTGAAGGGTCTGGATTGTGTTAGCAGGAATGTCGTCATCCTCAGACACATTGTGACTGAATGATTGGATCAAATTACAGTTCATTTCTGGGAACATGAAGGCCAGTTCAAACTTTCCACCATCACTGTGTCAGTAAAGGAAAGATTTGCAGATCGTCTAGAAACCACAGACAGATGTGTTTTACAGAAGCTTCAATAATTTTTACTTCTTATTGGAAAAACCAATATGCTTAACAGCATGTGTGGCTTTGTGACATATTTCTCTTTTAGTTTGCATTTCTAGGCATACATCAGGGTTTGGTTTGCTTATGTAAACAACAAATGAGAAGAACAAAAATGCACAAACTAAATATAATAAAGACAGCTTTATACTGGAGATCTTCTAGACCAGCTACTGTAGTTAAAAACACTGAAATCAGTTTTATGTAGTAAAGTTCAGATCTTCAAGTATGTGTTGTGAGTAAAACACAGAGAGAGCACTGTGGTATGAAACTGTTCCAGCATCCATGGGACACCATGTTTCATCTTTGACAGATGCAGTTTTCTGGCATTCAGCACAGATCATCTACAGATGGAGAACAGATGATCATATATGTTTTTAAACTTGATAGATCCTAGACTTTCCCTTCATTTTTAGCAGCTGCTGAATCACCAGTCACAGCCGCGCTCTGCTCTATCTGACCTGTGATCAATGTAACAGCAGCTGACTGTAAACATGAAGCAGACAGACCAGAAGAAAGATGATATTATAGACAAACATGTAGAAATATTGACAGACATTTTTTTGAAAGTTGTTTGACTTACATTTCACATCAATAGTGATGGATTTAAGTTTTGACCCCAGCTTGTTCTGAGCTGTACAGTAATACTCTCCAGAGTCAGAGGACTGGATGGAGCTGAAGGAGAGCTGCCGTTCATTACTGAGAGGTTTTTGACCATTCTTCTTGTACCAGGAGTACTGAGCTGCTGGGTTAGCATCACTGCTACAGGTCAGAGTCACTGAAGTGCCCTCCTTGATTTCACCAGACGGACTCACTGACACAGAGGGAGGCTTTGGAGCATCTGGAGGAAACACAGGCAGACAACAGCATGTTTATTAGTTCCTTCAAAGGTAGAATTATTAACGAGATCAAACAACACAGAAAAGTATTTATCATTCTCACAACTAAATGGAAGGCAATGATCACGATCAGCTGACATGTGAAATCGTTTTATGTCTTAATTTTAAAGGATATATTTGCATATAAACATAGAAGAAATGGAGCAGCTCAGTGATCGACAGCAGCTGAAATGAATTATGAAGTAGAGAGAGAAGAACAAAGCAGATGTTTGAGGACAAATATTTTTTTTAAATACATGAATAATTTTTTGGAAACTTGTTTACCCACATTTGACATCAATGGAGGTATATTCAGATCTCTTCCTCCCCACTTTGTTCTGAGCTGTACAGTAATACTGTCCAGAGTCAGAGGGCTGGATGGAGCTGAAGGAGAGCAGCTGTTCATTACTGAGAGGTTTTTGTCCATTCTTCTTGTACCAGGAGTACTGAGCTGCTGGATTAGCATCACTGCTACAGGTCAGAGTCACTGAACCACCCTCCCTGAATTCATTAGAAGGGCTCACCATCACTGACAGAAACTTTGGAGCATCTGTGAGACAAAACACCATTGTGCAAATGATGTGGAATTAAAAGATTTTAACAAGTGGAACTCTAGTGTTTTATTATCAAATTTTTCATCAGAGGTACAGTATAAGATTTTTTTAAGAGAGAAAAAAAATAAGTAAATACAATCTCAAAAAGAAGAGAAAAATCTCACTATCATAGAGAGATGTTATTGATGGATTTGAGAAAAATGTATAAAAATAGTTCCACTCACATTTCCCATCAATAGAAATATATTCAGATGTCTTCCTCCCTAATTTATTAACAGCTATACAGTAATACTGTCCAGAGTCAGAGGGCTGGATGGATCTGAAGACAAGCTGTGGTTCTTCACTAAGAGGTGTTCTTCCATTTATCTTGTACCAGACATACGTAGCTGCTGGGTTAGCATCACTGCTACAGGTCAGAGTGACTGAACTGCCCTCCTTGATTTCACCAGAAGGACTCACTGACACAGAGGGAGGCTTTGGAGCATCTGGAGGAGATATTATCAAACCAATTAATGTTAATAACAACACTAAATATAAGTATTGTAGCTGTCTGTATGTTGTTGGGATATATGAGCAGACCCCATCATGGTTATTGAGTCCTTACAAAATTATGTAAAATGATGTAGTTATGTAGTCGTCATTCCTGTATGTGAGGTGTAGATCACTGATGACAGATTATAAAACACAGGAACATCACAGTGATGTCATAAACAGTAAAATTGTTCCTTTTTTGTGTTCTTGGTGCTTTTTTGTTGTTGTCAAAAAAAAGTTCAAACAATATAGACGTTTGCATAAAATACAGTTACCTAATGCTTCAGAAGAATTATTAACATATTTTACAGTTAGTTTAGACAGCACTGCACTTTAACTAGGGAAATGTTAAATATGCAACGAATAATGACATAAGGAAGGAAGTGAAACTATTCAAGAGAAATTAATGTTATTAAAGTTGATTTACTGACATTTCACGTCGATAAAAACAGATTCAGATGTCCTCTTCCCCAGGTCATTCTCAGCTGTACAATAGTACTGTCCAGAGTCAGAGGGCTGGATGGGGTTGAAGGAGAGCCACCACTCCTTACTGAGAGGTGTTTGACCATCCGCCTTGTACCAGGTGTAATTAGCTGCTGGGTTAGCATCACTGCTACAGGTCAGAGTCACTGAACTGCCCTCCACTATCTCAGCAGAGGGACTCACTGACACAGAGGGAGGCTTTGGAGCATCTGGAGGAGATGAAAAGGAACCTTTAAATTGTGATTTTTTTCCCCTAATATTGAAGATTTTATTTCACATATTACATGACATTTCATAGTGTCACTGTGGAGTAAACTCACACACTGCAACAGAGCGGTAACCCTCATGCCCTTTAACAGCACAGGAATAGCTGCTGCCATCGTCTCCAACAGAGACTCTCAGAGAAGATGTTTCTTCCTTTATTTTCTGTCCATTTTTGTACCAAACATATGATGGAGGATCAATTACATCACAGCTGCTGTGACACTGCAGCTCTGTGTGGGTTGATGATTTTCTTCTCTTCACCTGCAGGTCTGAATGTGGAAGGAAAGAACAAATCATCTTCATTTTAACTAAACCATCCAAGTGAATGAAAACTGAAAAACAAACCTTCAGAGCAGGTTGAATGTAAGCAACATGGCTAAAAGCAAGTGACTGAAAGGCAAAGACGATATTTATTTTCAATGAAAATTTTACCTGTGATACTCAAAGTGACTCCGGGTGAGCCAGTATAACTTCCACCATACTGGTTTGTCATGAATCTGAACTTGTACTCTGCTGAGTCGCTCTCTCTCAGGTCTGTGATCCTCAGAGTGCAGTCCTTCTCATGAAACTGGTGCTCAACCCGTCCTGTGTAGTCTGAGTCTGTTCTCAAATCCACAGGCCCATAATACTCATTTCTAATAAACCAAAATCTTTCCTGAAACATAATTCCACGATTCCTATTGTTTGGGTAACTGTATCTGCAGCCTATGTCCACTGTTGATCCTTTTAAGGCGCAGATGTGAGTGGAAGTGTAAGTCACTGACCAACCAGTCTGACCCAGTACCGCTGTAACACAGAGCACATCAGACACTACAGACACAATCACAGTGACATTAATAAAGTAAACATTTGTTTACATTTTCGTCAACATGAAAAGCAACATAAATAATAAAAAACTTTGCATGTTATTATAAAAGCAGAGCTTTATAAATTTTAGATTCCTTAAATTATTGTTTGTACTTAAATAAATAAAGTGTCTAACACTAACAGCATAAAAATATTTTTGAAATTACTTTTTTTTATATATTAAAAAGTGAAAGGGTTAAATCAGCAATCAATCAGATTTTGTATTTTAGTTCTGAACAAGGGGTGTAGGGCAAACCTCAACAGTATTTCATTTTATGAGCAGAGACACGGGATGAAAATGAACTTTACACAGGGAGGCCACTGCAGGTTACGGGGTTTTATGGATTATACCACAGTGGCTTTATGTCACTTTGTCACCAAATCTCTATTACCAATTGTATTGCACCATTTTATTACATTAATTAAAAAAAGACTTTTCACATCAAATTACATTATAAAACCCCACTAAAAACAGTACTTTTCTGCAATTATAAGTCTCATTCGTTTTATCAGACAGAGTTTGACCATGCTATTAGGTAAAAGCATTCGTTTTTTAATTTAATATTTGATTTTTTATAAGAATCTGCAAGATTTAATGTAAATGCAAAGCTAGAATGGAATTCAATTTTAATTTCAATTTTATTTATACAAAGCCAAATCACAACAGCAGTTGCCTGCAAAACAACTGCATTTTAATTTACCATTGTCTGTATTTTCATGCAGAAAACTTAGCTATGGATTTTTATGTGATGGTAAATTTCCTTTATTTATTTTACTATTTTTGGTATCCAAGTGCCAGTTATTGGGGTTTTTGTTGTTGCTGTTGTTTATACAAACTTTTTATAGTGTATTTTTTGGTCTCTAAGGGCTGATTTGCTTGTAACCAACACAGAATAGAAAGTTATGAAAATGCAGTGGTGAGGTTTGGTTCCTTTTTTTCCTTTTCCTTTTTTTTTCTTTTTCTCGTGCAGAGTCAGTTTCCTTTGGATAAACTAGACCCAGACCCAGATGTTGTGCTGCACATTTCAAACAGTCCTATCTATGTCTATCCTTCTTAAAAGACTGAAAGTTGCTGAATATGTCAACATTTTTTACCAAATCTTCTTACCAAAACAATAATATAACTCAATAAAGAATACAAGGTAATGGGAAGTGTTGCTTTTGTAAATTTTTAAAACTAATGTAACTCTTTTAGTTTCATCTGAAAAGGCCCTTCATTGTAGAGGTTAGGTATTCAGTACCTGGCGCAGTGAGAAGCAGGACAACAAATCCACTCATTGCTGCTGCAGTTACACTCATGGCTGCTCCTCTCATCTCTCTGTGTGATTTCAAAGAAAATTGCACCAGTAAAGAATTGAGTTAGTGCATTTCACTGTGCAATAAAATCACTAAAATAAGAATATAAACAAAGGCTTCTTACCATAGAGAAAGATGTTGTCTTCTAATGATAATGTTCTCATATGATCAGTTCAGTAAGCAGAAGGCAGAACTCAAGCTATTAGACCAAGCACACTTCCTTCCTCTTCAAGTTATTATTAGGCATGAAGTCAGTACATCTGGGACTGCTGTGGTTTTCCAATCCATATACAGCACTCTTAATATTTCCTATAAAGTCTTGAGGGACTAATTTGTGGTGTTCTAACGCCAAACCTCAGCATACCACAGCTCACCAAGGCCACTTTTAGAGAGAAAGAGAAATTCTCAGTGTTTTACAACTTTTATTTCAAAGTACTTTATATTGCATAGACTGACAGTGGGGCCCATGTAGGATCCATACAAATTTTGTCTTTTTGGGCCCACAAAAGGTAATCCTGTGGGCAACATTTATGGGCTCCACCACAGAGAACCCATTATACTAAAGGGATCCCCCAAAAAACAAAACTCCTCCACTCCCTATGTGGGATAAATGTGGGTCTGTCCTGTAGACTATTCACATATTTATAATACAGAAACGCCATAGACATCTTATTATTATATTTCAAAAGAAGATGTGAAAGTTTTCAGGCCAGATTCCATTTTCTATGACAGCCTGACCTTTTTAATAGGATTTTATGATTTTTTTTTTTTTATTTTATTGTTTTTATATTTTTTATTTCAGTGAGTTGATCCATAGTAGTTTACACATTTGGTAATAAGTAAATAATTCTTTAGTCTGGAAGAACACACGTATTCCTTGGGTGTTTCAGGAAAGCCATAATTAAAATCCACTTAATTAAATAAGTGATGAAACCTGAAAATAGGTGTAGCTGAAAATAACTACTCGACTAACAAAGCAGCATTGCCTGACGCAGACCCCACTCGACCCATAGCTGGGTAGCTATGGGATTGTTCACCTGATACTGATGTAAGCTTTATGAAAAAAGGAAAATCTGAAGCATAATTTCAAACATGGTTCCTGAGAGGAGTCTAACAAAATATGATCCTTTCTGCCATTCCACTTCAAGAAACTGAATTTTGCTGCTCTCTAGTGTTTCGGCATGAGAGCCAGACATATTCTTTTGACAGCTCAAAAATTGCCTTCATGATCAAACTGCTGCAGTGAAGCATTTTAAGGTGAGGTGAAGCAGTATTGAATTCTAACCTGACTCTGTTTTTCTAAGAATTCATTAATAAACTCAGAGTGTTTGACAAAGGCTCAAATCTGTACACAGCAGCTCAAAGGTAAGCGGAGAGAGGCAGGCTTTTCCGTAGACTTTTGGATATAGCTGATGCATGTTGGCTAAAGCAACACAAACACATTATTTTTCAGTCTGAAATGAAGTAATCTAACTAATACTAGGAAACTCAAGAAGTTTCTTTTATATGGATTTCAGAGTTTAATTTCCAACTGTCTATTTTTTAAACCCAGACTTCACTTTTAACAGAGATATCAATCAATATTTTATTTGTATAGCACATTTAAAAAGGACAAAGTGCTTCACACAAGGTAGCACAGCAGATTACAACGAAGGCAACAAAAACAGTTAAAAACAATTAAAAACAGTTATAGTTACAGTTACATAGCACAACTGCAGACCAGGTGGAAGTCCAAACTAATTTGCTTCAAAAGGTGAGTTTTTAAGTGTGATTTAATCGATTGAATGGAATCTGGCATGCGAACATCGATAGGAAGATTGTTCCAGAGTTTGGGTGCGGCAATTGCAAAAGCTCGGTCCCCTCTGGTCTTTCGTCAGGGCCTTTGTTGCACTAAGAGCAGTTGGTTAGAGGATCTGAGCGCTCTCTTGGGGTTATACACGTCAAGAAGGTCTGTTAGGTAACTGGGCACCAGGTTATTTAAAATTTTAAAAGTATACAAAAGGATTTTAAAAACGATACGGTATTTAACAGGGAGCCAGTGTAGATTGGCTACAACTGGGGTGATGTGATCGTGCCTTCTGGTGCCAGTTAAGAGGTGTGTTGCGGCATTTTTGAACTAATTGCAAACGCTGGAGGAGAGAGAATTGGAGGCCCATGTACAGAGAATTACAATATATCCTAGAATCTTACAAACCAAATCATGAAATAAGGAGGTGTGAGGCAGGGTCAGAGGCTTTATTCTTTGCTGCCAAAAACAAAACAAAAATAATGTTAGGAAACAAATACATTTAGAGGGACTTATAAGTATATATTTGATTAAGTGGCTCCTTATTGCTAATAATTGTGAAGTTAGTGATGTATTAATACATCACAGAAAGTATTTTATATGCGGGTAAAAGAAAAAAATTACAATCATTTTTGGAGTTGAATAATTACAGTAAAAACCAAAATAATCCAGAGCACGGGGAAACAAAAGAAACAAGAAAATAGTATCAATTATGTCATTAGTACATCTGGATCAAGAGTCATCATAATTAATAAGTTACTGTAACATGTGTATGTTTCATTAATATCTGACCAATACCCCAGGAAGAGTAGCGATTCTTGTGGCAATTGAAAAGTGCCCATAAAATGACAAAAATGACCTTAAACAGAATGCTGCTCAATTTCATACAGGTTAGTTATGACGTCTGTGTGAAGACATAGGACAGAGAACTCAAAAAGGTCAGTCAAATTAAAATTGTCTTTGATGTAACTGTATTCAGGAGTGCTGGATGCAAACTTAGGACTTCATAAAGATTTTAAAACATTACCGTGGATAAAAAGTCTGCTAGAGATATGGTTTTCCATGTCTGGGAAGTCTGTTGACTGTGCTGTACAGAGCAGCTGGATCCTCTGCATCTTCTGGAGTTGTGGTCTGGATTCTGCTGAACAGATATCACAAAAAGCTCAAAACAGACTGAATTAAGTTGTTGTTTTATTTCTCTAAACACACGAGAAGCCACTGACCTCGGGGCAGTACTGGCACTCCTGAAAGTGACAGCAGAGTAGACGACCCTCTCGTCTTCTTCCTTGTATTTTTTGGCCTGAGCTGGTCTGATGTTGGCGTAGACCGCTTCAGCCTTGTGTTTGACAAAGCGGACTGTAGTATAGACGACTTCGCCATCTGCAGATTGCAGCTGTAGACATAAGAAATATACAATTCATAAAAGATTAAGATCAGTCTTTAACTTTGACTACAAAATGTACAGAATACAGAATTCACCTGCTTGCTGCTACTACTGCACATTCACCTAATGTATATACTATATATATATAAAATGTTCTTCCTCTACCCCCCCCCCCCCCCCCCCCCCTATTTTTGCACATGTCGAGGAACGTGTCAGGCTACATTTCTCTGTGTGTTATACCTGTATAACTATGCATGTGACAAATAAAGAACCTTGAACCTTGAACACAACTAATGGAGATGCTTTTGGAGGTAAAAGAAAGCTTATGCTCATGAATAACAGATTTTAGGGTGGATCTCAGAGTAGTATACAGCTACTGCACGGTCGCTTATTGTTTTAAAGTTGGAACCTACAGAGTGCAGCAGTCACTTTAATGCCAGAATGTGATATTTTCTTTTGTACTAAAATAGTTCACCTCCTCTCACCTGTTCACTTGTGTCCGATTTCTCTCCAGGCTCAGGCTGCTGTTGCTTGGGGGATCTCTTTTTTCTGGTCAGGATAATTCATTTTTAATGCTTAGATCAAAGTGCTAAGTGCACTGATATTACAAACTCAACTACACAATAAATGACACTTAGCATCTGCTCACATGATCCACAGGATGACAGAGATGAGTAGGAGAGCCAGGAGAATAGCAGAGACTCCTGATATAACTGTTGGTTTCCATGCTCCTAACAAAGAAAAGTGGTCAAATCATTTAGAGTTAAGGGTGTGACCCCAATTTCAGACATCAACACTGTAAGTCAATTTTATTAATAAATAAAATGGATTTATAAAACTTAATCTCACTTAATTACTTAAACTTAAGCAAACCAAAAGTCCCCAGTCTAATTAAAAACAGAAAGCTCCATGAGTCGCTTATGACTCACAAACACAAACAGAGAACAAGGTCCAGATGGTGAGTTATAACTTTCAGTGTTTAATCAACATTTCTGGTTTCACTTACTTGATACAGTCAGCTGTAAGGTGGAGTAATGATGCCCTCTGTTGTTCTGGGCCTTACAGGAATAACTCCCACTGTGTTCAGGTGTGATGTCAGTGATGGTGAAGTTGTGTCCTGATGCTTTTGGTGAGTCTTCATCCTCCTTGTACCAGGTGTAATTAGCTGCTGGGTTAGCATCACTGCTACAGGTCAGAGTCACTGAACTGCCCTCCACTATCTCAGCAGAGGGACTCACTGACACAGAGGGAAGCTTTGGAGCATCTGGAGGAAACAATATTTGTAACTGTGTATTTGAACTTTTATATAATGCAGTTTAACAGCATAGTCTGAGCTACTAAATGAAACATCCTTTACATCACCCAGTGCAGCTGCTCATTGATCTGTAGCAGCTGACTGTTAATGTTAACAAACGCTGAGTCATCAGCTGAAAGAAACAACCAGTTTTACTCACATTTCACATCAACAGAAAGTTTTTTAGGTGTTGATGCTCCCAGCCTGTTCTCAGCTGTACAGTAATACTCTCCAGAGTCGGCGGACTGGACCGAGTTGAAGGAGAGCTGTGAATCTGTACTGACAGGTGTTTGATTGTTTGCCTTGTACCAGGTGTAATTAGCTGCTGGGTTAGCATCACTGCTACAGGTCAGAGTCACTGAAATGTTCTCCTTGATTTCACCAGAGGGACTCAGTGACACAGAGGGAGGCTTTGGAGCATCTGGAGGAGAAAACACAGAGAGTTTGAATTTTTGACCACATCAAACAAGTCTGTAAGTGTAAAGTTCTGGAGTTCAACATCCTCAGACACAATATAAGCTGATCAAATGACAGTTTATTATTGTTAACTCCAGAACTGTCCGTTCTTTCAGTAAAATGAGCATGTTTGCTGTTTTTAACATTCACACCAGCAGAATATGAAGGTGATCTGAAGGTGTGACACTCTGTCCAGTCTCAAAAGGTTCATTTCATTGAGAATTTTTCTGGAACTTTGTGTTTTTCTGCCAATGCTTGGTTGTGGTTCTTCTCATCTAAGTCACTGTCACTATCATCCATTTTCTCACACTTGTCAATACACCCTGAACAGGTTTTAAATCTCTCGCAGGGCCAGATCATCTATCCATACATTTTTAACCACTTTTCAAGCTTGGCATAAAAAGTCCTTGCAGTATCTTTAGAGTCTTACATGTAAAGTTTCTCAGTAATGAAGAGAAGTTGAGCAATATACATGTTTTTCAAAACCTCACACTGCCTAGAATTTCCCTTAAGAGTTATTATTATTAAATCACCAGCACAATCACTGCTGTGCTCTCCTCTGTCTGACCTGTGATAAATGTCACTGCAGACTGTAATCACGAAATAGACAGACAAGAAGAAAGATGATATTATAGATATTTTCACTTATTATAGATTATACATAGTTTCACTCACATTTCACATTAATAGTGATGGATTTACGTTTTGACCCCAGTTTGTTCACAGCTATACAGTAATACTGTCCAGAGTCAGAGGACTGGATGGAGCTGAAGATGAGCTGTGGGTTTTTGCTGAGTGGTTGGCTGTTCCTCTTGTACCAGACATATGCAGCTGCTGGGTTAGCTTCACTGCTACAGGTCAGAGTCAGTGAGGTGCCCTCTGTGATTTCACCAGAAGGACTCACTGACACAGAGAGAGACTTTGGATCATCTGGAGGAAACACAGGCAGACGGCAGCATGTTATTAGTTCCTTCAAAGGTAGAATTATTAATCAAATCAAACAACTCAATGAATATAATGCTACAGGAGCTTCTCAGTGAGGAGATCTGGATGGTGCTAGCAGAGATGTGTTCTCAGCCACATCATGACTTCATGAGCCAATCGATTTAATATTTACATAACCCAAATACCAAATACAAAAAATCTTATCTGCAAATTGTGGAACAACTTCAGAAAAATGTTTCTCAATGTAAAATTGTGAAGACTTTCAATACATGATCAAACTGCAGTACATGATACCATCAAAAGATTCTGGAAATCTTGAGATGGGCCCAAAAATCTATATTGGATAGCATTGAAAACAAGCAAGTAATTGAGTAAAACGGTAAACTTGTTTACCCACATTTGACATCAATGGAGGTATATTCAGATCTCTTCCTCCCCACTTTGTTCTGAGCTGTACAGTAATACTCTCCAGAGTCAGAGGACTGGATGGAGCTGAAGGAGAGCTGCCATTCATTACTGGGAGGTTTTTGACCATTCTTCTTGTACCAGGAGTACTGAGCTGCTGGGTTAGCATCACTGCTACAGGTCAGAGTCACTGAACTGCCCTCTCTGATTTCATTAGAAGGGCTCACCATCACTGACACAAATGTTGGAGCATCTGGAAAAGAAAATATATTTATACAATCGTTTAGTATTTTGGGAAAATGATAAAATATTGACATGATGTAACATCTGAAAGTCTAGTATTTCAATATCAAATTCATCTTCATGTTAAAAAACATTTAAAAGGAGAGAAAAAAACATCTCACTATGAAAGACAGAAGTTATTGATGGGTGAAATATATGAAATTATTCCCACTCACATTTCACATTAATAGAAATATATTCAGATGTCCTACTTCCCATTGTATTAGCAGGTATACAGTAATACTGTCCAGAGTCAGAGGGCTGGATGGATCTGAAGACAAGCTGTGGTTCTTTACTGAGAGGTGTTCCTCCATTTATCTTGTACCAGACATAGGTAGCTGCTGGGTTAGCTTCACTGCTACAGGTCAGAGTCACTGAAGTGCCCTTCTTGATTTCACCAGAGGGACGCACTGAGACAGAGGGAGGCTTTGGAGCATCTAAAAGAGATATCAAGATTTATTAAAATTAACAAGATAACCAAATATCAGTGTGTGTGTTTATCGATGTGAGTTGTAGGGATATGTAATACTGTGTGAAGACTCCTTCAAATTTAAATTCTACTCTCCAGCCAAAAATCCATATCCTTTTAACAGTCTCTCTATATATTTCCGTTTCTATAAAAGAAAAGATATTTTTTATGACTTGGGGTGCATACCTGAGTGCAGCACCATTTTAGAATATGGAGTCTTGATTTTTTGTGGGGTTTTTAAGAATCTATTGCAGTTAAATTCTATTTTTTCTGTTATCCACACCCAGTGATGTAGTTAGAGTTGTTGTTCCTGTGTTATGTGTAGATCACTGATGACAGATTTCAAAACACAGAAACATCACTATGATGTCAGTAAGTAGAAAAAATGCTTCTTTTTTGTGTTCTTGGTGAATGTTTTGTTGTCTGTCAGGAAAAGTTAGAACAACACAGAC
This sequence comes from Pelmatolapia mariae, assembly GCF_036321145.2. Lineage (NCBI taxonomy): Eukaryota > Metazoa > Chordata > Actinopteri > Cichliformes > Cichlidae > Pelmatolapia > Pelmatolapia mariae. The sequence continues at coordinate 8,170,411 of NC_086232.1, read as the reverse complement.
ATTTGTTGATAAGATCCCTCGACAGATTAAATAGTGCCAGATTATTAGACACAGAGTGAGTGAATGGAAAATACAGGAGAAACAAAAGCACTAAAGACATTTGAAAGGTAGTGAATGCATTTAAGAAAACCTATTACTGAAGCAGATTTACTCACATTTCACATCAATAAAGATGGATTCAGAGTTCCTCTTCCCGAGGTCATTCTCAGCTGTACAGTAATACTGTCCAGAGTCAGAGGGCTGGATGGGGTTGAAGGAGAGCCATTTCTTACTCAGAGGTTTTTGACCATCTGCCTTGTACCACTTGTAATTAGCTGCTGGGTTAGCATCACTGCTACAGGTCAGAGTCACTGAACTGCCCTCAACTATCGCAGCAGAGGGACTCACTGACACAGAGGGAGGCTTTGGAGCATCTGGAGGAGATGAAAAGGGACCTTTAAATTGTGAGTTGGCTTTTTTTCCTAAAATTGAAAATTGTATTTCACATGTTACATGACATTTCATGGTGACACTGTGGAGTAAACTCACACACTGCAGCAGAGCGATAATCCTCATGCCCTTTAACAGCACAGGAATAGCTGCTGTCATCACCTCCAACAGAGACTCTCAGAGAAGATGTTTCTTCCTCTATTTTCTGTCCATTTTTGTACCAAACATACAAGGGGGGACCAGTTATGTCACAGCTGCTGTGACACTGCAGCTCTGTGTGGGCTGATGATTTTCTCAGCTTCACCTTCAGGTTAGGATCTATGAGGAAAGAACAAATCATCCTCAGTTTAACTAAACCATCAAAGTGAATGAAAACAGCCATTCAGAGCAGCACAGAAAATAGTCAGCATGACTAAAAGATTTTAAAACACAATACTATCAATGAAAATTTTACCTGTGACACTCAAAGTGACTCCAGGTGAGCCAGTATAACTTCCATCAGACTGATTTGTAATGAATCTGAACTTGTACTCAGCTGAGTCTCTCTCTCTCAGGTCTGTGATCCTCAGAGTGCAGTCGTTCTCATGAAAGCGGTGCTCAACCCGACCTGTGTAGTCTGGGTGTCTTCTCAAATCCACATGACCATAATAATAATTTTGAACAAACCAAAATCTTTCCTGAACCATGATTCCAAGGTTCCTATCATTTGGGTAACTGTAGCTGCAGCCTATGTCCACTGTTGATCCTTTTAAGGCACAGATGTGAGTGGAAGTGTAAGTCACTGACCAACCAGTCTGACCCAGTACTGCTGTAACACAGAGCACATCAGACACTACAGACACAATCACAGTGACATTAATAATGGAAACATTTGTATAAGGTTTCTATATTCTAAGAAAACATGAAAAAGAAAAAGATGTGATACTATGAAAGTAGAGCTCTCTCTTTTTTTCATCACACTGTCACACTTTGAGTTGGGATTTCTTCAAGCGTTCATGTATTAAGCTATAGTGAACAAAGAGACTGCAAGCCTGAGGATGTTTACTAGGAGATAAATAGGATTTTGTAGCCTAAATGCTGTTTTTGTGAGTCCCAGATGTTCATCTTTTACTTCTCTTCTCTCTAATGAGTCTGATGATGAGTTTTACATAAAACAGAAGTGCTTCATGCTCATGTTGCTGTATTTGTAGGTCTCTAAGGGCTCATTTACAAGTAACTAAATACAGAATGGAAAGTTATGAAAATTAATTTATGAGGTTTGGTTCCCTTTTTTCGTACAGAGACTCATCACTGAATCCTTCAGATAAACTACTATCAGACCCACTTAAAACGTTATATCAAACAGTCCTACCCATGTCTATGTATTTATAAAGGTAATGAGAGATGCTGAATATGTGAAAATCTTTACCAGATCTGTGAAGACCAGTTTATTGGCACAATAATATCACTCTTTAATGAACACAATAATTTTAAACATCATATTTGTAAACTTTTAAAGTAAATGTAACTCGCTTAGCCTTTGTTGTAAAAGTTAGGTATTCAGTACCTGACACAGTCAGAAGCAGTCCAACAAATCCACTCACTGCTGCTGCAGTTACACTCATGGCTGCTCCTCTCATCTTTCTCTGCTACTTCAAAGAAAATTACATCAGTAAAAAATTGAGTTTTTATATTTTACTGTAAAAAATCTATCAAATAACTATATAAAAACATGAACCTCGACTTACCATAGAGAAAGATGCCGTCTTTTAACGATAATGTTTTTCAGTGATCAGTTCAGTAAGTAGAAGACAGAAGTCAAGCTGTTAAACTAATCACACTTCCTTCCTCTTCCCATTAATAATCAGTATGATGCCAGTAAACCCGGGACGCTCTGGTTTCCGTGCACATGTAGCCCCTTAATATTTTCTATTAAGTCTTAAAGCGTTCTAATTCCAAACCTCAGCTCAACATGACCAAAAACATTTATAGAGAGAACAAGAACTAGTTTTACAACTTTTATTTATGTAACACGAGATCTCAACAAATTCACTTTTAACCTCCTAGGACCTGGCGTCCACATATGTGGACATCACATTTTGGGACGTCTAGACCAAAATACTTTTCTCTACAAGGGCCTGATATCCACTTACGAGGACATTATACTGCCACTGTTCTATCAAAATTTGAAACAAATGTCCTCATATGTGGATCTCATTTTTCTCAAAAACAAAAATTAGGTAAAAAAAAAAATTAAAAAATCTGGTAATTCTTTGTTTTTACATTTCTTTTGTTTTTACATTCACCCCAGTCAGCCCAAATAGCAAAGAAAAATTAAAAATGCATGCCATGAAAGAGTTTGGGTCTTAGGAGGTTAAGCTAATTCATATTGGGAAACCTAACTGTACAACAACATATAAAGAAACCCTGCATAAGTGATCGAAAGAGGATGAAAGAAAGATGCTCATTCAGTCAGCGGAGGTCAGCCTGAGCCCTGAAATACCCTGTGATGTCAAATCTATGCTGTAGTTTTGTTTCTTCAAACCAAAACTGTCTGTAGTAGCACTCAGCACTGAGTGCTTTATTTGGAAAACGGTCTGTGCCACTCCTGTGCGTCACTTCCTCCCCTGCTTACCTTTCTGTGCAACTTTTGAATATATTTTTTTAAACTAGGTGGAGTCAGAGCTATCGCTTATCGATTGAATGGAATCAAAGTATTGATCTGAGTGGGTCAGATCAGCTCCAACAGAGGGGTTAAGGATGGAAATCGAGAAGCAGTTCTTGTGGAAGTGGCAGTGCGGTCATGAGAGTGTTACCTAAATGTTGCAATGCAGCCAGTTAAACTAAAGACTACACAGGTTCAAAAAAAATAGCACCAATGCATTCTTTGCACTTCTTACAGCAGCCAGAGACCCCAGCACAGCTCTTAGTAAAGTCCCACACCCAGCTGCTCAAGCCTGGCAATTTTGTAAGAAAACAGTTCAATGAGCTGTTATCAGCCAGTGTGAAGAAAACACTGCAGGCTCTCTGACTGACTTTACAGCCAAAACCAGGGGCCCCAAAAGGTGGAGAAAAGTGCTGACGATTCTAAGGGCCCATGACTGACAGGGGCCCTAGAAAACAGAACAGTCAATACTTTGTTTTGTTGTTTTACGAATATTTCTAACTAGTTACAATAACATTATATTTGCTTCACAAAGTACTTATAATTGTGTATATTTCTTAGCATTAGTTTTGTTTTGTTTTTGGCAATGAAGAATAAAATCCAATTGGCCTCTGATCCTGCCCCCCCCCTCCTTATTCATGATTTGGTTTGGTCCAGGTGGATGCACTCAGGTGATGGTGATGAGTGAAATAGCACTGATTTTCTTTCTGACTTGATACCAAGTAAAATTCAGGCTGTTACTGATCCAATACTGATACTTTGTACAAAACGTATTTCCCTTCAGAATGAATACAAGACAACTTACAATACAATACAAGTTGGATTTTTATTTTTTTATTTTTTTCTACATATACGTACTGAGAGGGGATATTTTACTGTTATTTTATCATTGCATCAGAATCATATAATAAGCATTGCATTAAAGCATTTATTGAAGCTATTGATATTACATTAACGTTTGTATTACAGTGATTGTTATAACCTCATGTTAATCTTCTATTTACAGGTGTCAGTATAATCATATATTCGTTCATTACAGGTGTAACCATGACCATTTTATACATATTGCCGCCTGGTGCTTATTATGGAGTTGTGCTCACGTCAGTAAGGGTTAAAAGCTACAGTCAGCGGGATGTCTGGCTGATCTATTGAGGGAAGCGACGCAGAGCGTAGAAGGCCGCACATGCTTACAAGACACTTATATCATGTTGTTTTATGATCTTTTATTTAGTTATATCTTTTGTTAACCTTTAAGTAGTGTGTATTGGCAATAATTACTCATTACTTCATTTACTTATCATCACTAATTGTTATTGCAGTAGAGAATTTCTTTAGGCTGTCGGCCTTATGTTGCAACTTCTATTACAGGTATCGTCATAGTCCCATATTAACATTTTCTATTACAGGTGCCGTGATAATTATTTTTATATACATGCATTGTATTTTTGTGCTTGCCAATGAGGGGCGCTCGATCAACTAGTGGAGGGTTGGAAACTTTGTTCGGCGCGAGGACCGAACAATCTATTGTGTTATGGATCTTGAGCTATAGAAAGAACATGCTTACAAAACACATATACCATGTTATTCATCATTATCCTTTATTCATTTATATTTTTTTATTAAGTTTTGAACAGCGACATTTGATTAGAACATTTATTCAACGTAGTACATGTATGGTTTCAGTTAGGTTATTGCACACATGAAGAGTTGGCCTCTGTCCTTATAGACAGAGTGAATGCTGAGGCCTAGGCACACACACACAGTAGTTGAACTCATGTGTAGGTGAGAGTTCAAAATATTTAGAAAACAGCTTGTAGCTGTTTGATTGTGCTTGCAGGAGAGACGGTTTGTTCCAGGGGATAAGCAGAGTTAGAAGATTACCGGGAAGGATCTGGCCTCAGGAAGAAGAAGATGTTCTTTCAATATGTTAAAAGTTGTCAACATTGATTGTATTGTACCTACTTTACGCATGAGGGGGGCGTTCTAATACCCTGATGTTCATAAAAACTATTGTTGTGTGGTTTTCGGAGAGAAATTTTTTGCTGTCTGCGTGCAGTCGTTGTCTCCCACACGTGTGCATTAAAATCATCGTTTTGACTTGACCCGGCCGGACCAGTGTTGTTATTTTGGTTTTCCTCTTGTGTCCATCCCCAATATGTTGAACCCATAACAGTACATAAATACATATATAGCAAGTAAGGGAGGAAGAGAAAGACCAAAGGCAGGCGTGCACCTGAAGGACAGAGGGCCATGACAGAACAGGTCAAAATCCACTGAAGTAAGAAGCTGAGAGTCAGAGGAAAGAGAGAAAACAAAGACAGAAAAGGATTCATTCAAACAGGGGCTAAATGAGGTTCTAAAATGTACTGAATCATGTGATATTTTTAGTTTTTCGCACCATTTAGGTAATAACGAGTAGGTTAATGGAAAGGGGGCTTTAATCTTTGCTAAATAATGCCACAATGTTACAAGTCCTGATATATAAAACCTTAGAACTGAAAGAAGGTGTACTGATTTTGCCTGTGTGGTGACTTCACTAAATAAGTATTTGTTATTGTACAAGTAAAGCAAAAAAACAAAACAAAAAAACAACATAACCCAGAGCAGAATAAAGTGTTCAACCAATATGTCACTGTCAGGGCTGACAGGTATACCGGGCAATGGCCGGTGGCCCGACGCACATCTTTTGGCCGACCCAGGGCTGTCATAATTTTTAGTATATTATATTAAAAGTAGATCATGAATCATGCTTATCAAACGCGATTTGTTGATTTATTTATTTATTTATTTATTTGAAGGACATTGGGCTAATCCAATGAAATCTCTCAGCCTTCCTCGGCCCGCCTGTCCCTCAAGTTTTGTCATTTGAGCTGACCGGAGTTGGAGAGGAGCAGCTATGAACAACCCAAAAGAGCGCAAGTGGGAAGCAGAAAATCTCAGAGAAAAAAGGCAAAAAAGCCTTCAAGTCGACTCAGCAAAATGCGCAGAATTTACCGATATGTTTGCCCCCACAAGTTATACTGCAGGGCCGGAGGAGGAGGCAGAATTAGCGATTCAGGGAGGAGGATGAGGAGAGAGACGTGGCACAGGGAAAGCTTGAGGAAGAGATCGGATTAGCTACTGTCAGCCCGGTAAAAGTAGCCGAAATGTTAAGGAACAGGGACATTTCATGTAGGGAGTGCAAAGGGCTGGAGTGTGTAAGTGAGTGTAGTTGTGCGAGTGTATGTGTGAGAGAGACCGCATGTGTGTATGTGTGTGTGTGTGTGGGGGGGGGGGGGGGGGGGGGGGGGGCTTGCATACACGTAAGCTTGCACACAGTCAGTGTATACTACTTCTACTACTAATAATAATAATAGTAATTAAAGCGGAAAACGTAAAAAAAAAAAAAAAAAAGAAAAGAAAAAAAAAGTTAGAAATGATTACAAGACTAATTTTATTCAGTCAGACTTAAAACCTGCATAATAGTATTAATCTACAGAGTTAGGTGTCAGTGCACAAACTGTGTGTGTATGAGAGAGAGAATTGCCTTTATAGCCTTCATTTTTAAATAATGCTAGGAGTGGATTTGGTGTACAGTTTAGAGGTATTTTAGCCTGCCATGAAGTTACAGTTTGCAGGCGTTACAGTTATTATCATGTAATATTTCAAAACATATTTAAAACTTTGCTTTGCTGAAATGGAGGATTTATCATTGATAGGTAACCAGATAAATAACACTAGTGAAATTAATAGTCCATATATCCTCTGGTATGTCATGTGTGCTTTTGCATGTCGTAGAAAGATTTTTCTAAATGCATCAAGCATTTGAACAGACTAAATCAAAGGCAGATTCGTCCAGAAATAGTAAAAGAAAAAGTCGTGATTTTGGATGGAAACAAACATCCTTTATCACCGCCTTTCTACATGCCACAGATTTTGGTTTGTCTCCTCTCTCTTTTAGGACTTTTGTATCAGTTTTCTTTTCCCATATTAATTTTACTGGTGTCTTTAATGAAGCTACAAGCCCAGCAGTACATACTTCTCTCTGCTCTGTCTTCCCTGTCTCCCAGTGAACAGTAGACTGCAGGACATTAATTTCACCCCCAGTGACATTAAATCCTCCACCAAAGACAAGGAACCAGTGGATTTTTGTGTTGGATACAGACCAGTTTTGTTTAACTAACACAATGTATACCATTAGCTGCTGTAAAGGCAGTAATACAGTGCGTCACCATATGGCTGAAGTAACACATACATGCAGAGTAAGGATAATTTTACCCCAAACATCAGGAAAGGTGTTTCCATGCACACCAATCACATTAATAAACAGTATAAGCCACCTGTCTTGATCAGAAAGAAATTGTGATGTGAACGAGCGTGACTGGGTTAGAATCATCCAATTGGCATGAAGCATTTTTATTTCGGTCACATTTTTAATTGATTTACTTGTGTCCATGTAAACATGGCTTGTGATACATACAAAATGATCCTCAAATATATTGAAACATAATCACTTATTGTTCATGATAATATAATGTTCATCACTGATTAATGACGAACGTGTACAATCTGTAAGTTGCAGACAGGCTATATCATTGTATTCTGCATTTAGAGTTGACAGGATAAGGTAAAGATAGTTTTGCAGAAATACAATTTGTACCCCATGAACCATGAGGTGGCTTTGGCTGCTTCACCAATGTTCTCTGATTCTATGCAAAATAAAATATTATTATTATTGTCATTTTTGTGTACTCCAAAACACAAATGCAGCATAATATACCAGCAATATCTATAATGTATGGAAATTGTGGAGGTGGTCAGCACATCACAGAGATGTGGGTTTTAAGTTTCTGGTTACTTCGGACTCAAGCAGAAACAATGATCGGTATGATTATCCAGGAAGTTGGTGATGGATGTTGCTCAACTCCAAATTAATCTGTTGTGATATCTGCAGGCAGACGGGTAGAAGAGACACAAGAAAAAAAAGTGTCAGTCAGATTTTAAAATTGTCTTTAAAATTATGATGTTGGGAAGGAGAAAGATGGCGGGCGTGATCACAGCCGGATTGGCGTCCTCGCGGTGGTGTTGTGATGTTTGGTGTTAAAACTCCAAAACAATTTCAGTTATAGACCTTGTTTGGGCAAATAAATAAACTAAGATTGACATTTATAAGAGACAAAATGGCAAAGATGAAGAAAGTCGAAGAAGATCTGGAGGAGATTAAACATTCACTTAACTCGCTGACGTCGGAAATTGAAAAAGTAAATAAGCAACAAGGAATATTAATGTCGATGATGGACCAAATCAAAGAACTAAAAAACCTGATTAAGGAGAAAGATAAGACAATCCAGTTTTTGGAAAGGAAGGTGGACGATCTAGAACAGCAGGCTCGACTTGAGGAAGTGATTATTACGGGTCTGGAAACTAAACACAGGAGTTATGCGAGAGTCGCCGAGTCTGGGACCGGTGCAAAAAGAGGAGAAGACGAGCCCCCGATGGAGGAGCTACAGACGTTGGAACGGCAGGTTGTGGAATTCTTTTCGAATAAAAAACTTCCCCTGCATAGTAATAATATATCTGCATGCTATACCCTTCCTAGAAGGCACACTAAGGCTCCTCCAGCAATTGTAGTGAGATTTGTAAACCGTAAACACAAAGTTGATTTGCTGAGGCGGTCTAGCCTTTTGAAAGGAAGTGGAGTATATTTGAATGAACATCTTACAAAAAGAAATGCAGATATTGCTAGACAAGCTCGTATTTTACGGAAGGAGAAAAAGATTCAAGCAACCTGGACCAGGAACTGTAAAGTGATGATTAAACTGAATGGAACGCCAGAAGAAGCCAAGGTTATAACAATTAAGGATCTTGAGGAATTGGACATTTATTCGAGATAACATTATCGGTTACGACCAATCATGGCTATGAGCCTAAAAACAATTAGTTCATCCTTTACAAGAACAGATGCTACTTCGGGTGGAAAAGGACAAAAGGAAATTGTAAATTGGACATGGAAGAAAAAAGAGATCAACGGACTTTAAAATATGTCGATAAATGAATCTGCAATTGCTAAGGATTCCTTTCTTTTTTTGAGGTTAATAGATGGTTTTAGAATAATTATGTATAATGCTCGACGACTCAGATCATAAATTATATGATTTTGAAGTAGGTATTGACCCTGAAAGGAATGTGCTTAATACAATTAATGTCACATGTGAATATTATACAGAGGATCAATTCAGGGATACGGTTGAAATAGTTAATACATTTTCATTAATTCATATTAATTGCAGAAGTCTTTATAGAAGTTTTGCTTCAATTAAAGATTTTCTGTATAGTTTGAGAGGCAGGTTTCAAATAATTGCTCTGTCTGAAACATGGTTAGATGAGAAGAGGGGTTGTCATTTTTGTATCGAAGGGTACGATTTATACTTTGTAAATAGAATTAAGAAAAAGGCAGGAGGGGTGGCACTTTTTGTTAATTGTGATTTGAAATGTAAAAAAGTTGAATGTATGTCTGTGGTTATAGACGATTTAATGGAGTCTGTGACAGTGGAATTGGACATAGAAAGAAGAAGGAATATAATTGTAACGTGTATATATAGGAAACCGGGGTCACAAATTGAGTTATTTACAGAGGCAGTAGAAGACTTATTGAGTAAGGCTAAGGGAAATAAGACTTTATGTTTGTGTGGTGATTACAATATTGATCTTTGTAAAGAGGCAAATGATAAGGCTGCGTCAGATTTTTTTGAATTATTACATGGTAAAGGATTTTATCCTTTAATTATGAAGCCGAGTAGAATAACGGATAAATCAGAAACATTAATTGATCATATTTTCATTAATAGCTTGGAGAGTAATATTATGAGTGGCCTCATCATAAATGATATAAGTGATCATCTACCAGTCTTTTTTACTTTTGATTTAAATATGAAAAGAAAGGAAGAAGTTGGTTTCGTGAGTCATAGAAGGTTAAGAAATAACGAGGCAAATAAAAAGTTTAGAGAAGATCTCATGGAAGTGGACTGGAAGGAGGTTTATGTTAATGAGGTCAACGTTGCATATGGAGCATTTTTAAATACTTACTTGGCCTTGTATGATAAACATTGTCCATTGGTATCATTTAAGTATAAGAAAAAGAATAAGAATATGAAACCTTGGATAACTAAGGGTCTTGCAAATGCATGTAAAAAGAAAAATAATTTATATAGAGATTATATAACACAGAGAACTAAGAATGCGGAAATGAAATATAAAGTTTATAAAAATAAGTTGGTATTAATATTGAGGAAAGCCAAGAAAGATAATAAACTTTTTCAGGAAAACAAGAATAATAGTAAGGGCATTTGGAATATTTTTAAGGAGGTATTGGGTAACAAGAACACACCCTTAGATCGGCCTAATTATTTCATTAAGAATAATCAAGTTGTTGAAGATAAGACTGAAGTAGTAAACGAATTCAATTCATTTTTTGTAAATGTTGGACCCACTTTAGCAAATTTAATTAGAAAAATGACGACCCTGAATATGAGGAAGCCTGGAAAGGAGAAAATAGAATGGTTAATTCTATATTCTTGGCTGATACTACCATAAAAGAAATAGTAGCAATTGTAGAAAATTGTAAAAATAAAAAATCAACTGACTGTGATGGTATAGACATGGTTGTAATTAAAAAGACTTTAGATTGCATACGTATTCCTCTGTGCTATATTTTTAATCTTTCGTTACAATCAGGAGTATTTCCTGATCAAATGAAAGTGGCAAAAGTGATACCCTTATATAAATCAGGAGATAAGCATAGTTTTAACAATTATAGGCCAGTGTCTCTTTTGTCACAGTTTTCAAAAGTGCTTGAAAAACTTTTTGCGCAAAGACTTGATAGTTTTATTGAAAAATATCAACTAATAAATGAAAATCAATTTGGATTTCGTAAAAATAGATCAACGGCATTAGCATTGTTGACTTTCATTGACGATATTTCATCTGCAACCCATAATAATAAATATACAGTTGGGGTATTTGTTGATTTAAAGAAAGCTTTTGATACCTTACAACATTCTATTTTGATTTCTAAATTGTATAATTATGGTGTGAGAGGAGTGGCATTGAATTGGTTAAGGAGTTATTTAGAAAATAGATCGCAATATGTACATTATCTCGGTAACACCTCTGAAAGATTTAAGATTGTATGTGGCGTTCCTCAAGGTTCTATTTTGGGACCTAAACTTTTTAATTTATATATTAATGATATCTGTGATGTATCAAAAAGCTTAAATTCTATTTTATTTGCAGATGACACAAATTTTTATTGCTCTGGAGAGAATTTGAAAGATGTGATTGAAATTATGACTTCTGAGATGTTAAGATTAAAAATATGGTTTGATGTAAATAAATTATCCTTGAATTTGACAAAAACGAAATTCATGATATTTGGCAATCGTGTAAAGGAGGATGAAGTCATTATGTCCATTGATGGAGAATTGATTGAAAGAGTTACTGAATTTCGTTTTTTGGGTGTAATAGTAGATGAAAATTTGACGTGGAAATCACATATTGAGTATATTAGAAAGAAGATGGTTAAAAACATTTATATTTTGGGAAATGTAAGAGATTTATTAGACTATAAAACAATGCGCATTTTATATTTTTCATTGTTTTTCTCATATTTTAGTTATTGTGTTGAAATCTGGGGGAACACATATGAGAATACTATAAAACCTATAAACTTATTACAGAAGAAAGTGATACGAATGATTCATAATGTTAAATATAGAGAACATACAAATAAATTATTTATAAAATCGAAATTATTAAAATTAGGAGATTTAGTGAAATTACGGACACTATTAATTATGTTTAAGGCTAAAAATAATATTTTGCCCTTTAAGTTACAAAGAGTATTTTTATTGTGTTCAGGGGGAGAAGATAGCAGGAGGAAATTTTATTTTAAGCATCAGTTAGCTAGGACTACATAAAGATTAATGAGTCCAACGGTTAGGGGTATACGACTGTGGAACTCTCTTCATTATAATTTAAAGAATTGTATGAATTTACATTGTTTTAAAAAGTGTTACATGCTTAAAATGATAACTCAATATGAAGAATGTGAATGAAATTGGGGTTCATTGAAAAAGGATCCATTATAATTTTTTTTTTTTAAATTTAAATTTATTTTAATTTTATTTTTCTCCTTGTTACTATGTGGAGTGGTATATTCTGATTGTAAATTTGTATATTTTGATTGTAAATGTGTTGTTTGGTTTGGGTTAGGACCGAAGATAAATGTTAATGTTAGTTTGTTCCTTGATTTTTAGTGCCCACTTGTAATAAAAGTTGGATTGTAGATAGGGGGCAGGGTTTAATAAGAATTTTCTTCTTCCTGCTCCTTTTCACACATGGTTGTAGTGCTTTTTGATAGAAAGTGTGGTTGGTTTGTTTGAACTGTTATACCAAGTGTGAAATAAATAAATAAATGAAAAAATGAAATGAAAATGTAAGCGTATTTCTGGACAAACTTACCAGTAAAAATATAATACAAAAAATATTTATTAGATCACTACCCAATGTAAGGTTTACGCCACAGCTGCCTAATCAATAATAATATATGTTTTAGTTTCTACATGATTTGTTTCTTTTTGTTTTTATGATAGATGGTCTAATAAATGTGTTAAGCACTGTGCATGCATGCATTAAATTCACACTTATCTCTTTTTAAAAAGATATTAAAACATTACTATGGAAAAATTAGCTTAAGACTTGGCTTTCCATGTCGGGTTTTTATCGTACAGAGGAGCTGGATCTGCTGCTGCTTCTTGGTTTCTGTAGGTATGATATTGATGTAATATGTATGTTGAACAGTGATCAAAAAAAGACGAACATTATTTTTAAAAAATAACAAAATAAATCTACTTTTAGTCACATAGATGTTGTGTGAGAAGGAACTCACCCTGGTGTGGTACTTGTACTCCTAAATGTGAGCATCTCTGCTTCTTCCTCCTTTTCCTTCCTGTGACATTTGGTCAGAGATGGTCTAATTTGGGTGTAAACATGATCTGCCTGATGTTGGGAAAAGTGGACACTAGCATAGACAATGTCATCCTCTGTTGGCCATAGCTGCAGACATTAGAAACATAACTATTTTACACGCATGGATTATATACATAGAGAACTTAAGGTAAGTAACTTATAAGGAAAGTTTACTATTTTGATTTTTCTGAAGCAGAGAGACATATTGCACATTACAGTTATTGTTGGTTTATTTCCTGTGCATGTTAGCGTACCTGGGTCATTGACCCAGTGTTTTGTTTTTTATGTGTTTTGGAGCCTTGTTTTACATCCTTTGTATCTTATATTTGCTAGTTTAGTTTGCTTATATTCTTGAGCTTATTCAGTATTTATGGTTTTGGTTGTCTGAGTTAGTAACTGGGCCTGTTCATATTTTGGTCTCGTCCTCTCTCTTTTGTGTTTCCTCGCTCCCTCTCTCCTCTGCCCTTCCTCCACTCCTTTGTCAGGCTCGTGTCAGTCTACGTCTCATGGTTTCCTGTTTTATTGTGACAGTCTTCCGTTCCATGTTCAGTGTGAATAGTTTAGCTTTCTCCATCTCTTTGTGTCTAATTTGTGTTCCCCTTGTGTTTTGCCTTCCCTCGCCATTCCTTGTGTATTTAAACCCTCTGTTTCCCTAGCCTCCAATGTTCAGCCAGGCTACCTGTTTAGTTCATGTGTTTACCAGTTGATTTTGTTATCCTGGACTAAATGTAAGAGTAACCACATTTAAAATGAAACACAAAGAAGAACATGGTTTGCTGTAAGATTAAAAAGTAATATACAGTTACTGCCCAATCAGTTATTACTTAAGTCAAGCTGGAAAGTAGAGATTGCAGCAGTCACTTTGAAAGTGTTTTCTTACTTAGAGTCTCACCTCTTCACTGTTATCTGGTGTCTCTACAGGCTCAGGAATCTGCTGCTTGGAGGCTCTGTTATGTTCATTTATTAAAATCCATTTTAAAGGACAAACAAAAGAACAAAACTCAAAGTTAAGATGAACAAATTTTAGACCACAGAATAATTGACACTAAAGATGCACTCACATGAACCACAGGATGAGAGAGATGAGTACGAGAGCCAGAAGAATAATGAGGAGAATAGCAGGAACCATAAGAGATGCCATTGTCCATGTTCCTAAAAAGAGTGATCAAATGCAATTATTAAACCTATTAGAAGTCATTCATTAGCTGACCCCACGTCCTCATTTTAGGTTTGACAGTGTTTTTTTAGTAGATAAAGACGAATGACTTAAACATGAATTGAACTGTGGTTTGGGGAAGGCCTTGGCGATGGCTCCTGGGTCTGGCAGATCCATGTGTACTAATGAGAAGTAAAGAAGTGAAAGAAGTAAACTAATTGAAAAAAGGGAGGGAGTGTGGGGCACGAAAACGAGAATGAACAGCTTGTAGAACTGGGGGCTCAAATATATATAAATAAGAACCGGAAAGGGTGTGTTTGGGGGTACGGAAATTCAGAATTTATCTCCAACTAGTGTGTTATATATAAATATCAACAGGATAAATCCATTACAGCATCTGTATTCCACTATTCATAGAACTTAATCTAAGCTAATTTTAATTACTGACGATAAACCATTGACTGCTGTGGAAGCTCTTAGATATAATTCCCATTTTAAAACCACAAACAGAGAATTTCATGAGACAGCTACATGCATTTGATTACACAGAGACAATCAACATCAACATCTTCTCACCCCACACATGATTTTCACAAGAACTGGCCAATATTAGAAAAACACAACCAGGTGATGGATGTGGTATGAGCTTAATCAACATGGCTGGTCTAACTTACCTGCTATAGCCTTCAGCTTTAAGGTGGAGTTATGACGTCCTCTGGTGTTCTGCGCTTCACAAAGATAACTCCCACTGTGCTCAGATCTGAAGTCAGTGATGGTGAAGCTCTGTCCAGATGCTTTAGGTGAGTCTTCATCCTCCTTGTACCAGGTGTAATTAGCTGCTGGGTTAGCATCACTGCTACAGGTCAGAGTCACTGAACTGCCCTCCACTATCTCAGCAGAGGGACTCACTGACACAGAGGGAAGCTTTGGAGCATCTGGAGGAGGAAACATTTCCAGTTACATGATATGGACAAAAGCATTCAGGCACAGCACAAGACAGACTGAAACAACATTTTCAACATCTAATACAGCTGCTCATTGACCTGCAGCAACTGGCTGTGAATGTGAAGTAAGAAACAAAGCTGATGCAATTAGTAAAGAAAAACTTAAAACAGTGACGACAATCAGATTAGGCTTTTTTTTCTAAATAAACTGTTTTACCCACATGTCACATTAATAGAGATGTATTTAGGTGCTGATGTTCCCAGCTTGTTCTCAGCTGTACAGTAATACTTCCCAGAGTCAGGGGGCCAAATGGAGCTGAAGGACAGCTGTGAATATTTACTGACAGGTGTTTGATTGTTCCTTTTGTACCAGGAGTAAGTGGCTGCTGGGTTAGCATCACTGCTACAGGTCAGAGTCACTGAACTGCCCTCCACTATCTCAGCAGAGGGACTCACTGACACAGAGGGAAGCTTTGGAGCATCTGGGAAAGAAAACACAAGGAGGTATTAGCATGTTACTAATTTGTTTAATGCCATAGCAGCTGCTCGGTGAATTTGAATGGCTTTAGTACAACAGTCACTGTCCTCATCCATATTATGACTTCATGTTCCAGTGGCATCACAATTCATCTTTTAGAAAAGGAAAAAAAGGAATTTTAAAACTTTCATAGTGGTGCCACTAGGAGAATGTTAGCAACCTAGAAAACATGGACAAAGTTCAACACATGAATGTGGAAAGACCAAGTATCGCTGGTGGCATTAGAGAATAGAATAAAATAATCCTTTAATTGTCCCACAAGGGGAAATTTGGGTGTAACAAGAAAGACACATATACAAACAAACAGTACACAAGACACAGAACAGAAACATACACAATTTTTACATATTTACATCAAGGACAATGGTTACCAAAAACAGAGTACTTTACCGTTAGGATACACCCTGCAGTGTTTGCCAGTGTCTCAGAACAAATAGCGAGACAGACAGTTATTTAATCTAAATAATTTTTCATGTGGAGAACACGAATGACTGTTCAATCTTTCAGGATGGTGAGACTAGAGGAAACATTGGCTCATCCTCACTACAAAAAACAGAAAAGTTTAAAATGAGTTCCACTCACATTTTACTCCAATAAAGACGAAAGTGGATGTGCTTCTCCCCAGCTCATTCTCAGCTGTACAGTAATACTCTCCAGAGTCAGAGGGCTGGATGGAGCTGAAGGAGAGCTGTGGTTCATTACTCAGAGGTTTTTGACCATTCTCCTTGTACCAGGTGTAATTAGCTGCTGGGTTAGCATCACTGCTACAGGTCAGAGTCACTGAACTGCCCTCCACTATCTCAGCAGAGGGACTCACTGACACAGAGGGAAGCTTTGGAGCATCTGGAGGAGGAAACATTTCCAGTTACATGATATGGACAAAAGTACTGGACTACCTACATTTTACAATTACAAAAGTTGTTCGGCTAAGTGCTTGACTTTATACATCTGTGCTGACTGAAAATGACTGAATTCAAAGATTTAGAAATGTAGCCCTATATGTTTATCGTCACAAAATGTAGGTTTTTGAATTTTAAATGTTTAAATATGAAACAAGTAAATAACAGATAAATAAACTGGTATTATTAGTGCTTAATATAAATAAGGTTAACCAAAGTGTTACTGAGAGATGCTATCTTAACACTTCAGGCACAGTACAACCCAAAGAGTATAATGTGAGCACATATTCTGCATATCAGAGAAATATCTGTGGTCAATCAATATATTCTGACTTCTAATGGACCTATTCAGGCACTGCACAAGACAGACTGAAACAACATTTTCAACATCTAATACAGCTGCTCATTGACCTACAGCAACTGACTGTGAATGTGAAGTAAGAAACAAAGCTGATGCAATTAGTAAAGAAAAACTTAAAACAGTCACAACAATCAGATTAGGCTTTTTTTTTCTAAATAAATAGTTTTACCCACATGTCACATTAATAGAGATGTATTTAGGTGCTGATGTTCCCAGCTTGTTCTCAGCTGTACAGTAATACTTCCCAGAGTCAGAGGGCCAAATGGAGCTGAAGGACAGCTGTGAATATTTACTGACAGGTGTTTGATTGTTCCTTTTGTACCAGGAGTAAGTGGCTGCAGGGTTAGCATCACTGCTACAGGTCAGAGTCACTGAACTGCCCTCCACTATCTCAGCAGAGGGACTCACTGACACAGAGGGAAGCTTTGGAGCATCTGGGAAAGAAAACACAAGGAGGTATTAGCATGTTACTAATTTGTTTAATGCCATAGCAGCTGCGCAGTGAATTTGAATGGCTTTAGTACAACAGTCACTGTCCTCATCCATATTATGACTTCATGTTCCAGTGGCATCACAATTCATCGTTTAGAAAAGGAAAAAAAGGAATTTTAAAACTTTCATAGTGGTGCCACTAGGAGAATGTTAGCAACCTAGAAAACATGGACAAAGTTCAACACGTGAATGTGGAAAGACCAAGTATCGCTGGTGGCATTAGAGACAAGCTGATGAACAAATAATTCACAGTGTACCCTCACTGAATGTATTGCGTGTATTCAAATAGCCAGTTGAGGTTTTTGAGTTTGCATGATGAAGATGTGATTCCATGTAATTGCAAATTTGTACCACAAGGTGGGGTAGTTAATCTACAGTAGTGTCAAGTCTCATCTTGATTTCAAGAGAACAACGTCATCTTTGTGGACAGGCGGATGTGGACAGGACAGTGGCTCCTGTCAAAATTGCTACACTAATGAATGTTGCACTTGATTAGTATTGCAGTTCTCCAACTAAGAAATAAGGGGACTAGAGCCTCTCCCAGCCACATGAGAGGCAGGATACACCGTGAAAAGTTTGCCAGTGTGTCTCATAACAAATAGCGAGACAGGCAATTATCTAATCTCAAATCCACATTTTCAGCCAATTTAGAATCCCCAGTTAACCAAGCGAACACGTCTTGCCTGCAGGAGAATATTCAAAATCAATGCCAGTTAGTTTGGATCCAGGAACTTCTTGCAGTAAGAAAAAAGTGCTAAGCAGTGCACACGGAGGCACTGCTCACGACCAGGCAAGACAGGTAACTGCTTTGGGCCCAAGGACAGTAGAGTCCTTGGGAATAGACAAACTTGAAATTACAGCATTGGCAGAGTGAAAAGTACAATGACAGATGCTGCAAAGGTGAGGGTGAGAAAAAGCAAGACGGTGAGTGGAGCAGGTGATTTAAAACAATACTAAATAACTAAATTCTGCTAGTCTGTAATGTAATGTCCACCAGCATCACATTATTTTCTTTTGTTTACTTTGACATGTAGCATTATTTAGCTAAGCTAGCAGAGCAGCTTGGTGTGTCCATGTGGCTGTCATGTCACCACGCTGAGAGCATCTGGTAAATGACTTGTTAGTGTAGCTAGCAGCTAGATTGAACATCACCTTGGTCTTGGTAAACAAAGTCACTGTCATTTCTAAGGTCATGTTATACTTGTTGTTTTGTAAGACACCAGTAATGGAGTGATTTTAAGGATGAACTCTTGGAAAACATATTTTTGAAGTCAACTGATAAAAGCTGTGTGTGACAGAGCTAACCGTCAAGGTGAATGCTAAGTTACTATATTTAGATGCGTGTACTCGTTTAGTGTAAATTCTTCTGCTATATGTGCAGTGTGGTGTGTCTATTTTATTTTATTTTGCATATCTACCTGTGCAGGATCCAGTGCAAGTTTAATTCTCTGTAATAGAACTACTACATTACTCCTATCATATTGGATTAAAATAGTTATGCCCTAAAACATAATAAGTTTTTGCTTAGGGTTTCAACAGACAATATGAGTATGAACTCCTTTTTAAAAACATGTCCCAACTTTTGGGATAATTGATGTAGTATTCTTGAGAGTAATACATAAATCTCTAAAGGGAGGGAAAGTGGGGAAAACATTACAAAAGATAGATGTATTTGTAAGTGTATACAGAATACAGAATACAGAAATCCAACAGAATTGGATACATTTAGTTACACTCACATTTCACATCAATCGAGATGTATTCAGATGTTGATGTTCCCAGCTTGTTCTCAGTTATACAGTGGTACTCTCCAGAGTCAGAGGGCTGGATGGAGCTGAAGGTGAGTTGTGGTTCTTTACTAAGTTGTGTTTGATTCTTGTACCAGGTGTAATTAGCTGCTGGGTTAGCATCACTGCTACAGGTCAGAGTCACTGAATTGCCCTCCACTATCTCAGCAGGGGGACTCACTGACACAGACGTAAGCTTTGGAGCATCTGGAGGAGAAAGAACAGGATGGCATATGCATCTAATTATTTTTAACCTCCTAGGACCTGCCGTCCACATATGTGGACATCACATTTTGTGTTATTTAGACCAAAATACTCAATTTTGCTCTACATGGGCCTGATATCCACTTACGAGGACATTATACTGCTGCTGTTCTATCAAAATTTTAAATGAATATCCTCGTTTGTGGCTCTCATTTTTCTTAAAAAAAAAATCAGGTAAAAAAAAGAAATCTGGTAATTCTTTGTTTTTACATTCATCGGGCCCCAATATGCCCAAATATCTAAGAGAAATTAAAAATCCATGTCGTGGAAGAGTTCGGGTCTTAGGAGGTTAATGAAAGCTGACTTATTAATCAAATCAAATAAATGCATGAGCTACTCCTTAGAGTTTTGGATGTTGTTATCTGATCAGGCCAGTTTTCATGGCTGTTCAATAATTTATCTTGTGGATAACATAGTTACAGTTCAAACTTTCAGGATGGTGAGACTAGAGGAAACATTTGCTCATCCTCACTACAAAAAACAGAAAAGTTTAAAATGAGTTCCACTCACATTTTACTCCAATAAAGACGAATGTGGATGTCCTCCTCCCCAGCTTCTCAGCTGTACAGTGGTACTCTCCAGAGTCAGAGAGCTGGATGGAGCTAAGGGTGAGTTGCGGTTCTTTACTAAGTTGTGTTTCATTGTTCTTCTTGTACCAGGTGTAATTAGCTGCTGAGTTATTGTTACTGGTGCACGTCAGAGTCACTGAACTGCCCTCCACTATCTCAGCAGAGGGACTCACTGACACAGAGGGAGGCTTTGGAGCATCTGGAGGAGAAAACATTTCCAGCTACATGATATGGACAAAAGCATTGGACCACCTACACTTTACAAAAGCTGCTCGGCTAGGTGCTTGACTTTATTTATGTTACAGTTAGCGAGGCAAACCGCTGGAGATGAGAGAGGAGTGGACCCAAATGTAGACAACAGAGAGATAGGTGGAGGTCCACAAAGGCGAGCCTTTATTGGCAGCTTCAAAGTAACGAACAAAGGGATGGACTAAAACCACAAAAAAAAAAAAAAAAACTAAACTGGGAGCAGCTAAACTGAAGAACATGGGAAACATGGAAAGAATTCCCAAAACCTTACAACCGGGAACAAGGTGCCTGAGACCCAAAAACATCAGGGATGGAACACAGATGTAACACTGGGGATGATACGCAGGAAGAAGAACAGAATGATGAATGAACAGAGATGACGAACAGAGGTAAACACACACTAAATATACACACAAGGTAACGAGGGGACTGCACAACAGGAGGGAGACACAGCTGAACCTAATTAGACATGACAAGACAGGGAGGAAGCAAAACAGAATACAATGACATAGGACACAGACTTTCAAAGTAAAACAGGAAACACACAAACGCGGAGGCAAAGATGACAAAGAAGACACAGAGACCTAAAACCTGGTGCAGGAAGGCACAGAGTAGACCAGTGTTTCCCAACCTTTTGGAGCCACGGCACTACCTAGTTAGATAGTTAGTTTTAGTTAGATGGTTAGTTTTTGTTAATTTATGTTGCAATTTATGTAAGGACAGTCTGTCCTGTCTCTAGTTAGCTAGTTTAGTGATTTTCTGTTAATTTATGTTGTAAATTTATGTTGCATGTAGCACCTTGGCCCTGGAGGAACGCTGTTTCGCCTCACTGTGTACAAACTGTATATGGCTGAAGTGACAATAAAGCTTGACTTGACTTGACTTGATATTTCACATTCGAAAAATCACGTGAAGCACCACCAAACAAAAATGTCACAAAAAGCATATTGATTATTTTTCCCCGCGCACAAGATAAAGCGGAATTGGTTCGGTTTGTCCTCAGTATACCTTTTTTTGCTTTACTCTGACCATTACTCATGCTAGTGGCGTCATCTGGGTCAGAATTTTCTCCAGGACTCAGGTGAGATTGACTACTTTTTCTTTTCCAATATTTATCTATTGCTATTATGCGCAGCATTGTCTCACTCACAGCATGACTATTACAAATGAATGAAGCCTTTACGAATGAATTATGAAATTTCATCTTCGTCTTCTTCTGTTTTACTGGCAACCAATTTAATTAGAGCAGGTAGTTGCACTGCCCTCTAGTGGAAGAGAATGTAATTGTTCTGCCCGTTATTCACGGCAGACGCTTAGAGTACTAATCAGGTGGAACCAGGTAATCTTCGATGGCACACCTATGTGGTATTAATGCTGCACATAATAGCAATAGAGGTTGGGAATCACTAGAATAGACGGAACACGGGGGATGCGCATAAACAAACGACGAGGATGAGAAAAAGCAAGACAGTGGTGAGTGGAGCAGGGGATTTAAAAGAACACTAAATAACTAAATGCTGCTAGTCTGTAATGTGACGTCCATCAGCATCACATTTTACTTTGACATTTAGCATTATTTAGCTAAGGTAGCAGAGCAGCTTAGCGCGTTATTTCCATCATAACAGAATAAAATTGTTTTTCATTGTACAGTGAACGTTATGCCCAAAAACATAATGGTGATGAATTTTTCACAGGGCTCCCTGTTAATTTTTGCTTAGGGTTTCAACAGACAATATGAGTATAAACCCTTTTTTTAAAAAACATGTCCCAACTTTTGGGATAATTGATGTAGTATTCTTGACAGTAATACATAAATCTCTAAAGGGAGGGAAAGTGGGGAAAACTTACAAAAGATGCTTTCATAAGTGTATATAAAGTGTATAAAACAGAACTGTTTACATTTAGTCACACTCACATTTCACATCAAGAGAGATGTATTCAGGTGTTGATGTTCCCAGCTTGTTCTCAGCTATACAGTGGTACTCTCCAGAGTCAGAGGGCTGGATGGAGTTGAAGGTGAGCTGTGGTTCTTTACTAAGTTGTGTTTGATTCTTGTACCAGGTGTATGTAGCTGCTGGGTTAGCATCACTGCTACAGGTCAGAGTCACTGAACTACCCTCCACTATCTCAGCAGAGGGACTCACTGACACAGAGGGAAGCTTTGGAGCATCTGGAGGAGGAAACATTTCCAGTTACATGATATGGACAAAAGCTTTGGACCACCTACACTTTACACTTACAAAAGCTGCTCGGCTAGGTGCTTGACTTTATGTACCTGTGCTGACTGAAAGTAAGTGAATTCAAAGATTTAGAAATGTAGCCCTATGTGTTTAAATAAATTAATATTATTAGTGGTTAATATAAATTTAGTTCAAGAAAGTGTTACTGAAATGCTAACTTAACATTTCAGGCACAGTACAACCCAAAGAGTATGATGTGAGCACATATTCTGCATATCAGAGAAATGTCTGTGGTCAATCAATATATTCTGACTTCTAATAGACCTATTCAGGCAAAACACAAGACACACAAGACTGAAACAACATTTTCAACATCTAATAGAGGTGCTCATTGACCTGCAGCAACTGACTGTCAATATAAAGTAAAAAACAAAGCTGATGCAATTAGTAAAGACTCCAAGAAGGCTCGGTACTCTGAACCGTCGTTTGGCACATAAGCACAGACAACAGTAAGGACCAGTTCCCCGACCCAAAAGTGCAGGGAACAAACACTCATCCACCGGGAGAAACCCCAATGTACAGGCAGAAAGCCGAGGGGATACTAGGATACCCACCCCAGACCCTCGCTTCTCACCAAGGGCAACTCCAGACTGAGACATAGTCCAGCCCCTCTCCAGGAGACTGGTTCCAGAGCCCAAGCCGTGCATTGAAGTGAGCCCAACTATATCTAGCTGATAGCTCCCAACCTCACACAATAACTCATGCTCCTTCCCCACCAGAGAGGTGACAGTCCATGTCCCAATCACTAGTTTCGGTAGTCGGGCATTAGTCCACCAGGACCTCCACTCCTAACCGCTGCCCGACACATATTGCACCTGACCCCTACAGTGCTTCCTGCAGGTGGTGGGCCTACAGGAGGATGGGCCCATGTCCCTTTTTTGCACTGTGCCCTGCCAGGCCCCATAGACCATTTTCAATCCCCTGGTTGAGGGAAGGAGGTTTTCACCCAACATTTGACTGTACATGGCCCCTTCCATCCTCTCTTTGATCCTGTGCAGTTGTCCTGTCCCCCTGGCACAACAATACCCCCAAAGCATAATGTTTCCACCTCCATGTTTAATGTTAGGGACGGTGTTCTGGGAGTCATAGCCAATATTCTAGCTCTTCCAAACACAACAAGTTAAGTTGATACCAAATAGCTCGATTTTGGTCTCATCTAACCACAACACTTTCACCCGGTCCTCCTCTGAATTATTGAGATATTTAGTGGCAAACCTTCTCACAGCTGCTTTGCAATGGTCATGTAGCTCATTCCACCATTGTGTAGGTCTACAATTTTGTCCCTGATATACTTGGGAAGCTCGTTGGTGTTGGACATGGTGCAGAGTTTGGAATCTGGATAGACTGATTGTTTCTATGGACTACCACATGCTTATACATGTAACAAGGTGAGAAGGCTCCCAATGTCAGCTCGTTCTTGTATAAAATACACCTCAAAGCCAGAAGTACTTATTTCCTTCATGAAAATGAACATTAATGTATAACTTTTTAGAAATGCATTTTTCCTGATTTTTTTGTTTTTGTTCTATCTCACACTGTTCAAATAAACACTGATCATTTCTTCGTTAGTGAGCAAACTTACAAAATCAGCAGGGGTTTAAATGTAACAAAGCAGTACTAAATATATCTTTAATATTCACACTGATATGGAGTCATTTTGCAGTCATTATCTCCAACATTCCTCACAGCATTACTGGAGGCCAATGTAATAACATCCAGAGTAAGTATCTGATTACACACCAAGTTTCTATGACTTTTTGAGGGCAAATACCAAACTGTCAGTTTTATCTGAATTTAATAAATTTCATAGCATACATTTCAATGTAAATGTATACTATGGCTTCTAATGATACTCCCTAAGGAAAGCATGTATGGTCCTAGTCCTAAATAGAACTGGTCCTAGCACAAAAGCCTGTGGAACTCCATAAGTAATCTTAATGCATGAAGAAATTTCCCCATTTACATGAAAACACTGGAGTCTATTCAAAAGATGTGGTTCAAACTGCAGCAGCACAGGACCTTTAATATCTGTATCGTTCCACTCAGCAATTGGCCTCCCAACAATATAAAAGCTTGTACTGAGCACACTGGTCTGTGGGCAGACCTAAGAGTGGCGAGCTTTTGTGTTGTGGCTCATGTGCGTTAAGTGTTGTTTTGAGTAGCTAGTGCCTTCTGCGTGCCTTCTGTGATTTCCTCTCATTTGTAAAAAACTCTATTTTCTTTTCATCATCTTTTAGTTTGTGGTTGTTGTTTGTTTGGCTGATATAAATAATTTATTTAACCCACATTTCACACCAACAGAGATGTTTTTAGATGTTTTCTTCCCGATTTTGTTCTCAGCTCTACAGTAATACAGTCCAGAGTCAGAGGGCTGGATGGAGCTGAAGGAGAGCTGCCATTCGTTACTGAGAGGTGTTTGACCATTCTTCTTGTACCAGGAGTATTGAGCTGCTGGATTAGCATCACTGCTACAGGTCAGAGTTGCTGATCCACCCTCCCTGATTTCATTAGGAGGGCTCACCCACACTGACAGAAACCTTGGAGCATCTGGGAGAGAAAACACAGTTATGCAGCTGGTCAGTATAGCTAGGTTTCATTTGACGTAGACGTGACGTCGACGTAAAGCGCGAAATTTGACTGGCGGTCGGAAGTGAAAAAGATAAGCGCAAAATCACAGACAGACAGTACGCAAAATGCCTATGTCCTGTTGTGTTTACGGATGCTCCAGTAGGTCGACCAGAGAAACCGATAAACGGTATTTTAGGGTACCAAAAATAGCCCAACGAAGAGGAGAAAAATGGAAAATTCTAACCGAAAAACGTAGGAAAAAATGGATTTTAAATTTACGTTTACAGTCGGGAGGAGCAGAGTCTGCCAATGCCCGTGTCTGCAGCGACCACTTCGTCAGAGGTGTTTGCAAACGAACTTATTAGCATTAGGTTGTCGTTAAATTCTCGTTTACTTAGTGCTTTTAAGTTAGTAGTCTAATATTGACTTGATTGGGACTATAGGCTGCCCAAGTGCTTTGGATGACGAAGAGTCGGAGGACTGGGCTCATTATCTAGGTGATGACATGACTGAATAGTTCTACCCTCTATCTGAAAAATGCATCTGAGTGTCATGAGGGATCTAAGGCAATCACACAAATTCTTAGCTGATGAATTCTTAGCTAAAAGAAAACACTCTCTCCCCACTACTACTGAAGTACACCTGCAAAATGCTAGCAGTGCCCTATGCGTATATGTGTGTGTGTGTGTGTGTGTGTGTGTGTGTGTATGTGTGTGTTCTCATTGCAATAACATCCTACTTAATTAGGCTACTAACCCTGCCATACAATTGCAATGAGCTGCAATCACTTCTCCATCCTCCTTTGCAATTACCCAAGTCTTCAGAGGTGTCTCGTTAGACCTCTGGGAATGGTTTACCTTGAAACAAACAACTGTCACTCTAACGAAGTCCTAAGGATGTGGCATGTTTGTTGACGTTAAAGCCGCTACCGCTAACTGTTAGCGTGTTTAAGATAAACCAATATAAGAACAAACACTCACCCTTGCAAACACCAAACTGTATCCATCACGGAGACGTTTTGTTCCAAGGTTGTGGACCCACCCGCTGACAAAAAAATTGTACGCCTCCAGACTCTTGAAAGCTTTCATTTGCTGCCTAGTGTAGTAAGAAGTCTGGAGGACCAAGTAGTTGGTGATATCCACAGCCTCGATAGTAGGCAAATCCTTTACTTCTGTGGTGTATTCGGACATTTTCAAAGAATACGGATCACGTCCGATATATTTTTTAACTATCTGTTTATATCTCTCCCGAGAAACGGGGTCTAAAGTTGCACAATAGCTGCTCTCCTGACTCTCCACAGTGTCCTCCATGTTTACTTCCGCCCTCCACTCAAAAATCGCGCTGCCTCCGCACGTCATCAGAACCACGTGACCGCAACCCAACTATTTAATGCAAACAACGAGGAAGTGGCAAAATGTGACACAAGTTTTCTGTGTCCATAGCAATTTGTTGTATAAGAATAAGAACCCATAATGGAACTAGAAAAAAAACAGTAAAATTACTGAAGTCATAGTATATAATAAAGAGTATATTTATTCATATTTTTAAAGGGACAACCAAACTTTTACAATAACTGGTATTAGCATAGTCCAACTGTCGTAAATCTCTGTAGGGAGAGAAATTGGGGACTCACTACAAAAGAATTAAAATTAGTTTCACTCACACTTCACATCAATAGAGATAGATTCAGATGTCCTCCACCCCACTTTGTTTACAGCTGTACAGTAATACTCTCCAGAGTGAGAGGACTGGATGGAGCTCAAGACAAGCTCTTTACTGAGATATCTTCGGCCATTCTCCTTGTACCAGGTAAGAGTAGCTGGTGGGTTAGCATCACTGCTACAGGTAAGAGTCACAGAAGTCCCCTCTTTGATTTCACCAGTGGGACTCA
Source organism: Pelmatolapia mariae (assembly GCF_036321145.2). Taxonomy (NCBI): domain Eukaryota; kingdom Metazoa; phylum Chordata; class Actinopteri; order Cichliformes; family Cichlidae; genus Pelmatolapia; species Pelmatolapia mariae. The sequence continues at coordinate 8,143,375 of NC_086232.1, read as the reverse complement.
CAGACACAATAACAACTTTGGGAGCATCTGGAGGAAAAAGCATTTTTAAGAGCTGTTAAAACAGACCAGTCAATTTCGACCGGGAAAAGCAAAGTAAGGGGGGGGTGAACAAAACTGGAGGGTTAATAAACATAGAAATAAACATAGTCATAAATTACATCTACTGATGCAGTGTGGATAGTTAAACTTTATTAAAATTCTCAGAGATGCAAATCCATGAGTGGAGGCCAAGTTCATCAAGGTTTTCTTTGCTGTGGTCTAGAGATGTTTGCTAATGTTCTTCACATCAAACATGTTGGCCAAGGGGAGTAAGTAAGGCAGTAAGAGGACATTTTTCTGTTAGGACAATAAATCACAGAAGCATGTCTTCTTGGCAATGCTAGCTGTGTTTTCATGCAAAGACCAGAAGTTAACTGATCTCAGATTATTGAAAGTTGAGCCAATGATAGCTTTTCAAGCATGCTAGTCTGCCATCTCTCTCTCCTCAAAGACAGATCCACACACAGATCCATGCACAAATAACCAGGAAAAAAAGCTACTGGCACCTCAGATTGACAAGCTCTGGCCTTTTTTACTGGGGCAAATACACGCTTACAAAAGGGAGGATGCTAGCATGTTTCAATCTGTCTGCCACTTATAAATTAGGAAGCGATTTATTGCCAACTAAGGACGTTGGAAAGGAAGTGACTGGACTTTTTTAAATTTTGTGAACCAAATGGTGAAAAGTCCCAGGTATTTAAACCCTGGAGACAGTTGTCGCTTAAGAGGGTTGTTGACCATCTATTGATCATGTGCCTCATCACATAAGCCAAGGTGTGAAAAGGCATGGGTCAGAGGTTTTGGATGATACATCCCTGTTGGATGATAATAACATGAAACAGGAAAGTGCATTATCATCTTCGTGTGAACGCCTGTTTCTCATGTTGTGGGGAAAAGGCGTTTCTTTACATTCTAATATTGTGGTGACCATCCTCATGATGATGCTGAATAACAATTTAGAATTGGAGAACATGACAACTTTCTTTGTAATTGGTCAGACTATTGTTTTAAAGCTTTAATCATGTCCACTGTTTTATGGACTAAAGTGAGAGAGTAGAGTATAGATTTTAAAGGTATGGATTTTTTTAAAAAAAATACAAAAGATAGATAAAATGTTGTGGCAATTAATTGAAAAATGTGTTTTTAAAAATTTAATGGACTCGCTGGATAACTGGATTTTTGACAATGATGTTAATGTTTTTCATTATTTTCACAAAGCCTTTGAAACAAATTTAAAAAAAAAAAAAAAGATAGATTCTGTAACACACAAGGAAGCTTTCAGAGTCTCAGGAAGAAAAATACTAAACATACGAGTTTCACTCACATTTCACATCAATAGAGATGGATTTAGGTGTCGTCAAACCCAGTTTATTTTTAGCTGTGCAGTAATATTGTCCAGAATCAGAGGCTTGGATGGAGCTGAAGACAAGCTCTTTACTGAGATATCTTTTGCCATTCTCCTTGTACCAGGTGTAATTAGCTGCTGGGTTAGCATCGCTGCTACAGGTGAGAATCACAGAAGTGCCCTCCTTGATTTCACCAGTTGGACTCACTGATGCAGTAACAACTTTTGGAGCATCTGCAAAAAATAATATGAAATAGAAGTAGGAAAATGCAGTGTTGTTGTGTTTTTGTGTACTTGTATTTTTCATATTGTGGGAACAATGGCAATTGGTCAAATTATAGTTTTGGTCCTTCATTCATGTTGACCTGTTTGTGGTACTACAAGAAACTGTCTTTTTCACTGCATGTTTGAATTAATTGTTGATAATGAAATTAACAAGTTATCGGGACAAATCCACAATAAGAAATTAACCGAGAAACTCTTTGTTGAATAAGGATGTTTTCAGAGCCTTAAAAAGAAAAATGTTAGAATCACTCACATTTGACATCAATGGAGATGGATTCGGATGTCCTCCATCCTAATGTATTTGCAGCTCTACAGTAATACTCTCCAGAATCAGAGGACTGGATGGAACTGAAGACGAGCTTTTTAATTGGGTGTCTTTGGCCATTCTTCATGTACCAGGTGTGAGTAGCTGGTGGATTAGCATCACTGCTACATGTCAGAGTCACTGAACCACCCTCATTGATTTCACTGACATTGGGACTTGCTGACACAATAACAGCTTTAGGAGTATCTGGAGGAAATAATAGGAAAATTAGACAGGAAATTGAAAATGCTCTGACCAAATGCTGATTATCAACTTTTTACAGTTGCGGAAGTAGTGCTTATTCTAAATACTATACTTACAGAATGTACACATACTGTATTATTATATAAAAATAAACTTTTACTGAATTAAAGTACAAATGTTTTGCATTAAAATAGACTTCAGACTCTAAAATTGTTGAGTCATTAACTTACTCCCCTAGTCCCACGAGGTCATGTTGACATGAGGTTGGTTATGTAAATACTGGCATGTGTGGTATCCACAAAAGCCTCCAACCTGGCCTAATGTAGATGAGTGTGTGAGTAATTCATTCATTCAAAAACAAGCATTTTAAGCATATAAATAAAGTTAAATAATGCCTGCTGTTCAACCTAAGAAATTTCAACTCACAAAATGTCTGTGTGTTCATTAAAACCACTGTAACATTTATGTCTTTCACTTCAGCAGAATCCATCTTTGCACAGACAATGTTCATCACTGTTGATCACTGGTTTTCTGGAGTTTATTGTCTACTGAAGCATATAGGCATAAAGTTATAAGTTATAACTGAAGTTATGGGCAATAAAATCCAAACATAAAAATAGGCCAGGAATAAAATCTTGTTATTTTTCTGTGTTCTAGCCTCAGTTTCTTTGACACAGTATCATCTGCTGTAATAATTACACCCTTGATGAAATCTCACAAGCCTTAGCTTTATTTTCATACCAAGATTGTCTACACAAAGTTTGCTGTTTGCAAGCAAGAAGCGTTTCTCTCTGAGCACAGAAAGCTACCTGCAAAAGCTCAAAAATGTAGCAGTGCATGCAAATCAGACACTCTCATGTGTGCGATGGCTTCTTTGTGGCATCACACTTGTTGAAGACTAAACTTTGGACAGAAAGGCCCACAAACAAACACAAACTGCAGTAAAGGCCTGGCAGAGCATTAAAAAAGAGGAAACCCAGCATCTGGTGATGTCCATGAGTTCAAGATTTCCAGGCTGTCATTGCAGCAAAGGGTTTTCAACCAAATATTAGAAATGAACATTTTATTGCCAGTCATTTTATTTGTCCAATTACTTTTGAGGCCTTGAGATGAAGGGATTGTTTAAAAAAGATTTAGCTCCTCACATTTTTATGCAATATTTTTTGTTCAACCCACTGAGTTAAAGCTGAAAGTCTGCATTTCAGCTGCATCTGAGTTGTTTCAATTAAATTTAATTGTGGTAATGTACAGAACCAAAGTTAGAAAAGTTATCTCTGTCCAAATTTATGGAAGTAATTGTTTTTAATATTTTTCATTAGAATTTTTCTTCATCAGGTCCCTGTGCAATTTTTTTATCATAATAATTAAAAGTCATCAGTCATGCATTTATTAAAAGTCGCCTAAAATGTGATGATGAGCAATATATTAGATGTATCAAGTAGATACATGAACAAGACATTGGAGTGAATGTGTGTTCAAGCCAATTCACTCTTGTTAAAAATGATTTTAGTGAAAATTAGTTTCACTCACACTTCACATCAATACAGATGGATTCAGATATCCTTCTGCCAAGCTCATTCTCAGCTCTACAGTAATACTGTCCAGAGTCAGAGGGCTGGATGGAGCTGAAGGAGAGCTGCCATTCGTTACTGAGAGGTGTTTGACCATTCTTCTTGTACCAGGAGTATTGAGCTGGTGGGTTAGCATCACTGCTACAGGTCAGAGTCACTGAACTGCCCTCTCTGATTTCAGTAGAAGGCCTCACCCACGCTGAAGACAACCTTGGAGCATCTGGGATTTAAAAAAAAGGATGCAGTTGGTCAGTTTTTTATGTAAGTGATGAGGAAATGAAAAAATATTAAAATTTTGAGTTTAAACAATTTTTTTCACTTTCATGATATAGCATATTGAGATACCATAACCTGAATTAAATAAATAAATAAATCTCTGTGAACTCACTAACAGATATCTGATATTTTTATATTAACTGTGAGTAAATGTCTGTCCATGTGTGCAGATAGATGTTTATGGTGACACTGTGGAGTAAACTCACACACTGCAGCAGAGCGGTAACCCTCATGTCCTTTAACAGCACAGGAATAGCTGCTGTCATCACCTCTAACAGAGACTCTTAGAGAAGATGTTTCTTCCTTCAATTTCTGTCCATTATGGTACCAAACATACAAGGGGGGACCAGTTATGTCACAGCTGCTGTGACACTGCAGCTCAGTAAAGGCTGATGATCTTTTCACCTGCACTTTGAGGTCTGAGTGATACAAAAACAATCCACAATCCGCAAAGAGCATGAAGACAAAGATAGTGTTTAATAAAAGCAACAGAAAACAAATTAAAAAGATCAAACTCTTAATGAAACTCTTACCTGTGACAGACAGATTGACTCCAGGTGAACCAGTAAAACTTCCACCTGGTTGATTTGTTGTGAATCTGAACTTGTATTCAGCTGAGTCTCTCTCTCTCAGGTCTGTGATCCTGAGAGTGCAGTCGTTCTCTTGAAAGATGTATTCAACTCTATCTGCGTAGGCTGGGTTATTTTTTACATCCAGAAGGCTTTTATGACCATCTTTAATAAACCAAAATCTTTCCTGAACTGTGTTATGAACATTGTTTATTATGGGTGAATAACTGTAGCTGCAGTGTATGTCCACTGTTGATCCTTTCAAGGCGCAGATGTGAGTGGAAGTGTAAGTCACTGACCAACCAGCCTGACCCAGTACCGCTGTAACACAGAGCACGTCAGTACAGTCACAGCAACATCATTAGGTAGCACACATACACTTCAGACAGGAAGTCATTAAGACAAACCTTTGATCTCACATCTTTGACGACTGCATACATGGTGTATGCATTTCTAGTTAATCTTTACCATTTTTGTGTGTGTGTGTGTGTGTGTGTGTGTGTGTGTGTGTGTGTGTGTGTGTGTGTGTGTGTGTGTGTGTGTGTGTGTGTGTAGCTTCATTACTTGAAACAAACATAGTTTTATAAGGTTCAGGTGAACTATGACAGCTCCAGTAATGCAGTTAAATGAAACTTTGCAACAGTTTTTATATAATGATACGCAGCACAGAAAAGTTGAGGTGAACAGATACTCAGAGTTGCATTTAACAGATCTATAAAGACAAATTTACCAGGACGTGTGTATGACTTAATGCTAAACAGATGATAACACAAAATATTATTTGTTACATTTTAAGAGTCTTTTAGCTTTAACTTTTTAACTTGAAAGTTGTGAAAGTCCAATCAACAGTACCTGACACAGAGAGGAGGACAAGAAATCCACTTGCTGCTGCAGTTAAACTCATAACTGCTCTTCTCATCTGTGTGTGCAGCTTCTGAGAAAGTCAGATCTGCCAACAGAATTATGGTTATATATTTCACTGGGGAAGGAAAATCAGTCAGTCGATAAAATAAATACATAAAACATCAGCTTCTACTTACAACACAGAAAGATGTTATCCTAAAAGATAATATGATGAGTACTGGAACAGAAGCCAGAGGTCAAGCTGTCAAACTACTCAGACTTCTTCCTCTTCACATTTTTAATAAGCATGAAACCAGTAAGTCTGTCACTGGATTTTCTTGTTCTGCAAAGCACACACAGCCCTCTAAACAGTTTCTATGAAAGAATGAACAATGAACAATTTATTTCGCTTTGTGGTGTGCTAATACCAAACATCTGTCACCACAGCCTGCTAATACAAGAGAAACAGATTTGAAGAGAGAAAGAGAAATTATTACTGGTTTACAAATTTTATTTATTCAGCACCAACATGCAAGAAGAGTTATCTCCCCAGATAACTAAGATACATAGATAAATAGATTTTTTTAAATAAAAAAAGTTATAACCATAGACGAACAATATCTGATTGCAAATGTTTTCTTGCAACTGTAGTTAAAAAACCAAAGTCTGCAAAGGTACAGTGTTATTCACTATCAAGTCCTTCTGCTGCATCTAACATTGTAGACTCATGTGTTTATCAAAAAGATTTTTGCAAGTACAGAGAAATTCAGTAACGAAACTATTTTGTCTAAACAGGCCCGACATTATTTTGAAACTCTTTAGGCTAATTTTAGAAAATTAAACTAGAGGTTAGTGAGGTAACTTCAACTCTTCATAGTGGTTCAGTTCATGCCCAGCTCATCTGTGTTTGAGAAACAGTGCCGTGGTATTAGTTTGTAGTGTTATTAAAACACCTATAATATAATACATACGAGTCACAAAATGTTATTAAATTTAAATGTATTTGTGACAGTTAGAATAAAATGAAGTGAAAAAGACTGAGTCAGAGAGAAAGAGAGAGTGAAAGAGAAAGACAGAGGCAGACAGGGAGACAACAGAGAGAGAGAGAGAGAGAGAGCATGCTCTTTTAGTAAAATAAAAGCATAAATTGATAATTAATTACTTATAATTAATTTTCTTTCATTTATGCAATACAATGTGTTTAATCTCAGTTGAGCATCTACTAGCACAATGTGAAATTAGTGACAGTACCACATGAATGTCTGACCTGAACCCTGCTCAATAAGCCGAGTATAGAAAGATCTGGTGCTGGTGTGAGTTCAGGTTCAGAGCTCTGCTGGGGTTAGTCTGGGACTAAGAGTTTGATCTGGTGAAAGTCTACTTAGGCTGCAGTGATTTTATTTCCTGTCCTATCTCCAAGGCAGAGGACAGCCATCCTTTATGGAAAACTCATTTCCACCACTTATCTACGCGATCTCATTGTTTCAGTCACTACCCAGGGGCCATGACCATCTGTGGAGGCATAGCGATGTAGACTGATACATCAGCAGCTTTGCTTTACACTTAACCACAGTGGAGTGGAACAGCATCTGTATCACTGCAGATATGGCAACAATCTGCCTGCCAACCTCTCACTCCCTTCATTTATGAACAAGACATTATGATACTTAAACGTCTTCAGCTTCAGGCAAGCAACTGCTCCCTGACCCAAGAAGCAATCAATCAAATTTATATTTCAAACATTAAGCCAAGAAGTGTTAATACACATAAAAGACAAATATACATCAAATCAACTTGTCAAAAAGACGTAGGAGGAAGCAAACACTTATTACTCCTTACCCCTATTTAACTCATTATATATATCTGTTTTGATGACTATGCATATTGTATATATACAATATATCTACTCTGAGTATTCAAAGTACTTTACACAATAGCCAAGCACGTTTTTTTTAGTTTTTTTCTACATAACATTCACTCACACATTCATGTATCAGACAGTAATTTGAAGTTAGTATCTTGCTCAAGGATATTTGCCATTTAGCTTGGAGTTTCCTCTTTTCTGTTTTCTCTGTAATGAGACTCATGCTGAGTTTGACAGAAAACAGAAGTGCTGCACACTTGGCTGCTGTTACATGTAATGTCTAAATTTCTGAGATCTCGTTTACTAATAACCAAACAGAGAATGGAAAATTATGAAAATGAAGTGATGAGGGTTAGTTCCTTTTTTCTTTAGCACAGTGACTCAGTCACTGAATCCTTCAGATACCCTAAAAACTCCAAATCTGTGGAGACCAGTTTATCAGGGCAATAATATTACCTACACTGACACATGTTAATGCTAAATACCACATTTGCATTTTTGTAAATGACTCCTTTAGCTTCCTATGAAAAAGCACAGTTGTGAAAATTAGACGTACAGTATGTGACACAGTGAAAAGAAGACAACAAATCTCCCAAATCTACTCATTGCTGTTACAAACTCATAGCAGCTCCTCTCTGTCTGTGTAACTTCAAAGGAAATTATCATTAATATTTTCATTATTTCAACAAGGAGTGAAAGCATCACATTTTTTAATGTAAAAAAAAGTCAATATATATATAAAATGATTTTACTTATTACAGAAAAATGTTGTCTTTATGGATAATGTTCCTGTGTGATCAGCTCAGTAACAGAAAAGTCAAGCTGTTAAACTGGTCACAGTAAATGTGGAACCAAACCACATGCAGCTCTCCCAGCATGATTTATTCTATAAAAGAGCGAGGGATTCGTTTTGGGATGTGCCTTTACTTTACCTCAGTCAACACAGCATGCCAGCACAAGAGGGCATTTATACAGACAAAGAGGAACTAGATTTTAGATTCATAGATATTTGTTTATATATTACCAATTCACAAATATAGGTATATCAAGGCGTTTTACACAGTAAATTAAGATTCTACAACAGTTTAGAAAGAAAACCAACAGTATGAAACCCTCTATGAGCAGCACTTTACAACAGTGGGAATAAAAATGCTTTGCTTTAGCAGGAAGGAACCACCAGCAGAGCAATAATGGCCACTGATGAAGAGCGAAGAGGGAAAATAAGACTATAGACTCAATAGTCATTGTGAAGCACTTCAGAGTAAAGTATGACCCCACAACATTATAGATAAGAAAGTGCACAAGTCCACTGCAGGGAAAACAAATTTATGGCGTCATTTATGGATGTTCCTAATTTGGACAATACCAGAGACTGTTCCACACACTTTTATTTTATTTCATCACACACTTTGTTTATTTTTGTATTTTTTATGGACATGAAATAATTTACATTCACACCATTATGAAGGTTGGGAGACTTCATGACTTATCTGGTCATGAAAGTATTTCTGCGCACATACATACACAAACACACACCAAAATAATGTGTTTCTAAAAGAATCAAGTATGGCACACGGTGAAAAGTAAAAAGTCAGTCTAGTTCAACTATGGCTCAAACCTATAGGCTACATTTTTCTGAAATAGAACCCGAAAAAGTCGTTCTATTGTAATATTTGAAAATTAATAATAAAATGTTAGCTTTTGGCCACTAGATGTCGCAACAAATCAGCAAATTGTAGCGTGAAAATCTCATTTATGGCAGCTTGTTACAGCAGCTCCTGCTTAATACCAAGCTTTTTTCTTTGTTACCCTTGTATGGTACATTGCATCTATTTCTTTATTCCTGCCCTGTCTACTTATTAATTTCTTGTTCTTTGCTTTATTCTTTTCCAGGAAGTGTTTTAAGTTGCTTATTTTCTTATAACGTGTGTAGCTGTGGTTGGTGTGTTTTTTCTCTGTTATATACTTATTATTCTTAAACGCTTAGAGAATCAGACTGTCTCAGAAAATGTTAAACCCTCACTGAGTTTGATTTTTCTGTAGAATATGAGCTCATTTATAAATGCTATGACTATGTTTAAGTTTAAGGCAACAACAAATCCTATCTACACAGCTGCTTATGAAGATAATACTACCACAATGATAAAATATGATATTAAAATCATTTTAGATTTAAGAAAGACATTTTCTTTGCCTGCAAAGTCACTTCTTCTTCACTCCTATTTAGTACACGGGGATCTGCCAGGCCCGGGAGCCATCACCAGTCCCCTTCAAGGCCTTCCCCAAACCTCAGCTCAATTCATGTCCAAGTAATCCCCTTTACCTGCTAAAATGCTGTCAAACCTAAAATGAGGACGTGGGCCCAGCTAGTGAATCATTACTTCATATAGTAATGGCTTGTTTGTCATAATTACTGGCACGACTTAGAAAGCTCTACTACATTTTTATTTACAATAAAAGAAAGCACTTTTCTATCATTTTCCTTTCACTTAAAAGTGTTGTCAGGAAATATTTGCGTGTTTTTTTTGCTGACTCTGTAGTTGGAGTAGTTGAAACACATGTTCCAGTTTGCAAAGGCCAACAGAGCCAGATTCACCTTCAGTGGGGATCGCCTAACAACAATCATATTGAAGGATTCTTTATGGTCGACAATCACAGCACCACGTCAGTGTTGTCACAGTAGGTCTTCCTCTGTGTCTTCAGTCTGTGCTGCAGTGGCAGCTTTGAAGCCTGACATGTTTTCGTAGTCTGGATCAAAGTGTGACTGATGGAGAGAAAGTAAAATGTTTCATTTGTGAACATATATACATCATGTAAACGTGAAGTATGTATACATACATCATGAGATGCCAAAACAGTTTAAAGTCCAAAGATACATTTACAGTGGCTTGCAAAAGTATTCGGCCCCTTTGAATTTTCCCACATTTTGTCACATTACAGCAACAAACATGAATCAATTTCATTGGAATTCCACAGTAAAGACCAATACAAAGTGGTGTACACGTGAGAAATGGAACGAAAATCATACATGATTCCAAACATTTTTTACAAATAAATAACTGCAAAGTGGGGTGTGCGTAATTATTCAGCCCCCTTTAGTCTGAGTGCAGTCAGTTGCCCATAGACATTGCCTGATGAGTGCTAATGACTAAATAGAGTGCACCTGTGTGTAATCTAATGTCAGTACAAATACAGCTGCTCTGTGACGGCCTCAGAGGTTGTCTAAGAGAATATTGGGAGCAACAACACCATGAAGTCCAAAGAACACACCAGACAGGTCAGGGATAAAGTTATTGAGAAATTTAAAGCAGGCTTAGGCTACAAAAAGATTTCCCAAGCCTTGAACATCCCACGGAGCACTGTTCAAGCGATCATTCAGAAATGGAAGGAGTATGGCACAACTGTAAACCTACCAAGACAAGGCCGTCCACCTAAACTCACAGGCCGAACAAGGAGAGCGCTGATCAGAAATGCAGCCAAGAGGCCCATGGTGACTCTGGACGAGCTGCAGAGATCTACAGCTCAGGTGGGGGAATCTGTCCATAGGACAACTATTAGTCGTGCACTGCACAAAGTGGGCCTTTATGGAAGAGTGGCAAGAAGAAAGCCATTGTTAACAGAAAACCATAAGAAGTCCCGTTTGCAGTTTGCCACAAACCATGTGGGGGACACAGCAAACATGTGGAAGAAGGTGCTCTGGTCAGATGAGACCAAAATGGAACTTTTTGGCCAAAATGCAAAACGCTATGTGTGGCGGAAAACTAACACTGCACATCACTCTGAACACACCATCCCCACTGTCAAATATGGTGGTGGCAGCATCATGCTCTGGGGGTGCTTCTCTTCAGCAGGGACAGGGAAGCTGGTCAGAGTTGATGGGAAGATGGATGGAGCCAAATACAGGGAAAACCTCTTGGAGTCTGCAAAAGACTTGAGACTGGGGCGGAGGTTCACCTTCCAGCAGGACAACGACCCTAAACATAAAGCCAGGGCAACAATGGAATGGTTTAAAACAAAACATATCCATGTGTTAGAATGGCCCAGTCAAAGTCCAGATCTAAATCCAATCGAGAATCTGTGGCAAGATCTGAAAACTGCTGTTCACAAACGCTGTCCATCTAATCTGACTGAGCTGGAGCTGTTTTGCAAAGAAGAATGGGCAAAGATTTCAGTCTCTGGATGTGCAAAGCTGGCAGAGACATACCCTAAAAGACTGGCAGCTGTAATTGCAGCAAAAGGTGGTTCTACAAAGTATTGACTCAGGGGGCTGAATAATTACGCACACCTCACTTTGCAGTTATTTATTTGTAAAAAATGTTTGGAATCACTTTGTATTGGTCTTTCACGTGGAATTCCAATAAAATTGATTCATGTTTGTGGCTGTAATGTGACAAAATGTGGGAAAGTTCAAGGGGGCCAAATACTTTTGCAAGCCACTGTAAATGTTTGATTTAAACTCACTCCCATCACCTCTGCAGATTCATCTGATTGGGTTTTTTGGCTCAAAGTTTTCTTTTTCCTGCAATACATCCTGCAAAAAAACCAAACCCATAAAAAACCTTAAAAAAGGGAAAATAAAAACAAATGATGAAACTGAGATCTGCATCGCTTTACCTCATCCACAGACACAAGACCAGCAGATGAATCAGCATCAGGACAATGAGAGTCAACCTGATGATAATCATGATTATTTCTGATTTCCCTGAAATAACAACCAACAAACATGACATATTATCACTTATTAGCCAATCACTTCATTAGCCACATAATTCTGCAGTATTAGTCAGTGTCATCTGCTCGTGATATGATGAAAGAGACTCCCTTAAACAGTGCTGGAAGTCATAAGACATGTTCTTTGCATCAGTTACATGTTGATTCAGAGGATCAGGCTCTAAAGTTTACCTGCCACACTCAGCTGTAAGGTGGACCTGTGATGCCCTCTGGTGTTCTGTGCAACACAGTAATAACTCCCACTGTGTTCAGGTCTGAAGTCAGTGATGGTGAAGTTCTGTCCTGATGCTTTTACTGAGTCTTCATTCTCCTTGTACCAGGTGTAATTAGCTGCTGGGTTAGCATCACTGCTACAGGTCAGAGTCACTGAACTGCCCTCCACTATATCAGCACAGGGACTCACTGACACAGAGGGAAGCTTTGGAGCATCTGGGAAAGAAAATATACAGTGGTTACACAGTTGGAGCTTAAATTCTTTCCTTTATTACCATAAATGTTCGGCTCTTGGTGAAACTCAGCTTAGTTTCACCAAACTTCCCTCCAACAGAAAAAGTGTTTTACTCACAAATGACAGTGAAAGTGACTTTGCTGTCACCAAGCGTATAACCATATTTACAAGTTAACATCAGAATGAAATATGAATAATTTATATAGTTATCCGTAACAGCACAACATTTTCTGTATAGTGAAAGCTAAATATCTGATGGTGTAGAAACAGCAATAACTAAAGAGACTTGGAACAAAAAAAGGGGCTCAATATGTGTCCAAGAACACTTCTCCTTCTTTTGTGTCACCACAACAGATCATCTGCCTCCATCTCATCCTATCTCTAACATCCCCCTCTGTCACAACATCCATCTGTATGTCTTCCTTCACTACATCCATGACCTTCACTTTCACTCTTGCTGCTGTCCTGTCACAAATCACGCCCGGGAACTTATGCCAGGGTTCTGTTTGTGAACTTTAGTTCGGCTTTTAATACCATTGTGCCAGAACTTCTGTCCTCCAAACTCTCCCAGCTCAGCGTGTCACCAGCTACCTGTCAGTGGATCACCAGCTTCCTGACAGAGAGGAAGCAGCAGGTGAGGCTGGGGGAGATCACCTCTGAAACTCGGTCCCTCAGTACTGGTGCCTCTCAAGGATGTGTCCTCTCACCACTATTGTTCTCCCTCTACACCAATGACTGCACCTCCAAGAATTCAGCTGTTAAACTCCTGAGGTTTGCAGATGACACCACCGTTATAGGCCTCATGGTAATGGTGATGAGTCTGCATACTGGCAGGAAATTGAGTTGATGGTACTCTGGTGCAGTCAGCACTGCAGCGGACTGTACAGGCAGCATAAAAGATCATCAGCACCCCCCTGCCCTCTATCCAGGTCCTGAACCTTTCAAGAACCAAGAGACAGGCAGGGAAAATCATCACAGACCCCTCACACCCTGGACACAGACTTTTTGACCTGCTGCCCTCTGGCAGACGGTATAGAAGCCTGCAGACCAGGACCATCCGACATAGGAACAGTTTCTTTCCTCTCTACACTCTGTGGTATTCATTTGATTTTATTTCTGTAATCCTGTATATTTTTAGGTATATAAAATAAGTTTGGTATTATATGGTTGGTTTATACACCTTTGTGTATGTACGTGTGTGTGTGTGTGTGTGTGTGTGTGTGTGTGTGTGTGTGTGTGTGTGTGTGTGTGTGTGTGTGTGTGTGTATTGTGCCGTTTACATATAGTTGCGATTTACATTGCTGTGCTTGAGAGACACCATCTTCTGGAACTAAAAATACCTGTATGTGTTTGTACATATACTTGGCCAATAAACAGGACTCTGACTCTGATACTCTACTCACTCTTCTCTACCACGGCTGCACTCTTGTCATCACCTCTGTACTGGCCATTGCTTTGGAGGGTTTACCTGCATTTCTCTTCCTATCGACACTGTTAGAACAGTTTAAATCCATCTCCAATATGCCTGATCTTCTGCACACTTAATAAGTCTACCTTCCTTCTCTCCATCACATCAGCCAGCTCTCCCTTTACCAGTCATTGAAACTACATTTAAAGTCCTTACTTTCACTTCCACTCGTCTACCTGCCATCTTTCTCGATGTCTCCTAATGCACTTTCCCTGTTTCCTTTTCCTTTGTCTTTGGACAACGGTAGCACAGCCTCTATAAGCACCCTGTTGGAAAACAGCACCAAAACTGGTCAATGCGACCTGACTCATCTGGTCTGGAGATCTTGTTTTTATGATCTACACGATTAATTTGGCCAAAAGTTTATGTTGCATGCCCTTCCTGATGCAGCTCTCCCCATTTTTCTTGGCGTGAGACAAGCCATGGCTAGGTTTTCTGTTCAAGTAAATTTACGGAAATTAAAACTGATTTACTCACATTTCACATCAATAAACACGGTTTTAGATGTTGTCCTCCCCAGCACATTCTCAGCTATACAGAAATACTCTCCAGAGTCTGAAGGCTGGACAGAGCTGTAGGAGAGCTGTCGTTCTTTCCCAAAAGGAGTTTGGCTATTCTTCTTGCACCAGGTATAATTAGCTGCAGGGTTTGCCTCAGTGTTACACGTCAGAGTCACTGAACTGTCCTCCTCAATTTCATGAGAAGGACTCACAAACACAGTGGGAGGCTTTGGAGCATCTGGGTAGAAAAGCATAGTTACACATTTGTTTAATAAGTTATGTAGGTTTTAGAGGGATGAGATGTTACAGTTAGAAATCAACGGTGTCTGAAAAGATCTAAACTGCAAAAATGGAGACTCGTTGGTGGAATTAGAATAAATAAATCAAAAACACCAAACTGCCTCAAGCTATCGTCCAATATCCCTTATAAATGTAGACCTTAAAATAATCTGCAAAGCTCTCTCAAAGAGATTAGAGAAAATAACCCCCCTTTTAATTCATCCTGACCAAACTGGTTTCATAAAAGGTAGGCACTCATCAACAAATACACGTAGATTACTTAATTTAACAGACTACTCATGCAGTAAAAACATTGAAACCATAATATTGTCTCTTGATGCAGAAAAAGCATTTGACAGAGTTAACTGGAAATTTCTATTTGCAACTTTACACAAATTTGGTTTTGGAACCTCTTTCATAAACTGGTTAAAAATATTATATAATTCCCCAACAGCTTGTGTCAGAACAAATGACCAAACATCCTCCAGCTTCTGTCTCCTGAGGGGCACCAGGCAGGGATGCCCACTCTCCCCTTCACTGTTTGCAATTTTTATTGAGCCACTAGCAGCAGCAATTAGACAGGCTACAACAATTAAGGGCATAAAATGTAAGAATGTAGAACATAAAATCAGCCTTTATGCGGATGATGTGTTACTTTTTCTCCAAAACTCACAAACCAATATCTCTGGGGTGATTGCATTGATAAATATTTTCTCAAGAGTCTCAGATTATTCAATTAACTGGCCCTCCTTGGGCTCTCGCACTCTGGGGCCTCTGGATGTCTGGAGCCTGGATCTCCTCCATGCCTGCTTCATGCCCTGGGGGACGGGGCTATGGCCCTCCACACCCTCTAGCAGACCGTTACATGGGGAAACCTTTTGAATACAAGCGCGCTGATCCACACAGGTTTGCACACGGGTGTTCACTGTTCGTAGACATAAACTACACCTTTCTTAGCTGCTACTTTAAAGCACATTGTGCGCTGTCTGTCCTGCGTGCTGCACAACCACATTCAATATTTAGTTTTTACTGCTGTTCACACTTAGCTAGATTAACGTGATGGTGTTGTGTTTAGTATGTTGCTTTGTTTGTTTGTTTTTTTGCTTGTTTTCTCTTCTTTTTCTCTCAACAGGTGATCCAGGAGATTTTTTTTTCTCTTTGTCTTTGTAAGTGCCCTTTCTCACTGTCCCTCTTCCCTTCTGTTTTTCTTTTCCTTCCTCTCTTTCCTATCCCCCAGTCATGTCTGTCCCATCTGTAACAACTGAAAATAAAATAAATAATAACAACAAAGTTTGATCAAATGGACCAATACGGCAATGCCATGATGATCCATTTGGCAAAATAAATCCATTTGGTATCCTTGTTGGTCTTCAGACAACAATTCTGACGGCTAAAGAACCAAATGGGACAGACAAAAAAAAACAAAAAAAAAACACCAAACTTAAAAAAAGATTGTGAAAAAACATGGATGAAACTTTGTGACACTTTAACATGTTATGAATGGAGATAAAGCTCTAAGAGAAAGAAAATCTGTTAGTTTTCCTCACATTTCATACCCATAAAGATGGATTCAGATGTTCACCTTCCAGCTATACAGCAATATAGCACTCTCCAGAGTAACAGGACTGCATGGAGGTGAAGAAAAGCTCTAAAGTGAGAAGTGTTTGGCTATTTGTTTTATACCAGGTGTAATTACCAACTGCCCTCCACTATCTCAGCAGAGGGACTCACTGACACAGGGGGAAGCTTTGGAGCATCTGGCAGAGATAATTTACGGAAGAATTAACTATTAAAGTGTGGTATCATGATGTAGCACCAGGTAAGGGTATTTTCTGAATCAACAATTAATTAGGCCAATTAAGTTGTTTCCTTACTCAATGAAGTGCTGGAAATACAGCATTGTATGACTCGTCCGGTACTTTTGAGATATTGACACCTATTTGTCCATTTTTGATTACATTTCTCAAAAACAATTTATTGGTTTCTCTGTTGTCACCGCTTTCTTAATATTTCATTAAAAATCTAGGTAATCTTGAATGACTTTCATATCCTTCTGCGGTATGACCTGGTTTATCAAAGAATCACAGTGTGCTTTAATTCATAGTGCAAATATCTTAGCTAGGACTGCGCTCTTTTGGACAGAGATCTCAGATGTTGTTCCTGGGATGCTGTGCAGTGTTTTTAAGCACTACACAGTATTCAAAGGAAAATTAGGATGGATGGATGGATGGATGGATAGATAGATACTTTATTGAGCTGACAATGGAAATGATTTACTCACATTTCACATCAATAAAGATGTGTTTAAAAGTCTTCCCCAGCTTGTTCTCAGCTGTACAGTAATATTCTCCAGAATGAGAGGATGAGATTGACCAGATGAAGAGCTTTCGTTGTTTCCGAAGAGGTGTTGGGGCATTCTCCTTGTACCAGGTGTATGTAGCTGTCGGGTTAGCATCACTGCTACAGGTCAGAGTCACTGAACTGCCCTCCACTATCTCAGCAGAGGGACTCACCGACACAGAGGGAAGCTTTGGAGCATCTAGGCAAGAAAACATAGCACAGTCGTTCAACGAAATCTTAATTAGGTCACAAAATCAAGACTGCTAGTGGTTTTGTAGTTTTTTAACTTTCTAGTAGTTTTTTTTTTTTTTAATTTTATTTATTTATTTATTTTTTTTATTGGCAAATAAAGTGTGAGTTTGAAGTGCGGAATGTTTACAGACTTCATGAGATTGTATGATATCAAATTACAGTTCATCTTTCATGAGCTGTAATTTGCACTGCTTGTTAAACTTGTCCCGGGAAGCCATCAAATTATTGCTTAGGATTTTTATTGTGATCAAATGTCCTACTGTTAAAATATGACTGATAAAAATAACCTTTCAATGTTATTGTATTACCTAAGCACAACATACACGAATCATGTACAAACTTTATGACAGATTTGATGTTGATGTTGACTGAAAAATTCAGAAACTGTTGCTAAATGTTAGTCTTGATAAAATGGTTGGGAAGAACAAAAAGAGAAATTATCCTTAAAGTTTCATGGAATGTTGTAAATCACACAAACAAAGAAATGCGAGAACTTCACTGTCAATCACTGACATGCTTTTGGTGGATCAGGGAGTTTGTTTTACTCACATTTCACATCAATGTATATCTTTTTAGATCTCTTCCCCAGTTCATTCTCGGCTGTACAATGGTAGTATCCAGAATCAGAGGGACGGATGAAGTACAGATTTTGATTTCTTGCATTGTTTTGATTTCTCCCAAATGTTTGACCATTTGTCTTGTGCCAGGTGTAATTAGCTGCTGGGTTAGCATCACTGCTACAGGTCAGAGTCACTGAACTGCCCTCCTTAATTTCACCAGAAGGCCTCACTGACACAGAGGGAAGCTTTGGAGCATCTGGGAAAGAAAAGACAATTACTATTACTGTTCTGAGGTATTACAACGCTCAGGCAGCCTTCTTTATGTTGAAATAATTTGTAGATAGATATAGTTAGTTCTACAAATTTGGACAGAGACAACTGTTCTAATTTTGGCTCTGTACATTACCACAATGAATTTTAAATGAAACAGTTCTGATGTAATTGAGGGTTCAGTCTTTCAGCTTTAATTATGAACATTATGAACAAAAAGATTGCTTAAAACTGTGAGGAACTACTGTAAAGAACTTTTTTAAATACAATCCTATTTATGTGGCTCAAATGAAATTGAACAAATTAAAAAACTGAAAATTAAATGTTCATTTCTAATACTTGGTTGAAAAACCTTTGCTGGCAATGACAGCCTGAAGTCTTGAACTCATGGACATTACCAAATGCCTGGTTTCCTTCTTTTTAATGCTCTGCCAGGCCTTTACTGCAGTGGATTTCAGTTGCTGTTTGTTTGTGGACCTTTCTGCCCAAAGTTTAGTCTTCAACAAGTGAAATGCATGGTCAACTGAGTTAAGATGAGGTGGCTGTCTTGGCCATTCAAGAATATTCCACTTCTTTGCTTTAATAAACTCCTGGGTTGCTTTGGCTGTATGTTTTGGGTCATTGTCCATCTGTATTATGAAAACCCATACAATTAATTTGACTGCATTTAGCTGGATTTGAGCAGCCAGTATGTCTCTGAACACCTCAGAATTCGTTCGGCTGCTTCTGCCCGGTGTCACATCATAAACTCTGGTGTCCCAGTGCCACTGGCACACACGCACGCCCAAGCCATTACACTGCCTCCACCGTGTTTTACAGATGATGTGGTATGTTTTGGATTGTGACCTGTTCCACACATTCTCCATACTTTTTTCTTGACATCATTCTGGTAGAGATTGGGGGGGCTGTAATGTTTTATTGCAGATACATCCTATCTGGAAGATCTGCTTCTTTTGATGTAAGCTTCCTGCGTTTACGACCCTTTGGTCAGCAGGAGGTCTCTCACACACTCACACACACACACTCACACACACACACACACACACACACACACACACACACACACATTCCTACTTACATATAGAAGTTCACACATACATACAAAGCCTTGTCTTAGAACTATGTGGGCGTTACTTCTTGTGTGAACTGTCTCTCAATAAAAGGCAGCAGGAGGAGGCAATCGTCGGGGTCATTCGTGATGAGCTAAGATACCAACGAGGCCTCCCTTGCGCAAGTAATCGATCGAACGCTGTTGCCTTGTTTTTCTTTCATGGGAATAAGTCCTGGATACAGCGGGGTCTGAGTTTAGACCCAACACAGGCCTTTTTGCATTGCTGAGTTCACCAGTGCTTTCTATTTCAGGATATACCAAACTGTAGATTTCACAACTCCTGATATTATGGCTTATTGGATGATTTTTTTTCTGTTTTTACAGCTTAAGGATGGCTTGTTTCACCTACATGGAGAGCTCTTTTGACCGCATGTTGTCTGTTCACAGCAAAATCTTCCAAATGCAAAGACTTCACCTCAAATCAACTCCAGGCCTTTTATCTGCTTAACTGATAATGACATAACAAAGTATTTGCTCACACCTGCCAATGAATAGCCTTTGAGTCAGTTGTCCAATTACTTTCGGACTCTTTAAAAAGAGGGCGGCACATGTTAACCCTTCATCCAATTTGAGGGATGAATCTCAAATGAAAGCAGAGTTTACACATTATGTCCATGTTAATTATAATCACAATATGTTTCAATTTAAAAAACAAACAAACAAGAAAACATGTCAGTCACCTGACAGTGTCCATATATATTTGAACCTAAATGTAGATACTTTATTGAGCTGACAAGAGAAATGATTTACTCACACTTCACATTAATAAAGATACATGTAGAAGTCTTCCCCAGTTTGTTCTCAGCTGTACAATGATATCCTCCAGAATGAGAGGATGAGATTGACCAGATGAAGAGCTTTTGTTCTTTCCTGAGAGGGGCATTCTCCTTGTACCAGGTGTATGTAGCTGCTGGGTTAGCATCACTGCTACAGGTCAGAGTCACTGAACTGCCCTCCACTATCTCAGCAGAGGGACTCACTGACACAGAGGGAGGCTTCGGAGCATCTGAGGAAGAAATCATTGATGCCTGGTTGGTGCACAGGTTAATGCTTAAAGAATGGAGTGCAACAAGACTTCAGAGTATTAAGACTTTGCTAGTTTAATTTTTTCATTATACACTCTGCCTCATCAATGAAGCAGTAACTTACATAAGATACTGCTATTTGCATCTCTCTGAAACCAGACTGTAGAGGTGTATGTTGTATTCCAATCATTTGGACTGAGTGCCACTGCAATACAAAAGATGAAAAAAACACACAATCAAATTCAAAACACCAGGTTAAAGACTGATGTTTTTTTGAAGGCTGAAATATAGAAAACTTCACATTTGTAATATTTTGCACTGCAGGTTTACAAGAGAAAAACATCTGTGTATTATCATGTTACTCGCCTACTTTCACCATACAGCAGGCTACACATGGCAGCTGTTTGAAAGGGTTGTCAACCTCTCTTTCAAGGCAGCTGTGATTTCATATGAGCAGCCTGCCTCAGGCCTCATTCTTACAGCTCGAGCTGTAAGAATGAGGCCTGAGGTGCATTCTCCATTAACATGTTTGTTGCACTTATTTACCAACAGGAAATCTCAGTTTGGTTCACAGTGTGTGATTTGATTCATAGCCAGTCTGTACTATAAAGTACTAAGCCATCTATTCTTGAGACTAATTTGACTTGTTTACATGTTGTGACTAAGTCTTGTCTTTATTGTGGATTTGGTTCACAATATGTCACCCCCTGAGAGTGTTCCTCATTTGGCTGGCTGTTGTGAAGGGGGTCTTCTTTGAAGATAAAACTCTTTTGCACAATATGTAATAATTAGTTATCTCTCTGATGCAGTTGTTTTGTTTTTGCAGTCTCCCAATTGGCTGTTTCACCTGTACTAAGAGCTCATTTCACAGTTAGGGAAATTCTAGTGTTCCTAGCATGCATAGGCTTACTGTTTCATCACTAAATTTCAAATTCAGTCATTAGTCATAGCCTGCACTTGTAAAAAGACTAGGACTGTGATTGGTCTAGATAAACGCAAACACTGTGTATGCCTTTAAAGAGCATTGTTGACCTGAATTATTTTCTTGAAAGGTTTCTTATGTTTTTGCGCTCTAATTGCTAATTGTAATTTTATTACAGTCCTTAATTACAATTTAATGCAAAACCTTTACCTTTGCACAGGCTGTATTTTCATGTGCATATGTCCTTCATCGTCAGCTGTCATAAAAAAAAACTGCATGATTTTTTTTGTTTTAAAAACTTAACTTTAATCTTTAATGAAAACCAAAGAAGTAAATTTAAATTGTGATTTGATTTTTGTTGCATCATGCATGATTTTAAAATTATATGAAGCTTTTTAACAACTTTTATACTTTTTAATACAACTTTAAAAGTATCTGTTAGACTAGATGCTGACCTTACATCAGGACTAATTATGTTTGACAGCATAAATTTAATCTTGGAGAAATCTGATGAAGATGCTGCCTTTAAATACTTTGTAGGTTAGGAAAAGATGATGCATTTACTCAAATTTTATTTGTGATTTATCTCTATCTTTTAGCAGACTGGGGTCACCACAAAGCATAATCGGTTATAAAGTATTTAACTGCTCTCCATCTTCCTCTGTCACACCAAACACATACATACCCTTTCTCAAGCCCCAGTTACCCTCTGGTTTGATAGCTACATCTTCAACATTCATTAATCTGCATACATATCCAAACCAACTCATCATTGCTTCACTAAGGCTTTCCCATAAATTTCCAACCTGAGGTGTGTGCAGTATCCTGCCCATTCTTGGCACTCTCATTGCAAAACTTGCCTTCTTTTACTCAGCAACCTGTACTGAATGGCTAAAAATTAACTACAAGGTACCTGGCACAGTCAGAAGAAGGACAACAAATCCACGTGCTGCCCCAGGTGGACTCATTGCATCTTCTCTCATCTGTGAGTAACAAAATAAACACCAGCAGGCAAATGTTGTGTTTTATCTTTCAATAAGTATCAGTTATATCATTGAGAAATTGTACTTACTATGAAGAGAGATGTTGTCTTCTAAGTTAACATCCCCATATGGTGAGCACAGTAGGAAGAGAACAGAACAAAGCTGTTAAACTAGTTATACTTTCTTCCTCTTTATGTAATTAATAAGAATGAAACCATTACCACATCCCACCATTTATAGTGAAAAGAGAAATTGTGAGTGGTTAAAAATGTTAATATCCACCTGTGAGTTTTGTGTGAAACATTAAATCAGTCATTGTGCTTTGTACACACTTTTCCAGTGAATCTGTTTTTGTACTTTGCACAGAAATATAACTTATTTCACTTTATTGATGTTATCTATCCATATACATGTATACGTATATATATACATATATATACATACATACATATATACATACATACATATAGATATATATATATACATACACACATATATATATATATATATACACATATATATATATACACACACATATATACACACACATATATATATATACATATGTGTATATATATATATGTGTGTGTATATATATATATATATACACACACATATATATATATACATATGTGTATATATATATATATATATATATATACACACATATATATATATATATATACACATATGTATATATATATGTGTGTGTATATATATATGTGTATATATATATATGTGTGTGTATATATGTGTGTGTATATATATATGTGTATATATATATATATATATATGTGTGTGTGTGTATATATATATATATATATGTGTGTATATATATACACATATACATATATATACACATATATATACATACACATATATATACACATATACATATATATACACATACATATACATATATATACACATACATATACATACACATATACATACATATACACATATACATATATATACATACATATATATATATATGTGTATATATATACACACATATATATATATATATATGTGTATATATATACACATATACATATATATATACATATACATACACATATATATACACATACATATACATATATATATATATATATACACATATATACATATGTCTGTATTTATAATACAGAAGCCACACCCACCTATTGATCAGACCTTGGTTTGCAGTGGTTAGCCACTTAGAAGAAAGTTGGCTTAAAGAGGGGAGGAGATAAATCCACTTTTATTTTATTTACTTTCATTTATTAACAATAACAACAACAATAATTCAAGAACAAATAACATTAATAACAAACAATGAACTGTAGTACATCTGGAATGAAATAATGAACTATGTAAAAAAAGAAAAGAAAATGAATTTATTTCTTTGGAATCAGCCCACTGGCCAACTCTGCCCTTGCTCTCCACAGTAGCGCTGCCAGTCTCTTCTCCGTTGGCACTTTGTAGTGGGGCACACACTCTCAGAGGTTTAGGCTGCAAAGAGACGAGGGGTAAACTGTTTAACCACTAAAGCTGATCACTTTCGGATGTTCTGAGTCTCCAACTGTGATCTATGCAACAGCAGGCTCAGAAATGTAAGCCACTTAAACTGTTGAGACGTGTTGTGTCGATTTTTGATCTCAGTTCTTTACACATCAAGTTAAAAGAAAATTTAGCTCCGTTTGGTATCTGACTGTTTTGTCTTTGTTACACATGGTCACAATTTCAAAAATAGAAATCTTACTCTAAACACAGTGCTACCTTTATTTACCCTTTAACAGATCTCAGAACATCCACACTCTCCTAGAAACAGCTGCCCGTTCCCATCTACAAGTCTCTGTTTTCTGCATTACTCTCTTGCTTACTACCCATCAGTCTACCGTTGTTTACAGCACTGTCGGGCCCTGTTTTTGTTTTTTAACTTTTTAAAATTATGGATAATAACCTCTGTAACTTTGCTCTGCTTCAATTCAGCAGCATCAGGTGATGCTCACATGTTGATTCGTGGTTTTCTCCAGTTTTTGTTCTACTGCAGAATATTTTTAAGGTTGTCTGCTTAAAAAAAAAACCCAGGGCAGGAAAATCTCCTTCATGTTTTTCTGTTTTATCCTCAGTTGACACAAAGACATCTGCTGTGATGTTTACACCTTTGATAAAGTCTTGCAAGTATCAGCTTTATTTTTTATAAATATATATAAATTAAAAAAAAAACCTGGGGAAATACTTACTGGGATCAGATCTTGGGCTAGTTTCTCCTGGAAAAAAAAATACATAAAAAAAAAAAAAAAAATTACTTCCAACAAACATTGCTGCCCAGGTCAACGAAACTGACGGTGTAATAACTTCTTTTCTCATCCCACACATACCCAGATCCTCCACCGCAGCTGGCGATGATCCCGCTCCCCCGGTGGGGGCTGCTCCTCCCAAGCCTGTCTGTACTGGTGATATCTGCAGACATGAGAAAAACCAGTGAGCAAACATGTAACTATCACATCAATGTGAATCTGATGGGTGTGATTTTTCCAGACTGAAGAAAGTGCAAACAGAATGTTACAGAACTGTTATACAGCATGAGGGTAATCAATTCAAATTACTGTCCTTTATTTGACATAATTACTGTCTAACTGACAGAAGTTACAGGACGTACTGCAAGTTAGATGAAGCTGACGAAAACCTTTTAGTGCTGAATACATACTTGAAAGCTCCACATTCAAGAACAATCTGACCACACTGTCAACGACACTTGAACTTATATTTTATTGATATTATTTATTTGTCGTATTTATTAAGTGTGCCTATGCCAAGAGGCACACTTATTACTATTCCTCAGATTTATTATTCTTCTTATAATTATTCCTCAGTTTCCGCCTGAAATCATTCATACCAGCAAGAAACCAATAATGTTTTTATGCTTGGTCCTAATCTGTGGCTTAATCTCTTTTATTCTGATGCTCACAGTTCATGTTAAATTAGAAACCTTATCAGTTTAACCAAGAATATTTTATCAGTAAATCTGAAATAGATCTGTTCACAAACTAAAATGTAACCCAAATGTTTCATTAGATTATACGACAGCATCAGACCTGAATTAGAATCAGGTTTAAATGCTACAGAGTTCAGAAGAGCTCAAAATAAACAGCAGTCCTGAGAGCACACAGAGCAGAACAACAAATTTTCAAAAAATGAAGCGAACACTGAATCATTGCAGTGTAAGATGAAGTCATTTAAATTAAGGAATGTCAATCAGTCCAGATGTGTCAACCGGAGGACTGGAGAGGCATCTTTTCAGGCAATCTGAAAAATACTAACGCCCATCAGAGCTCCCACTCAGCCTCCTTTAACTTCACCTATTATAAAAATGTTAAAATCCTATGTCACTGCATTCTTGAGTTGTCTGTTGTCTTTGTGATTTGGCACTGTATAAATAAAACTGTACTGAACACGCTCACTGAGATGTGAGGGTTTAGGACGTGGTGCCACAGACCGTCTCCTCATCCTTAATGACTTTTCTCTAGTTTTGCTTTTTGTCACTGGTGGCAGCTTGAAGCAGCACCCTCAGGCTGCACAGGCAGTCCAGCTTCTCCATGATGTCTCATCCACACATGCCATCATAAGTTTTGCTCAGAGTCTCAAGTATGGAGGAGATCATGGGAGACAAGCTGTTACATGAGGAGGCCTTACTGACTTTGTGTTATACCGTGACTATTGGACATCCCCTTGTTTTTTTTACTGTCATGTTTTTTCAGCAGTGTATAAGCACGGCATTGCCTTTGCTGTTTAATGTTTTTTGTTTGATTTTTAAATTTTTTACGGCCCTCAAACCTTCTGCTGACAATGTCTGCCTGGAATTTTCTACGAGTAAAACAGCGCATCAACGTGAGCATGCGCAGAGACTGAAGTGGAAAACCTGACTTAACAGACGAAGTTTAGAACCACAGTCATCATAACTGTATTTGGTTTCAACGAGGCAGCTAATGCAAAGAATCCCTGGCTCTGTTGCAGATGCGTCATAATCCACCCCTCGGGTTAGAAAGTAGCCCCAACAACATGCAGCTCACCCTCCTGTTGATCTCAGGGTAACGAGTGCTTTTGTAGCTGATTCTCTGTTCAATGGCTCGGCCTGTTAGTGTGCTGCAGTCCTTTAGTTCACACAGTTTTTCATAAATCTTCATCATCTGGAAAAAAAGGAGGAGGACACGTGAGGAAGGTGTGAGCAGCTGCCACTCAGGCTGTAGTAAACATTTACTTTTTACAGCTTTAATGTCTGTATTAGATAGTGGAAGCCGCCGAGCTGCACCACTCTGGAGGCTGACCTTGCGTTTGAGTTTGTGCTCCTGGATGTATGACGAGTCCTCCGCTTCCATGTCAGTGAGACTCAGCTCAGCCTGCTGCAGGCGGCAGATCTCCTCATTGTACACCTTCAGTAGGTTCTCCAGGTACGCTATCTGAACACACAGGACAGACATGAATGATCAGGGGTGATTTCCTACAAAAGTGTAAAACCCTGATTGTTTCTGAAAGATAAAAAAGGAGGGATATTTTATATTTTAATAGTTTATATTTAATGACTGCTTTAACCAGTGTGCTTTGATCTGCTTTACTCTTTTCCCTTTTAAAATGACTTTATTGAAGGGTACACCAAACACTGAAGCAAACTGTGCTG
Source organism: Pelmatolapia mariae (assembly GCF_036321145.2). Taxonomy (NCBI): domain Eukaryota; kingdom Metazoa; phylum Chordata; class Actinopteri; order Cichliformes; family Cichlidae; genus Pelmatolapia; species Pelmatolapia mariae. The sequence continues at coordinate 8,116,520 of NC_086232.1, read as the reverse complement.
TGCATATAAAACTGCTTTTGATTATAATTCTAAGATTCATTCAACAGCAGCACCTAATCCACACTAACCTGCTTCCTGGAAGCTCTTTTAGCTTTTCTCTTCTCGGTCTGCGTCTCTGTTTTCTTGCTGTCCTGAGGTGGAAGGCTGCTCTTCCTCTGCCGCTGGCTGCACACCTTCTTCCTCCTCGTCCAGGTTACCTTTACTCTTGTCTGTACTTTTGAGCGTGACAGAGGTAGACTGAAGATCTGTCTGTGAAGGTTCTCAGTCATCCAGGTCATCGTGGTCAAAGGAGTTTGCAAAGAAAAGCGTCTGGACTTCTTTAAGTTGCTTGAAGACGTTTCACCTCTCATCCGAGAAGCTTCTTCAGTTCTAAGGTCAAATGGCCGAGAGTCCCAGATTTAAACCCAGTGGGAGTATCCCCCCAAAGAGGAAAGAGACAAAGGACCCCCTGGTGATCCTCTAATCACATGAGCCAAGGTGTGAAAGCGGGTGTGGGACCTAATCAGCCAGGGTTTCGGGTGAGCTCATTGTGAAACCTGGCCCCACCTTGTCATGTGAATTCCTGAGGTCAGATGGCCCAGGATGTGAGTGGGCGTTAAGGCGTCTGGGGAGGGAACTCAAAACTGGATTATAGATGGCAGACAGTTGGTGTCGTAAACCACCGCCTCTGTTCAAAGATGGTCGCTCACAGTGGACATAGATGGCCTCTTTCACTCCTCTTTCAAACCATCTGTCCTCTCTGTCCAAAATGTGAACATTGGCATCCTCGAAAGAGTGACCTTTGTCCTTAAGATGCAGATGGACTGCTGAGTCTTGTCCTGTGGAGGTGGCTCTTCTATGTTGTGCCATGCGCTTGTGAAGTGGCTGTTTGGTCTCTCCAATGTAGAGGTCTGGGCATTCCTCGCTGCACTGTACAGCATACACCACGTTGTTAAGTCTGTGTTTTGGAGTTTTGTCTTTCGGGTGAACCAGTTTCTGTCTGAGTGTGTTGCTGGGTCTGAAGTACACTGGGATGTCGTGCTTGGAGAAAACTCTCCTGAGTTTCTCTGATACACCGGCTACATAGGGGATGACAACGTTGTTGCGTCTGTCTTTCTTATCCTCCCTCGCTGGTGTCTGATCTTCTTTTCTGTGCCTCTTTGCTGACTTTATGAACGCCCAGTTAGGATAACCACATGTTTTGAGAGCTTCCTTTACGTGTGTGTGTTCCTTCTTTTTTACCTCAGGCTTAGAGGGAACATGTTCTGCCCGGTGGTGTAGGGTCCTGATTACTCCAAGTTTGTGTTCCAGAGGGTGATGGGAGTCAAAGAGGAGGTACTGGTCCGTGTGTGTGGGCTTCCGGTAAACTTCGATGTTGAGGTTGCCATTCTCTTCAATGTGCACGGCGCAGTCCAGGAAAGGCAAACAGTTATCCTTTGTGTCTTCCCTGGTGAACTTGATGTTTTTATCCACGGCGTTAATGTGCGCAGTGAAGGATTCCACTTCTTGTGTCTTGATTTTGACCCAGGTGTCATCTACATATCTGTACCAATGGCTGGGTACTCTTCCTTTGAAAGAGCCAAGAGCCTTCCTTTCTACTTCCTCCATGTAAAGGTTGGCTACAATAGGTGACACGGGGGAGCCCATGGCACAGCCATGTTTTTGTCTGTAGAAGCATTCGTTGTATTTGAAGTATGTTGTGGTAAGGCAGAGGTCTAACAGTGTGCAGATCTGATCGGGTGTGAAGTTGGTCCTGTCTTCCAAGGAGCTGTCTTCTTGTAGTCGTTTTCTGACAGTCTCCACTGCCTCCGTGGTGGATATGCAAGTGAAGAGAGAGACTACATCAAAGGACACCATGGTTTCATCTGGATCCAGGGTAAGTTTCTGGACCTTGTCGGTGAAGTCGGTGGAGTTCTTGATGTGGTGTGGGGTGTTCCCCACGAGAGGTGCAAGGATGGTAGCAAGGTGTTTCGCAATGTTATAAGTGGCTGAGTTTATGCTACTGACTATGGGTCTGAGTGGGACCCCTTCCTTGTGGATTTTAGGAAGTCCATAAATGCAGGGTATGGCATCCCCTGGATAAAGGCGGTGATATGTAATGCGGTCAATGATTTTGTCCTTTTCAAGGTCTTGAAGGCAAGCTATAACTTCACACCCGATCAGATCTGCACACTGTTAGACCTCTGCCTTACCACAACATACTTCAAATACAATGAAGGCTTCTACAGACAAAAACATGGCTGTGCCATGGGCTCCCCCGTGTCACCTATTGTAGCCAACCTTTACATGGAGGAAGTGGAAAGGAAGGCTCTTGGCTCTTTCAAAGGAAGAGTACCCAGCCACTGGTACAGATATGTAGATGACACCTGGGTCAAAATCAAGACACAAGAAGTGGAATCCTTCACTGCGCACATTAACGCCGTGGATAAAAACATCAAGTTCACCAGGGAAGACACAAAGGATAACTGTTTGCCTTTCCTGGACTGCGCCGTGCACATTGAAGAGAATGGCAACCTCAACATCGAAGTTTACCGGAAGCCCACACACACGGACCAGTACCTCCTCTTTGACTCCCATCACCCTCTGGAACACAAACTTGGAGTAATCAGGACCCTACACCACCGGGCAGAACATGTTCCCTCTAAGCCTGAGGGAAAAAAGAAGGAACACACACACATAAAGGAAGCTCTCAAAACATGTGGTTATCCTAACTGGGCGTTCATAAAGTCAGCAAAGAGGCACAGAAAAGAAGATCAGACACCAGCGAGGGAAGATAAGAAAGACAGACGCAACAACGTTGTCATCCCTTATGTAGCCGGTGTATCGGAGAAACTCAGGAGAGTTTTCTCCAAGCACGACATCCCAGTGTACTTCAGACCCAGCAACACACTCAGACAGAAACTGGTTCACCCGAAAGACAAAACTCCAAAACATAGACTTAACAACGTGGTGTATGCTGTACAGTGCAGCGAGGAATGCCCAGACCTCTACATTGGAGAGACCAAACAGCCACTTCACAAGCGCATGGCACAACATAGAAGAGCCACCTCCACAGGACAAGACTCAGCAGTCCATCTGCATCTTAAGGACAAAGGTCACTCTTTCGAGGATGCCAATGTTCACATTTTGGACAGAGAGGACAGATGGTTTGAAAGAGGAGTGAAAGAGGCCATCTATGTCCACTGTGAGCGACCATCTTTGAACAGAGGCGGTGGTTTACGACACCAACTGTCTGCCATCTATAATCCAGTTTTGAGTTCCCTCCCCAGACGCCTTAACGCCCACTCACATCCTGGGCCATCTGACCTCAGGAATTCACATGACAAGGTGGGGCCAGGTTTCACAATGAGCTCACCCGAAACCCTGGCTGATTAGGTCCCACACCCGCTTTCACACCTTGGCTCATGTGATTAGAGGATCACCAGGGGGTCCTTTGTCTCTTTCCTCTTTGGGGGGATACTCCCACTGGGTTTAAATCTGGGACTCTCGGCCATTTGACCTTAGAACTGAAGAAGCTTCTCGGATGAGAGGTAAAACGTCTTCAAGCAACTTAAAGAAGTCCAGACGCTTTTCTTTGCAAACTCCTTTGACTAGACTGAAGATCATTCGAAGTTGAGGTAGAAGGCCCAGGGTCAACCTTGGAGAGGGTTTGCCTCTTCTTGATGGCATGCTGCTTGAGCACAGTACACAGTTCATTGATGTAGACAAATGTTTTAGAGCAGTTGGCCTGAGCGCGAGTCAAACATCGTCCCAAAGTGTTCCTGAACTCCACTGAAGACAGAAAGTCCAAGCAGGCCTTGGAGTGCTTTGTCTGGAGGAAGGTCAAGACCTCCGGGCAGTCCTCTGTGAGGGGCCTACAGTGCTCCACAAACTGGAGGGAAGAAAACAGAAAAAAAGGGATGAGACAAAGTAGAAAGTATGATGGATAAGGAACCAAAGAGAACAAGAAGGGAATGAATAAAACAGATGTTGCAAGACTGGTTTCAGTCAAACACACATCTGCAGTACAAAGTGGCCCAGGATTGACTTTATAGGGTGTATCTGTATATTTTCAAATAAGTAGGTAGATTTATATCAGGAAGTTTAGATCATAAAGTTTAATATTACATACATATTTCATGCCAGCGTTTATATCCTCTCACAGTACACTCTCCAACTAAAGCAACCTCACCCGCCCCATCAGTTCATTTCTTAAACACAAAAAACCTGTTACTATTAATGAGACTGTCATACAAGCCAAATTAAAAATAATAATAATTGAATGTTATTTTTATTATAGTTTTTTCTTCTTCATTATTTTATTGTTATTTTATTATAGTTTTTGTTTAATATTTAAAAATGAAATATACAAAAATGGTCTTACCAACTTTCAAATACTAAACGTGTTTTTTTTTAAATGACTGTTTTAATAAAATTGTTTTGCACCCAAGTCCAGCAGTGGATAAGAGCTGTAGGATGTACTTCGCATCATGCTGGGATAAAATCCATGGAACGATGTTCTACAAAACTAGACTACTCAGGAATTTGCATTTACTGATTCACTATGAGACAACATATAACAGATTAACCACCATAGAATCCCCTCTTATTTTGAAAGCTGAGTCACTCCTGACCAGCAAACTGTGGACCTTCCTGTGTTTCCCCTACAGGCAGGCTGGTCAGACCACCAGCTGCAGTCTAGAAGAGTGGAGTTGATCTGTTCAATGAGTAACTAACTGATGACACCACTGATTATCATCTCCAAAAGTTGATTCTGTTCATCTGGACCCAGCGTTTTGTGGGAGAAACATTTCGTCACTCATCCAAGTGACTTCTTCAGTCTCAGCTGACTACAGGTTTCTCCAATCTTATAAACAGTACATTTGCATAATGACTGAAACCAGCCCACTGATTATCATTTATTCATTTCTTTGTGAAAAACAAAGCTATACATTTATACTTTTTTCTAAAATTCACATGGTTAATAAAATGGCTATGCACACAGACCTACTTGTAAACAGGTGAGTGCATGGTTAGACACGTGTCTTAGCACTACCACAAAACCCTGATTTGTGGCAGTTGTGAGGCACATCTTTGTTTCCCACAGTATTATTTGGGAAACATGGATCATCTCACTTATTATTTTGACTTGAAAGTGAACATTTAAATATATCATGTTTCAACAATTAGCCTAGAAACATACAGATAAGATTTTAAGTCAGTGTCACCCAGACACACAAACTGAGCATTTAGAGCAATCTGAAGTCTGATACACATGAAATATTTCTGCATAAATGTCATTATTTTAAGTTCTGGTCATGTTTAACATGAACTTGCATCTTTGGAACATCATATAAACTCACCTCAGAGAACAACTTCTGATTCTCTGCCTGCAGACACTGCATGGTCTTCTTCGCTGTAGCGAAGGGTGACTGGGTAATGTGTGTGGGCACTGGCTGCTGAGCTTTGAGCGGCGAGACATTTTTGGCTTGAAGGTCAGGGCTTGATTTGGAGGTAGAGGAGGAGGGCTGAGGACTCTCTTCTTCTTCGTCTTCCTCATCAAGCACAATGATTTTATCTGCCATCGAGGCAGGAGCCACCGCCATCCAAAACACCGGCTTTCTAAAATACAAACAATCAGAATGAGATCAGAACAGGATGTCACACAAGCATCAGAACTTCAGTGTTTTCAAGATCTGTACAATATTTACATTAGCACAAAGAAAAAAGTGACATATTCTGGCCATGTAGGCACTTCTGATTATTTAAATACCAAAGCAGGGACATGCACTGTGAACAGAGTTCAACAAACCCAGGATATTTTATCTGGCTTCAAACTGAACCAGCTCCAGGTCATATTCACATGAAAGATCTGGCAGCATCTGACCGATTAGAAACATAGACAAGTCTAATGACTGCAGAGTGACTACCTTAATAAACTATAATGTCAGAACACAAAATGAAAAAATAAAATTACTTGTGTGTGTATGTCAGAGGAAATGTGTTAAAAGTGTTACATTAATGTATGGAAAAGTCCTACAATATCAATAGTCAATTTAAAGTCAGGAACGAAAGCTGAACACATACATTTGTGCGCATTAACAAAGCTGTCAGTTACACAGCTCCACCATAAAAACACAAAACTGTAAGCTGTCATCTGTGAGGCGTGAGCGGTGTTTGTTTTTACCATAGTTCAAGGTGGAGAATGGCTGCTCTGCTGAGTTCTGCTCTCTGTAGCCGCATGAATGGCAAACTAAACTGATTAGCAGCGGCATAGGCACACTTAAAATTTCTTCTGAAATTTTCGCTTTCTAGTTATTCTTATTGTATCTCTCATATTTGTGTTGTTCAGTTTAAAAAAAAAAACAAACAAAAAAAAACACATGGCTGACCAAAGTGCTATATAATATAGCTTAATGCTGATAGCACTAATATACACATATCTCTGTCTCTCATATATCTCACCTAATCAGCTGTGAAATAGATGGGGTGGATGTGTGGCTGGGCTGAGGGATGGGGCTGGATGGAGTTGGAGGGACGGGGGGCTGGGGGTGGCAGTCCTTTTAATTTTTGATCCACAGAGTTTTGTAACTTACTTGGCCACTGTTAATAGAAAGAAAAATCTTCATATTGGTATTCTGGTTTATTGCCAGTTTACACGACGTTCCTTTGATGACCTTGAGTCTGCTTTCCCTACAAAAACAGAAAAACAGAAGAAAAAAAAGATTTTAAATCTTCAACTGTTATTAACAGAAGAAAATGTGAAGGCTAATTTCAATAAACTAATGAATTCAAATCAGTTTATTAATATAATATAGCTATAATATAGCACCAAAAAAAAAACAACAGTCCCCTCAAGGCACTTTATATTGTAAAGTAAAGACCCTACAACAGGCTAAACCCATAGAGAAAAAAACACAACAACAATCAGATGACCCGTTTATGAGCAAGCACTTGATGACAGTGGGAAGGAAAAAATCCCAGAAGAGGAGGAAAACAGGACAGAAGACACACTATGAAAGAGAACTCTATTAAGTTTGCCAATATTAGAGACTACATTACCCACCATGCCTTTCACGTATGATTCAAAGGTGCTTAAAGACACCCTGTCACTCACACTTTGATGGTTCAGGTCTGACTCAGGTGACTCCTGCTCAGGTGATGTGGCTAAATGAAGTTGAGCCAGTCTTTCTTCCAGACAGCTCGCTGTACCTGCAAACACAAATCACTAGCCATCAGCAAACCCAACACTTTACTCTCAGCTACTTTAAAAGAGACAACAGCTGTGTCCCAAAACGTCGGCTGCATCCTTCGGAGAACCCGGCCTTCGCGGTCTACGTGGGCCGGGTCCTTCGAAGACCGAGAAGGCCGGAAGTGCGAGGCTGTGAAATGGGACGGTCGAGCCTTCAGATTAGCGTCACCGCTGTCTCGGTGGAGTTTAATAAACTCGGCCGTCTGCTCCTTGCTATCTAAAATATAACAGGACACTGGCGTAAATTCTCGACCGTCTCACACTTCTTTTTAATCAGTTTTCTGTTTAATGTTTATTCAGCTGTGTGAAAATCCCGGAGGAACCCACCTGATGGATTAATAAAGTTTTATTTAATCTAACAATCTAATAACTTTGATCTCAGCCAAACCGATTTACTCCGGAACAAATAAAACACCGAAAAAAGGCAAACAATTACATATTTAAGTTATCCGAGTGACTTATATATCATGTTTAACCTGAGTAGCGAAAGAGCGGGGGTCTAAAAACGATGAAGCCGGGAGTCTGCTGCTCTCGCCAGCTGGAGTGACCATTGAACCCCCCGGCTTGCTATCGAGCGGGTGGGTAACAGACGTCTCCGAAAACGTCAGCACACTTTTGCAAATATACGATGTCTTGATAAACCAAGCAGATATTTGTAATTTACACGGCTACTTTCTCGCCTGAAAATATGTTAAAAGTTTATTTTGTGACCCAGAAAGATTAATAAGACTAATTTTAAAACTTAGTAGCGGCCGCCATTGTTGGCAGCTGAAATTTGGCTGGGCCGCGCTATGAATTCTGGGATATGGTGGGCCACGAAGGACACACCCGACCCATCCTTCAAATTCGGGGAAATGAAGGACGCATTTGTCGGCCGCATTTGAAAGAGTCGACGAATTGGGACAGCCTTCGTTGCCTGGCTGTGACGTAATCGGCCTTCAAATGCGGCCTCCGGAGGATGCAGCCGACGTTTTGGGACACAGCTATAGTTTGCTTATTTCCAACTCCATATTTTGATTCTTGGCAACTTTGAAGAGAGTAGCAAAGTCTGTGTTAATACATGTAGAAATATTAAACTTTCCCTGCTAAAATTAGCAAATTTCCAGCTCAATATTTTTGCCACAGTTCAAAATAATCCTTTTTTATTTGATAGTGCGCCTTGGTTCTGCTTCTTGGTTCATCTACTGTCTGACAAAATGACATTTTAGTTCCTCTTCCTATAAGCGGCTCCAAGACAACATTCTCCTGATTGGCTGCCCTTCAAAGGGCTGAAAAAACGGCCTTAAAATGAGCATTTAGATCAGTGAGAAGCTGAGAAGAAGGGAAAGCATAATCAGCCCACCTTTTTGAACTTGCAAGCAGGATTTTCATATTACATTTGACCCCAAATAAAGCATAAAGAACAAAAGTGCTTGGTTACATCATTGTCAAAGTTTGGTAAAAACAGCATTTTCATTGCTTTTAAACACATAAAAAAAACACTTGTGAATTATCGTTAGCAAAATGCTAATTTTAGCAAGAGACTAGCATACTTACTTAGCAAGCACGTGGTCTCAACGGTCTCAACTCACCAAAATAAGCTATCAGCGCAGACAGCGCAAACACTTGTTTATAACCCTTTTTTTCTGCATTCAAACTCACCAAAACGATCGATCATTCCGCACAGACCATCTGCAGTCTGTCTCATTTGCTTTCAAAGCGTGAAAGACCTAGCTAATGCGTGCTGGTGTGGTCCGATGGGTGGAAGGCGGGACTAAACAAATGAAATTATCAACACTAATAAATGCGATCCTCTCTCTAACTTTAGAGAGAGAATCATATTTCCTCTTTTCAAAATAAATATTTTTTCAAAATAAAAGTGAATAAAAGTGAAAATTAGGGCTGGGCGATATGGCCTAAAATTCATATCGCGATATAATTTGAAGCATGTGCGATAACGATATATATCACAATATATTCTTTTCTTCTGTATAACGTATTTTCCACACTATAAGGCACACTTAAAATCCTTTAATTTTCTCAAAAATCTAGAGTGTGCCTTATGTATGAATTCTGGTTGTGCTTACTGACCTTGAACCGATTTTGGCGTGTAGAAATCTGTTAAAAAATGTTTTAGTACAACTTTTGTAAGCCTGCTGATGGACTGCTTGATGGATTGTCAGAGCATTACGGCTGCCGTAGTGAGGAGTAATCTGGGTCCAAAACTCCGTCCCCTTCAGGTCCCAAAGTCAAACAAACACTGAGAGTTAAAAACAGTCTAAATTCTTTCATCTTTAATTAAATCATCAGCGTTGCTGCTTTATCGGGTGTAACAATTAAGTTTAACATCCATGCATCCGTGAAAACAGAATTTATTAAATTTAACGGAGTTAGAAGTTAACAGGAAGTTAGCTCGCTAGTTTATACCTAAACATTTCATACCATGTTCTGACTGAGAGATTTTTGAAACTAATTAAAACATACAGCTCTGCTACCACTTCCAACATAAATGAAGACAGAAAACTAAACAGCAGTGGCGTTTGCAGGGTTACCGAAGTTAGACTACCTGGTATATAATGTTGTGCTACGCCAGTGGTTCTTAACCTGGGTTCGATCGAACCCTAGGGGCTCGGTGAGTCGGTCTCAGGGGTTCGGCAGAGCCTCCACCACGGAGGTCACAGAGGTCCAGACACACCCGAATTATCGTGTAAATTTGTGATGACACGCCCCCTTCTGGCCATCACTGGCTGCAGACTGTCATGCTACACTGCTTGGCCAATCAGGGCTGCGGGGAATGTAGCGTGCGCAGTAGTCAACAGGTGAATGTAGTGGTAGTACTTCGTGTGATTTATTTTAACATTTTAATCCATACTAACTATGTCGGGCAAAAGAAGAAAGTGGTCGGACGAATATGTACAGTATGGATTCACATGTATCACGGAACGTGATGGGAGTGAGCGTCCTATCTGCATGATTTGCAACGCCAAGTTGAGCAACTGTAGTCTCGCACCGGCAAAACTAAAGGAACACTTCTTGAAGCTGCATGGAGACGGGGAATACAAGAACACAACACTTGCTGAGTTCAAGGTGAAGAGAGCCAGATTCGGTGAAAGGCCCACTCTGCCTGCTCTTGGATTTGTAGCCGTTAACAAACCGATCCTCACAGCATCGTACGAAGTTGCTTACCTGATCGCAAAGCAGGGCAAGCCACACACCATTGGTGAAACACTCGTGAAACCAGCTGCGTTAAAGATGGCAAATCTGATTCTCGGAACAGCGGCCGAAGGTAAATTATCCCAAATTCCTCTTTCAAATGACACCGTCAGCGACAGAATAGAAGACATGAGTAAAGACATCTTGGCTCAAGTAGTCGCCGATCTGATTTCAAGCCCGGCAAAATTCAGCCTTCAGCTCGATGAGAGCACAGACGTTGCTAATCTAAGCCAGCTTACTGTTTTTGTGCGCTATGTGAAAGATGACATGATAAAAGAAGATTTTTTATTTTGTAAGCCTCTTACAACAACAACTAAGGCAGCCGATGTGAAGAAGCTTGTGGATGACTTCTTCAGAGACAACAATCTTTCATGGGACATGGTTTCTGCAGTTTGTACGGACGGAGCTCCAGTCATGCTGGGAAGAAACTCTGGCTTTGGTGCGCTAGTAAAAGCCGATGCACCACACATCATTGTGACTCATTGTATTTTGCACAGGCATGCATTGGCAACAAAAACCTTGCCTCCAAAAATGGCAGAAGTATTAAAAACTGTGGTGGAATGTGTGAACTATGTGCGAAATAGTGCTCTGAGGCACCGCATCTTCAGTGAGCTGTGTAAAGAAATGGGCTCTGAATTCGAGGTACTTCTGTACCATTCTAATGTTCGGTGGTTATCCCGGGGACAGGTGCTGAATCGTGTTTTTGCCATGCGTGTGGAATTAGCCCTGTTTTTGCAAGAGCACCAACACTGTCATGCAGATTGCTTCAAAAATCCTGAGTTCCTTCTCATTTTAGCGTACATGGCTGATATATTCGCAGCTCTCAATCATCTCAATCAGCAGATGCAGGGTGGTGGAGTCAATATCATAGAAGCGGAAGAACACCTGAAGGCTTTTCAAAAAAAGCTAACGTTATGGAAACGACGAACAGAGAACAACAACTTCGCAAACTTCCCCCTTCTGGACAACTGTGTAAGTAAGGTCGAAGATGTGTCTGGAATCGGAGATATTTCTGTATCCATGGAACTGAAGCAAACAATTGCAACGCACTTAGATGAGCTTGCAAAGTCTCTCGACAGATATTTCCCTACAAGAGAGTCATATCCAGCATGGGTGAGACAGCCGTTCACGTTTGCTGTTGAGACAGCAGATGTCAATGATGAATACCTTGACGAAATCATTGAAATTCAGCAGAGCCAGGTTCAACAGCAACTCTTCAGAACAACAACGCTCTCAACGTTTTGGTGTCGACAAATGGACAAGTATCCAATTATTGCTAAGAAAGCCCTGGATTTTTTTATACCATTTGTTACAACATATCTTTGCGAGCAATCCTTTTCGACGATGCTGGACATAAAAACGAAGAAAAGGAACAGACTTTTCTGTGAAAATGACATGAGACTGGCACTTGCCAAGGTGAAGCCACGCATATCTGAACTGGTCTCTCAAAGGCAACAGCAGAAGTCACACTGATTTGCAGGTATGTAATTTGTTGTAAGTTCATGCATTGTGTTGGTTTTGTTCTTTGAACAAGGTGATGTTCATGCACGGCTCATTTTGTGCACCAGTAAAAAACATATCTATGTCTTGAATTTGAAAAAAAAAAAAAATTTTCACTAAAGAGGGGTTCGGTGAATGGGCATATGAAACTGGTGGGGTTCGGTACCTCCAACAAGGTTAAGAACCACTGTGCTACGCGATTGCTAGCGACACAGCTATGTTAGCATAACATTAGCACAGTGAAGCTGGAGGATGAACGGCAACTTTTTTTCCACTCAATAAAAGTTAACGTGAGGGATTCTGGTGGTTAGGGACACATGCAATCGCATAGCAGGATGCTATACACGGGCCAAACTTCAGTCAGGAGAACATAATTTACTGATGATAATGGTTGTAGCCGCTGTGATACTTTCTACCAAAACAGGCGCAGCTTGATGACATCATCAACATGCGCTATCGCGATAGAGCGATATAGTCAAAATCTCTATCGTTGGCCAAATCTATATCGTTTCTATCGTATATCGTTTATATCGCCCACCCCTAGTGAAAATGCATTTATAGAAAGCAGGCTGACAGCCCGGAGCTTCCCAGTTTGGATTCAGGTGTTAGCAGTGGGGGAGAAGAGCCAGGTCACATGACACAGGGGTTTGCTCTGATGTCAACAGGCAGGTCGGTGGAGCCCTCCCGTGATGGATATATGCCAGTGAAACAGGAGGACTGAGAACAGACAGCAGGCTCAATTAGGACGACAAATAGCATGTAGCACATGTCAGTGTGCCAATCAACTCTTAGGAAAATGTAACATCACATAAATCTTTATTCACTTCACGGTGTTCAGCAACACTGGTGGTGATATTCATAAATGTATTTTCTTTTATTTTTATAGTTATGCAAAAAAAAAAAAATAGTTATATATCAGAACTGTTCACTATAACCTTGCTTTTAAACTGAATTGTTGTATCAGATATTACTACTGTCAAAAAAGAAATGCATTATATAATGAGAAACTAAACTAAAATTAATAATAATGTAGTTATAACAATAAACGTGTTTGCATTTATATTGTGGTTTTCGTGAGATAATCTAAATATCAATGGCAGCTAAGATAAAGTTGACGTCATAACATTACTGACCTATATAAGAGCCTGCATTTGTGTTTGTTTGTTGTTTTTTTTTAAATAATGTTACTTTAAAAAATATATATATACATAGTCATCATCTTTAACACAAAGTTGTTCCTGTGTTTTCTCTGGGTTTTGAAAGGGTGACCATGCCCACTCTGATGCATTGATGTCCGGAGAACCGCCTCTTCCACGTCCCTGTTGTTGGTCCAGGGTTGTGAGGGCGAGGAGTCAGGGCTCCACGCAGGCACTGGCGCATATGATGCGTCTTCAAGCCAGTTTTCAAATGTGGATGAATCGTGGATGAATCTCGGGAGTCAGAAGATTGTCCAGAGTCACTGCGCCAGCTGCCGCTGTTTTTTGTGGTGGTCATGTCGGTGCGTGGTTCCGCACTCTGACGTCTGTTTGAGAAGAAGTGATGAAAAATTTCACTTTTTCTTAGAGAAAAAAATGTTGGCGCGCCTCTCATGAAATGTAACCCATACTCGGATTCAAAATTCTGGTTTACAAAAAGGATATCAGTGCGCAGGATAGAAGGCTTAGGTATTTTGTTGGGCGTAGTAAAGCGCCGTTACTCAGACGTCACATTCACACCGCCCTTTTCTTCGATGTTGAATAGTGACCACTGTGAAAAGTTCTAATGTACATAAAGTTTGTCTTTTGATCAATCTAATTGTTTTTTAATAAAAACATGATTATTGAACAATGAACAAAATGAGATTAAATATTTTATTCGAGCAACTAGACAGGCACCAACAGAGCCGTGTGAATATAACGCAAGATACGCAGCTACAAAAAGGTTTTGATCACAAATCACGCATTTGAATCAGCAGGTAGAGAACTTTACTTTTCCTACCACTGTCTGTGCCTGATTGACATTCCCCCCTACTACCAGTTGCCAGTGATGCTTGTATCTCTCGTGAACTAGCAAAACTGCCTGCACGGGTACATGGACTAACGGGTTCGAGCATGCCTGAGGGGGTGATTGGGGGTGGGGTGGTTGGGGGGCGAAAACAGTCCCATTATATCACTATTATCATCCATCAATCAATCCTTGCATTCATTAATCCATCAATACAGCCTACATCTGTTAAATCTACTAAATCACCATTGTCATAATGAACCCTTTGGAAGACCCTGTGGATCCTGCGTTTAAATGAGCAAACCACATCAGATGTTCTGTGAGCCACTGAAACCAACTTCAGTGTAGTGTTTTCAGTAGCCTTCAGTTTTCAGGTTCGTTTCTGTGGAACCACCTCCCAGTTTTTAAGATTAATCTTACAGTGTGGGCTGGATTAGCTGAACCTGAATCCTACCTTAGTTGCACTGCAATTGGCCAAGAGTGCTGGAGGCTTCCCATGATGCACTGACTATTTCGTCTTTACTCACCTCGTTTCATCTGCTGCAATCGGTTGGGGTGAGAGAAGGAAGACAGTGAGGAAAGCTGGGCATCACTGGTCAAGAACTGCTCCAGAATCTAATCGCCACATCCATTCCTGAAAGTTAGAGCTTTTAGCAATGAGGGCGGCGCTTTATTATGCCCTCTACTGTTTATACAGTGAATAATTTATTATACAGACATGCAGAGGTCAAATCAACTCTTGGCTTTAGAGGGTTAAACTTTTTTTCCTAAAGTAACACAATAGTTACTTTTTCTCGATTTAGTAACTTTTATAATATTGTAACTCAGTTAATAACACTTTGTATCGCTCTGATTGTAGAGCACAGTAGTAGAGAGCTGTGTCTGTCAGGGTTAGGGCTGTTATGGTCAGATTAGTTGATGTAGAAGACGCTTCTGACTCATATTGATCATCAGGAATATACTGAACACGACTCTGTGATCTTGCTCCTTTCCAGAGTATAAACTAAGGAGCCAGAAGGTCAGAATGATGTCTGTACCAGTGAAGCTCTGGATGTGTATAATTTGTCTGAAAGTTACATGTGAGTGTGACAGATTGTCCTTCTGTTTCAGCGACTTTAGCTTGTTTAGGAGTGATTGAGTCTCCAGCTGTTAGTCCTGGAAAAAGAAAGATGAAAAGTAGTGAAATGCAGTCTGTATATCTGCTTAATGCAGCAGTTTCAACTAAACTTTAATTCCTGTTCTTAAACTCACCTATAATGTGAGATAGAAGCAAAAAGAGGTACAGCAACATGTCTTTGGAGTTATTAAAGCCAGACAGACAGCACATGAACAATGTTCTTCCACTGCGCCACAATGACCAACAAATAATGTCATTGGATGAGCTCAACTTCAGTGGGCGGGGCCAACCTAATGGCTCAACCAATCAAATAGTTTTGTGCTTCCATGGCAGCTCTGTCTCTGTCTCTGATCTTTACTGCTTCATTTCTCTGTTGTCCTTGTCATCGGTCCAATGACACAAGAATCAGAGGTTTAACAGTGTGTGGCTCCTTCTAGTGGATGTTGTGGAGTATTCTGTTGTCTTTGCTCTAAAAGTTTTTGTACAGAGTTTTGGTGTTTCCTTTCACTGTGGGATGCAGAGCACATTAGTACACAGCAGAGTCTGTCACTGCAGCAGAGGAGATCTCCAGATGAAACTCTTTTTTTTGATTGTCATGTATAAACTTCATCCTTTCTGTTTTCTCTGAATAGTAGGTGATGAGAAGCTCTGGATGTGAATTAGGTTTCAGAAGAAGTAAGTTTCAGAGCCTGAATAGTTGCAGGAGAGAGTCACAGTGTCTCCTTCCAAACTCATCACTACATCTTTAGATGGTGTCAGTAAATCCTCAGAGGACATATTTCACCATGATGTTTCTGTATTTTTAAACTTAGTTTAGTTATTAAGTAATCAGGATAAATCACATGAAGCTTGTTAAACCAGGGTTTACCCTGCATGATGATGGCAGCATCTGACCAATCTGAAAGGCACGGTTCATGGATCTGTTGGGATTAAATGACTCTTCTTCCACTGACAATGATCCCTATGAGTGTCACCTAATCCAGAGATGTTATTAAATCAGGGCTGGACTGGGACAAAAAATCGGCCCGGGCATTTTGACTAGAGATCGGCCCAACAGGTATTATAGGAAAAACCATAAAGCCTTTGAATGAAAACAAACGCTCACTGTAAAAAAAAAAATCCATAAAAATACAGTACAATCTACTGTATAAACATGAAGGAATTTTCCGTATTAGTCATTTACAGATATTTTTCTTTATTTCGCAACTACTGCAATGCATTGTGGGGAAAAGAACCCGAAAAGGAGGAAAAAGTAAGAGCAAGAGCAGCCATTACAGTTCTTTCAGGCTTCATCTGGATTTTGGACTCTGGAGTTGGAGAAACTTCCTTCACATTTCTGTGGTAAATATTAAAACTCATGTTTTCTTTTATTAAAATAATGTTCTTCAAAAGACTCAGCATTTTTATTTAGAAAGAATTGTGAATTTATTTGTTAACTGGTTTCTGCTGTCTCCAGACATGTCAAGAATATTTTACTGGTTAACAGACTGTAGAGATAATAGACTCTGTACACCTTAGCATATGCTACTTCCAGTGGCGAAACTCCAGTAGGGCGCTTTGTTTCCGGTGTGATATTCGCTCCTTGTTTACTGCCGCTTTTTCCAAAACAAGTCAACCAAATGGATGAATCAAGTGCCGATTTACATTTCTCGAGATGTCTTGGGCATTTACAGAATATATATGTAGATGCGGTTTATAGACCTGTCGATATTTTTCCCCCACGCCTCAGAACAAAACAGTGAAAGGATTCAAATTCTATATTTCTCAGTATCTGTAAACAGCGGTCCCTCGTTTAGCGCGGGTGTTATGTTCTAAAAATAACCAGCGATAGTTGAAATCAAGTAGCCAATCTTATTTTTTGACGGTGCAAAGCGTTTTGTCCACATTGTTGTGTTTGTTGGGGAAAAACGTATAAACATTCAGTACTGCACTTCAGAGTCACTCTGCTAGCGATCGATGCAGCGATTCTGTACTGTACAGGAGAGATGGCACGGAGGAGATCGACAATGGTCTGCAGCGATCAGGACGTAGGACACAATATGATGTAAAAAAAAAAAAAAGCATGAAAACTTGCACTAAAAAATCTGCGAAACAGCGAGGTGAAAGGTGAACCGCGTTAGCGAGGGACCACTGTAATTTTGAAGGTAAGTCACAACATTCCCTTCGTAAATACTAATGTACCCTTACCAGCAATCATTCATTTTTTGTGTGGCTTTTTCTCTCGGTTTGTTAACATGCTGTGTAGGTAGGCACTTGACTAGCTGATATCGACATAACGGGGGAAACATCTGGTGATAGGTTTGTAGCATAAACCTATTCGCTGGAACATTCAAGACAATTCTACTACACAGCAAAAGCAAGACACGAGTAGGCAAAGTTCTTTATGTTTCTCGTATACGAGGAAGACCAACTGGACAAACAGCGTTCCTTCGCTTGACCCCAGTTGCTCTCGTCCGTTCCCCCGTAACACTGCTCTTTTATTGAGGTTACATGAATATACATAGGTTCATTAACATATGACGTATACATACACAAAGAGTACCTTGTCTGTGCGTTGTGTAAGTATGTGTGTGTGTGTGGGGTCAGAGTGTGACCCCATAAACGACTTCCCTAAACCTGCTGGTCTGAAAGTCCAGCAGTTCATCTAAACAAAAGGCACTTATACTTAAACAGATATACGTGTGTTTGCTATACCATATATCAGAAGAGAAGATACAGCCTTGCTCATGATCCCAAGAGGTGTGTGATCTATGCCAGAACACTCTGGAGACGTGTGAACGCACCCCCCTCTTCATGCTACACAGAGTTGTTACAGACCTCCTAGGATGACATTCTTTCAATCTACAAATGATTATATACTTCTAAGCATATATAAATATATATTTCTAAGCATAAATGACAATCCAACAATACAAATCTAACATCTGGCTTTGACTATTGTTCACCTGTAGTTTGAATGATGAACATTTGCCTGTTTAAATCACTGTCACTATACAGAGACGTGTTTCTGAATGTGGACGATGTGTCTTCTGATTTTGTAATGCAGTTCTGCTTGTGTTGAGTGATGTAAACAACTGATCGATCTAAATGCTTTAAACGTCAAAATTAATCATTAGATTTTTTTATGACACAACAGTGGTGAGTGTCCCCACCTTCTGCTCTTTGTAACTTAACGCGATCTTTCCGTTTTCGTGTTTTGGACATGATTTTGGAGTATATCTTCGCAGTAGCGATTGACCGCAAAGTACAGCTACCGGAAATGTACAACCCTACATCCGGTCTCAAACCAGGAAGTTAGCATTTTCTCGTGTACAGGGTCTATATTATTGAAAGTATAGTTTCACCGCAGCACATTTACAATTATGTCTATTTTGTAGCACATAGAAATGTTTATTTAATATTTGCAGGCAGACCCATTTTCCCTGTAACTTTGTTTTTACTCCAACATTTGTTGAAAATGTAATTTATGAAATGCTGAGCAGCATTTCTAGTACGTGGAATATTTTTGTCACCCCACTGAGCTAATGTGATTAAATACTAATAATTATTACTAAAAAACTCAATAATAAATCAATAATAACTATATCTTGATTGAAGCATAATGTAAGAGCAGTGCTGGTGCGCAGGGCTTTATATGCCTTGTGGGGGATGCTGACATATTATAAACTGTTATGTCTATATCAAGCTTTTAGCCAAATATAAGCAGAGATCTTTCTTAAAAATTCATATCCTTAGAGATTATTTGAGAAATGTGTCAACAGCTACTTGCTTCACTACTTGAAGCACTCTAAATCCTGTAGTGGAAAAATATCCCTTATTTCACCTTAGATCACACACTTTGTTTTTCCAGTGCAGAGCAAAGGCCAAGAAAAGGAAAGACTTCACTGAGTGAAAAAAGGTGAAGATACCATTTGGCGATGATCCAGAAGTGTTTTCAGTTGGGCGTTGTGTACCTGGAGTCGAGTGTTTTGACCGATGCATGAAACTATATATTTTTAGACATGAGTTTAAACGACCGCCATTTTCTTTCTGAGTATTTATTACATGACGTGCTGCGAGGAAAAGCCTGTTCTAACGTTTGAGTTTAAGGATTATTTTGAGCACCTGCCGGCTCTTTTTTGCTTATCATGATTGTGAAACTCTCTCCAGGGAGCAATCAATACGTTGCTTATCAATATGTTGAAACCAAGCACACCATTGTTTTTCTTGTGACATTACCAATAAGTTTGATGTGTCACATGGTCCTCTTCCTATTGAAAAAACAAAAGTTGTATCCAAGATGGCCGACTTCTAAATGGCCACCATGGTCACCACCCATCTTGAGGAGTTTGCCCCCTCACATATACTAATGTGCCACAAACAGGACTTTAATATCACCAACCGTTCCCGTGTTATTATGGTGTATCCATATAAATGGCCCATCCTGTACACACACACACACACATATATATATGTATATGTATATATATATATCTATATATCTATATCTATCTATATATATATATATATATATATATATATATATATATATGTATATATGTATATATGTATATATGTATATATGTATATATATGTATATATGTATATATGTATATATGTATATATATGTATATATGTATATATATGTATATATGTATATATGTATATATATGTATATATATATATGTATATATGTATATATATATATATGTATATATATATATATATGTATATATGTATATATATATATATGTATATATATATATATGTATATATATATATATGTATATATATATATATGTATATATATATATATATGTATATATGTATATATATATGTATATATATATGTATATATATATGTATGTATATATGTATATATATGTATGTATATATGTATATATATATGTATGTATATATGTATATATATATGTATATATATATGTATATATATATGTATGTATATATGTATATATATATGTATGTATATATGTATATATATATGTATATATATATGTATGTATATATGTATATATATATGTATGTATATATGTATGTATATATGTATGTATATATGTATATATATATGTATGTATATATGTATATATATATGTATATGTATATATTGATACATAGATACAAATGCTTAAAGTGAAAAATCGAATTTTACTTACACTTAACATCTATGAATTGAGAATTTGAGGTTATCTGTCCATACTGATTCTCATGAGTAATTCCCGCTGTCCTCTGAGCTGATGGCAGTGATGGGTTAGCTTCACTGCTGCATGTCAGAGACACTAAACTGCCCTTAATGATGTCACCAGGAGCCGTCCTCGTCACCGAGGGAACCTTTGGAGCATCTGGACGACAAAACATACATGAATGTGTTATTAGCCTTTAACTGTGTGTCACTGTCCAGAGTGATGATGGTTGAGCTGCACCAGCTACTGGAAATTCTGTTGCTTGTGCTTGTTTTTAATAACTGTGAAAAGATGCATACTATAATTTCTTCTGCAGAGTATTTTGGCGTTGTCACTCATCCTGGTTAACTACAAATAAAAATGAAAGAAACATAATAGAGTATTTTCTAACCTCATACTATAGCTCATCAGCAATACACAATCTCCACAAAAGTGAACACATATCTAGAGGCAAAATAAACCTGCTACAGGAAGCCAGTGCCTTAAGTGTACCAACAAACACAACACAGTCGAGTCGCTGCCAGTCTTATCTTTGCTAAAGATACAAATATGAGCAGCAAGAGTGCGTGAACAAATTTTGCTGGAATGATCATGTCAAAATAGAAACTGAGTGCTGTGTTTGGAGAAAGGAAAGCACTGTTTCCCAGGACAAAAACTGGTCATCTGGGAAGCAGTCTGATAGTCACATAGGCTGAGCCGTTTTTTGCCCAGACTAAACAACTCTCCATCATCAGTGGAGCAATGAATTTTGGATTATTCTCGCAAATTCTACATTAAAATAGCAGTAATTGATATCTGTGAACTAAATCTAAGAAGCAGTTGAGCAGTAAGACAAAGTTGTTTCACTGTTTGATTACAAACAGCCAAAGATAATTTTCAGGATTAGTCAAAGATCACTGGATAAGATGGATGGATACGATCACTTTAATCATTTGATGTTTTTTTCTTGGTTTCTCTTTAAATATGCTTTATATACAATACTATACATATACAATCATATTTCCTACTTGTACTTTATTCACATGATTACTCTGTAATATAACAACTGACGATCAAAGATGATCATTTGTTAAGTGGCACTGTGAAGTAAACTCACACACTGGGTTAGAGCGGTGACCCTCGTAAGCACAGGAGTAGCTGTCGGGACCATCAGCATATTTTGCTTATAAGGAAGAAGATTCTCCAAGAATTTCCTCTTCATTCTTATACCAGACAAAGGATGAATGACCAGAAGGAAAACAGCTGCTCTGACAGATCAGCTGTGGGCCAGTGGAGGACCAAACCACCTGTACCTGTATATCTGGATCTGCAAAGAAAAATGTCAAAATTTACCTGACTTAGATCCACCGTTAACAGGTTGCTTTTCAGGATGCAGTAGAATATTGCTCTGTATAAGTATTACAAGCAGTGTTGGGTGTAATCTGTTCCAAAGTAACAGTTTACTGTAATCACATTACATTTGTCAGTAACACATTTCATGTAATTCTTCATTTATCTGCTTGCACTACAATCAGCTGATTTTAGTTCATGTGCAAGAACTAGGGCTAGAACAAGAACATGATGATGCCGCTTTAGCGTTGAAAGCCCTAGCAAGAGCGAAAAAGATGATAGAGGGGTTCTGAAACTTTTCAACTTTTTGAACTTTTCAGGAACAGAGATATTGGCGTTACTTTTATTTTTATGCACAATATTAGAAGAGTGCAATGGTAAACCAAAAACTGCTCCAGGAAAGAAACAACTTAATTATGCTGCTAACACAAGCATCTGCACATATAGCATGGTATCGCTAAGCTAGCCAAGAACCCAGAGTGATGCTAAAAACGAGTGTATGCCAGCACAGCAGCCGGACCCTTTAAATAAGCATCAGAAGTTTCTACACAAATGAAGAATGTGTCTTGCTGTCATGATGCACAAGAAAGTGGTACAGAAATAGAATACAGAATATATAAAATATTGATATAATAAATATGAATATAAGTGCACACAATAGAAATATGCACTATCTACCTAAAGATATTAGAATACAAATCAGTGTAAGCATGTAACGGTTATGAGCAGGACGAGGAAGGAAACTGTTCTTGTAACAAGAAACAAAGTCACTGATGAGCAGTCAGGCTTACACCACTGTAGCCTAACCTTCATTTCTGCTTGCATATGTTTTTACAGTAGAACAACTGAGGCGATGGCTTTGAAGTATCATTAGGCTGTTTTTCATCTTTGTTTTTTGGTATTTGACCAGTAGGGAACAGGGGAAGTGTCTTGCCCAAGGACACAACAACAGAGACTGTTGGAGCCGGGGCTCAAACCGGCAACCTTCCGATTACAAAACGAACTGCCAACTCTTGAGCCACGATGACGTGTTGAGATTAACACTGCACTATACATAGTATTAGGGTTATAATACAGATAAATAATTATTAGTCAGTCAGTACCTGTGACAGTCAGAGTTGTTCCAGGTGAAATGTTCCCCCATTGAAATGATTGCGTTGTGAATTTGAAGCGGTATTCTGCAGAGTCAGTCTTTCTCAAGTCACTGATTCTCAGAGTGGAGCGCCCTTTCTCTCTTTCGAGGAACTGAAAACGATCTGCATGTTGGGAGTCTTTACTAAGGTCCCATAGTAGAAAGTGAGTTCCCAACCAACGACTACGATCAGGTCTGAACCAGAATTTTGACACAACAGGATCTGTGTGATAGGATGTGCAAGAAATGTTCACTGATGAGCCTTTGAAGGCACAGATTCTTCTTTCAGTGTAATTCACTCTGTTGCAGTACTGATTATAGCCACCTGAAAAACAGAATCCTTTTCAAGATCGCCATGAAAACACAGTTTTGCAAACATTTACTGTCTTTGAACAGTCTTCTCCATGTTAAAGATATCTTACTACAGTACATTAAGGAACAGATGTACATAATAAATATTGCATAAGCGCAATCTGGTATCTGGCATTTGAAAAGTATTGTCTGTATTTACAAAGACAGCACAGAGAAAAGGTTGCGTTTATGAGGTGGGAACACATTTCTACGAGGGTCTTTGTCAAGGCACAAAATATAGGGAGAATATTCAAATGAAGTACATAAATGTATTTACTAATGTTTGTTACACACAATTTACTGCTGACACACAGAATAAAAGCATGGCTTAATTTTGTGTGCTCACAATTCCCATTTGGCCCATTTGGGAAATCTGGCCGTGAAACAGCATCATATCCCGCTGAGACCCTTTGTACTAATATGGGGAAATTGCATTTTGTCTTAGATTTTATTAAGATAATATTTTATTGATGTGTTGTGCTGTACTGCCCTAACATATTGTTATTACGTTCTGCTTAAAGATGATGTTCAGTTTTGATACTTTTCAGATCCAACTAATCACAAACAGCTCGGAGAAATTTAATATACATCCCAAACAAGGGAGCAAGGAGGATTTACTCCATTATTTGATACAGCAGCTGAAAAATAAGCTGCTGCAGTTTCTGCTCCTTTGCTTTGATATTTTTATATTAATATGATGGATTTGTTTAGTTGTGTATTAAAAGCTAAATGAAAGTCAACACTGAAAGCTAAAGAGTGAAAATAATTTCCTTTGTTTTTAGTCCACAGGCGGTATGGAGTTTAATTCATTCATGGATTTGTTTTCACTTCTCACTGTAGCCTTGCTGCTCACAATCATTTATTCATTTACTGCAACAAACTGAGTCTTTAAAGCGGAACTAAAGGCAACACTCGTGCTCTACCGGAACCTCACCACGTGACACAGGCGGAAGTAAACAAACTAAGGCATCATTACCGTCCCACGTTTGTGTGCCTGATCACAGAGTCTGCTGTATTGTGTTGTGTGAGCTGAGTGTGTGAGCTGCCGCAGTAACAATGCCTTCAGTTCAGTATCTGAGAGAGTTTATCAACGAGCGACTAACTGCTGCTGCTGAACAAATATTCTTGGAGTTTGAAAAAACGATCGTCCAGTACGAGCAAGAGATCGACCGTCAGCGCAGACTGATGGCTATCACCTGGAAACCCGAAATAAAGCTGCACAGGACAGGTGAGTGTCACTCTGATGGAGGATCCTAATCACAGCTCTGCGGGACATTTATTATTGTGAGGGCTTTTTGGAGACGTAAGTAAGCAAAATGTATTTATATACCACTTTTGACTAGGGATGGGTACCGGGTGTTGTCGGTTCTGACATAAACGCTAGTAACCAGACCGAAAAGCAGCGCACATTTCGGTGCTTTATTTGGGTGCTTTTTTTTTTTTTTACTGAGATGTCATACACTTTGGATTCTAGCCAATCATTTTACCTTTGCAAGCGTAGTAGGCGGGCCCAGGTACGTACGTTCTTTTAGAGCAGAGCTACAGATTAAAAATGCCCAAGGCGAAGCGGTCAAAAGTCTGGCTGTACTTCACAGCAAAAGATGCAAACTCAGCAGCCTGCAACAAGTGCTTTAAGCTGATACTGTGATACTGTGCAAAGGAGGTAACACCTCGAATCTGATGAAACACCTGGCGACGTATAGCATTTTGTTAAAAGCTGAGAAATGCACCGTATTTGATAGCTTGCTGCGAGAGTCAGCAACATCCCCCAAAAACCCGAAGAGTAGAGTCCTGGCCCCTAGCCCTGCCAGTGTAGCAGAAATGATGACGGATGATGATGGCAGCAGCCGTTCTTTTCTGCGTGAGTAGCTTAATGTTGTTCATGTGTAATTTACGTTGAGTAGGCTAACCACGTTATTAAATTAATGCATGTAAGGTGAAGTAGCCGTGGTAATTACATGCGGCTGTCTTCTTGTTTGATGGCAGATAGTCCCTTCACCCTGGCCAAAAAGGCTAAAATGACCAAAGAAAAAGGTGGGAAACAGCTAAACATGAGAGGTTTTTGGACAAAGTTTGTGTTTTTTCCATTGTTTAAGCACTGCTTCCAGCCAAGAGTGATACCATATATGCCCTATAGCTGCAGAAAAGTCTAAAATTGTTATCGTTTTACAAAAAAACAGCTAAACATGAGAGGTTTTTTGATAAAGTTTGTGTTCTCCATTCTTTAAGCACCGGTTTGAGCACCGTTTAAGCACCGGCACCGTTTCAAAAGTACCGGTTTGGTACTGGTATCGGATAAAACCTAAACGATACCCATCCCTACTGAAGACAGATAAAAATAAATAAAAATATATATATTGGGAACTACAGTGGACGACAGAGAAAAACTGCACTGTAGGCTCCACCGAGCGAGATACTTAGTGGTGAGATATGTCGAAGATATGTCGTCCACTGGCTTCACCCCATTCTTGGATCGCAAGCAGTCACTCTGAGACAGTGAAGTCCAACTTCAAATCTGTATTCTGCAAAGCATCTCCATATGGTGGTCACGAATGCCACTAGTGATGTGTCAGTGACGAAAGAAATGGCTCTTAGAGCTGGATCTTTGAAGTGAATGACGCAAGCAGGCTCCTTATTGGGAGCCGTGTTTTTTTTTCTTCTTTCTCTCACCCTCCCTCTTGCACTTTTTTTCGCTTCACTCCGCACACGAGCCTTGTGCTTTGCGTTGGGAAGAGGGGGGAGGGACGGTAGTTACACTCGCAGTAGCACAGGAACAAAGCGGGAGGGAAAGAGGGGAAAGCATACAAGCTCCGAAGCGCGTACAAGCTCCGAAGCGCATACATGCTCTGAAGCGCGTACACAATACCATGTCAAGCTCTGAAGCGCGTACACAATACCATGTCAATATCAATTCAGTCTGATTTTGCCTTCCAAAATAAAAGCCTTTTCAAATTGCCCATATCTGACTTACTCTTGGAACGATTTCGAAATGTTTTAAAATGGAAAATTCCTGTTTCCACAGGGTAATTCCACTTTAGATCAACAGTATACAACCCCACAGTGATACCATGTCAATATCAAGTCAAGTAAAGTGGAAGTATCCTGTGGAAACAGGCATTTTCCATTTTAGAGCATTATGAAATCGTTCCAATAGTAAGTCAGATATGGGCAATTTGAAAAGGCTTTTATTTTGGAAAGCAAAATCAGCCTGACTTGAAATTAATATGGTATCACTGTGGGGTTGTATACTGTTGACCTAAGGTGAAATTATCCTGTGGAAACAGGAATTTTTTTTCTATTTAGAGCATTTTGAAATTGTTACAAAAGTAAGTCATATATGGGCAATTTCAATGGGCCATTACTTTGGAAAGTAAAATCAGACTGACTTGATATTGACATGGTATCACTTTGGGGCTGTATACTGTAAATACAGAGTGAAATTATCCTGTGGAAACAAGAATTTTCCATTTTAGAACATTTTGAAATCGTTAGAAGAGTAAGTCAAATATGGGCAATTTCAACGGGCCATTAGTTTGAAAGGCAAAATCAGACTGACTTCATATTGACATGGTATTACTGTGAAAAACACTGTGGTTGGATAGTGTTGATATAAACTGCAACTAGTCTTTGGAAATACGACTTTTGCTTTTAAGAGCATTATGAAGTCATTGAAAGAGTAGTTCAAAAATGAAAATTCACTGGGCTTTTACTTTGAAATCCAAAGATGGCCTTGATATTGACAGGGTGGTATTAGGGTACAAGGTTGTGTCATGTAGATCTAACATTAGAGTTTGTAAGCAATCCTTATTTATATGTTATTATGTTTGAAGTCGGCATTTATTTTGAAATCCAGTTTCCACATCCCTTCCCTTAATACTTTGAATACACAGGGAACAGAACACAAACACAAAAAAAGTCTGGAAACTGTGCTGGGCTCTCCGTCTTTTCAAGCTTACCATCTTGTTCATTTTTCCTGAGATAGTTCTGGCACAGCTTGGACTTATGTTTTGGCTCATTATCTTGCTGACCAACTAGGTGCATACCAGAGGGTACTGCATGGTGCTGCAGAATGCTGTGATAGCTGTTTTGGTTCAGGAAGCCTCTCACTCACTGTGCAAGTCACTGACCCTGGATCCAGCAAACAGCCCCAGACCATCACACTTCCTCCTCCATGTTTGAGAGTTGATGCCACACACTGTGAACCATCCTTTCCTCTCATCAACGGCCCACAAAGATCCTGCATGATGAACAGAAAATTTCAAGCTGTGCTTGAATCTGTTGCCCTGTGAGCCGTAATTCACGCAAGCTGTTAACTCTCAGAAACTTGTCCCCTGATTCAGTCGTGTCTTTGGGTCTGCCAGACCTCTTCCTGTCAGAGTTTGTTTCTTTTGATGTTGAAGGAAACTGTACTCACTGACACCTTGACTTTTTTGCAGTGTAGCAGAGACCTACATTTTTCAGTTATATGATGTTCTGTCTATTTTCCATTGTTAATTGCCTTTTTCTTGCCAACACACTACTTTCTGCAGTACAATACTGTTCAACTGATGCTCCAGAGGGTATGTAACCACAGTGTGTTCCAACACTGCTTTTATGCAGACAGAGGGGGCTGTAAGTAATCCAGAAAAGTGGGAACCCCTATAGCACATGTGTCAAAGTCAAGGCCCGCGGGCCACATCCGGCCCGGCGTACATTTATGTATATGTACTATTATTGTTATGCATAGCCCAGCGATACGAGGCGCTAATAATATACAAAATACAAATCCCATAATGCAGCGCTGTAGCCTCCTTGCTGAACGCTAGGCTAACTGGGAACATTCCCGCGTCAATCAAGTCAAACTTCTGTTATTGCGAAGCTAGCCGCTCACAATGGTGGAGAGAAAAGTTGATTCTGAAAGCAGAGCCTTTCAGCGCCAGTGGGAGACTGAATATATGTTTACAGACATTGCTGTGTCTAATTAGTGGAGCTAATGTGGCTGTAATTAAGGAATTTAATTTAAGACGGCACTACGAGACAAAACGTCAGGATAAGCTGAAAAACCTAAATGCAGAGCAGAAACTAAAGAAAGTAGAAGAGCTAAAGAAGAAGCTAACATTTCAGCAGACTTTTTTCATCAGAGCAAAATCACAAAGTGAAGCTGTTGTGAAATCAAGTTTTATTGCAGCAGAGGAGATAGCCAAATCAGCCCGGTACCACTCTGAAGAGCTGCATGATGAAGGTGTGCGACGTCTTCTGTCCAGACAAAACGCAGATTTTGGCAAATGTGAGCCTGAGGAGAAATACGATTGCTGATCGGGTTTGTGAGATGGCCACTGATTTAAGAACACAGTTGTGTGAAAGAAGCAAAAACTTTATTGCATACTTTCTTGCTGTGGATGAAAGTATAGACATGATGGACATTGCACAACTGGCCATCTTCATCCGTGAAGTATTGAAATATTGAACATTAAATCGTTGCACGGGACAACGACAGGAAAAGACATTTTTTAAAAGGTATGTCAAAGTGTAACCGACATGAAACTGCCCTGGGACAAACATGTTGGACTTACAACAGATGGAGCGCCGGTGTTGTGCTGTGAAAAAAGCGGACTAGTCAGCAGGATGCGAGTAAAGATGCAGGAGGAGAACTGTACCGGTGAGTTAACAGCATATCACTGCATCACACACCAGGAAACGCTGTGTGGTAAAGTCCTAAAAATGGAGCATGTAATGATCACCGTAACGCAAACCGTAAATTTTATCTGAGCTAAAAGTTTAAATCACCGTCAGTTTCAGTCTTTTATGTGGGAAATAAATTCAGAGTTTGCCGACATTCCTTATCATACTGAGGTCTGTTGGCTGAGTTGGGATAAAAATTCTCAAGAGTTTTTGAGCTCAGCAAGGAAATCTGTCAGTTCATGGACATGACATGTATGATACGGTGAAGGCATTTCAAGTGAAGCTGTCACAAATGCACCAGTGCAACCTGCCTCACTTTCCCTGTTGCCAAGTAATGTTGAACCAAGTCAGCGGACTTTGCTGAACTGCACCTGTGCAGATTCAGATGGAGCTGCAGTGTAATGATACACTCAAGGGAAAGTACGACATTGAATGGGCCGCACAGTTTATTAGTTCCATTCCTGAAGCAATACCCCAGCTCTGTCTACATGCGCCTCCAACCTTGTGTATGCTTTCATTTATTTTTTCTGGGGTTTTGGCAGCATGTTCATATTTCTAACTTGCTTAATTTTGACAGGATATAGTTTTATAAAGAGCAAAATATTTAAAGTTAAAGTTTATTTTAAAAGTTTATTTAATCTGGAATAATATTCCTGTCTGTTTTTATTCATATTTATGTTTTAAAAAACATTGTTTTAGTGCGTTCAATAAATGTTTATCTTGTTTGGCCCGCGACCTAAAGTGTGCCTTGAGTTTTGGCCCCCTGTGCAATTGAGTTTGACACCCCTGCCCTATAGGAAGGACCAGCTTTGAAGGCTTGATCGGCCTCCATTGCTGCAGAGCAGCTTTAAATTGTTAACCCATGTTGGTTTCCCTGAAAAACTCATTTTTGTATAATACTGAAATGTACATTATTTTCCAGTTTTGGTAACCTTACCTTTAAAAAACCCCAAAAGCTTCTAGCAGTTCACCACTTACCTTTGTACCATTTCAAGCTATTATTTGGACGTGAACAACTTAAATTGCAATAAATAACTGAAATTATTGAAATTAGGGTGTTCTAAAACTTTTGACCAGTAATGTATGTGTTTCATCAGCCTACACTTTTAGGATTAACTTCCTGTTCAGTGTTTGCGCCACTCAAATACACCACGGCCCTCCATGTGAACAGTTTTGATCATGTGGTTTCATAAATTAGGATTTGGGTAAAAGGAAATAAATCTGGTACAGTTCATTTTTAAAAAATCCAGTACAGCTCTAATATCTTTTAAATATAACAGATAATAAAACGGCAATAATTTAAATACTTTAGAAATCTAACAGAGCATCTTAGAACTTTAAAGAACATCATTCTTTTAATTAGATGGCTCTGGTTGGGTGTGGTTTGTGGTTCAGCTACAGGAGAGGGGTGGAGCTGTGGGTTCAAGGTGGGGCGTCAGAGGAGGCTGACCCCTACAGCCGATCATGTCTCCCACATTTGAGTGAGTTTCCAGGACATGAAGACAGAACTTTGTGCGGTGTGTGCTTTGAACGGCCTGTTCTTCTCTAGTAAAACAGCAGCTGAGTGCGTCTTAGGGACTTGAAGTCAAAAAGCTGTCTCCTGAATCATTTGAGCACTTGGTGAATCACTGGTTTCCAACCAGGAACCTCCTTGTTATTAGACAACACTGCCACTACCATGCTGTCAGTTAGCACTGAATTCACTTTCACCAGTTACTGGAGTCGAGCTAAATATCTCAGTTAGAAGGTATGTAAATGCTACATAAAAGAGCGCCCGCTTGTGGCTCTGAAGCTTGAGTTCCTCTGTGTGAGTTCTTGGTTTAGTGATTCCTCAGCTCACTACAGTATATTTATTATCTACAGCTTTTGTACTGCAGCTTGTGATATACCCTCCTCTGTCCTTATTGCTGGACTTCCCCTGTTCATGGGCTAACTTGTGGAGTACGGTGTGTATTCTTTCTGTATTCATTTGTGACCTTTTTTTCTTGTAGCTGATTTTTAATGCGAGTTGATTTATCTGTTAACTGTGAGGATTCGGCCAACATTTCTGCATTTCTCTGGTATTTTCAGCATCTGACGTCTGTCATCATCAGCACTAACAATAGGTGTAAAACGTCTGTGTGTTTCTGACTGAAACACTTTTAAGCCTTGTTTTAACAGTATGCACTGCTCAAAAAATCAAAGGAACACTTTTTAACCAGAGTATAGCATCAGGTCAGTCAAACATATTGATCTGGTCAGTTAAGTAGCAGAGTGGGTTAGGGACAGGAATCCAAGGTCCTGGACTGCTGGGCACTGGCTATCCTCAAAAAGCGGTTCCTGGTAGTCCAATTCAAGTAATTCAGTTGTTAGTCTGTCTGGTTATTGATCCCGCTGCTCTTGCACATGTGCTACAATCAGCTGATTTTAGTTTGTATTAACCCCGATTCTTTTGTCCCCATGATAGAACAGAGAAAACAGACTCATAGTGTGTTAAAACATTTATATTTCTTTTTATTCAATCATCTTCCGGAAGAGAGAGACCCCTGCACAGTCCAAAAGCCAGTTGCAGGATCTCTAACATTAGAATCATAAACGGTGTCTCATATAGGTATTATTTTGGTACTTTACACGTCAGTTTCAATACAAACATTGCTTATATGGCAAAGTTCCTCTTTTCTGTCTGGTTTTCTGTAGTTATAAATATACTTGTACAGCTCTACACTAACTTCCTGTATTCAGTCTGGGTGAGCACTTAGTTTGTGAGTCAAAAGTGGCCTTGCTGTACAAACCTTCATTATTAAAGTACATAAAACAATATAATAAGAAAATAAGGATAATAAGGATATATTAATTACATGACATTTGCCATATGCCATTACATTTATTTTCATTGCACAAAAGGAGGAGACCATGATGGTAAAGTAGAAACTGCATCTAGGACAAAACAGCTGCTAACACAACTATGGCTCTGTGCAAGCACCTGTGCAGACAGCATGCTAACGCTAAGCTAGCCAAGAGCCATAGATATCAAGCATAATTTAATTATTTTTTTTGTGTTGTCTATTTGCTCAGTATGATTTTTTTTTTTCCTCTATTATCACATCACTTTTCTTTTAATTGTCTCCTTTTTCCCCTCCAGACGTCCCACAGCAGCATGTCTGTAAGGAGGAGGAAGTTGTCGCTGACCAGCAGCTGTGGAACCAGGAGACGAGCTCCAATCTGGACCAGGGGGAACCAAAACCTCCAAAGATTAAAGAGGAACAGGAGCAACTCTGTAGCAGTCAGGAGGGAGAGCAGCTGGTACTGAAGGAGGAGATTGATGCCTTTATGGTGACTGCTGCTGAGGAAAAAGACCACAGTGAACCAGAACCAAAAAGAGACCATCTAAACTGTGTCAGCTCTGCTGTAGCTGTGAGAGAATATCAGGGAGCAGGGAAGAAAGAAGGTCACAATAATGTAGAATACCAACCTACACCAGACAGTCAGTGTAAGTCTGACAAAACTAAAAAGTCTTTAAAATGTGATGTTTGTGGAGAAGTCTATAAATATAATTATGAAATGGATATACATTATAGAATCCATACAGAGGGGAAGCCGTTTTCCTGTAAAACATGTGGGAAAAAGTTTGTACATAGGTGTTCTGTAGTGAAGCACATGAGAATCCACACAGGTGAGAAACTATATCATTGTAAAATATGTGGAAAAAAGTTTGTACATAGTTCTTTAGTGAAGCACATGAGCGTCCACACAGGTGAGAAACCATATCATTGTAAAACATGTGGGAAAAGGTTCAGCCGTAACAGTAATTTAACAGAGCACATGAAAATCCACACAGGTGAGAAACCATATCATTGTAAAACTTGTGGGAAGGCATTCAGGCGTGGTACTCATTTGTTTCGCCACATAAAAATACACATATAGAGGTGTACTCTTTTAACAAGATTAACAGTTTAGCAAGCTGTGTAGAGCGCAAAGTTAAACAAGTCAGCATAGTAACTAATGGTAGACACAGCATGGTAGGAAGGAGGTTATGGTAAGAGTTTCATTTTAAAAGTAGGCGGCACATTTTGACAAATTATTCTATTGTGCTAGTAAGCACTCTCTGCTTACGACCAAAGTTTTAGGAGTGACGACGGTGAGAGAGCGAGAGAGAGAGTTTTGAGATGTGAGAGATTTGTGACACTAGCGTGTATGGAGTGTGTAGTTAATGTGTTGTGTAGCTGTTAGTTTTGTTTTGTGTGTCAGAACAATGATGCCGAATGTCACAGTTGCTGCCATAAAGCCACTAAAGGCAGATTACAGTGTAAACGCTGTCTCCAGGTGGAAAACAAGAGGAGTGATACACCACTGGCTGTCAGGCCTGCAGGTATCAGGCCTGTGATGTTCTCCTCTGTCTTACAGTGGACAGAAATCATTTTTTTTTGGATTGGCACAAATAATTTGTGCGGCATCTTATTTGATGCAGAATCGGAGTGTTCTGTAAATGCAAGTTTTTCCTGCATTTTTAGATAAATAGTTGCATGTAACTTTTTTATTTGCAAAACTCGTGCATAGGTTTATTAAATTTACAATTTCTATTTGCATTTCATGTTATGAAAATGATTTGTGAAACATGTTTTTTGTTGTTGTTACAGTAAAAAATATCTGATTTCATGTTGTTGTTGTTGTTGTTGTTGTTGTTTTTAATCAATTGTACTAATGAAAACATAACTGTAAATTCAGATGTGAGGTTGTGCTGAAAAGAATGATACCAAACAAGGCAAGTAGACATGTAGAGGTCAAATCAACCCTGGACCTCAGAGGGTTAAACTTTTTTTCCTAAAGTAACACAATAGTTACTTTTCCTTGTATTTAGTTACTTTTATAATATTGTAACTAAGTTAATAACTGAGTTACAATAGTATAGTTTTTTGAAAACGTAACTATAACTAATTACTTTTTCAAAGTAACTTGGCCAACGCTACTGAGGAGTACATTTTTTATGTAGAAGTTGTTAAACAGTTTCCTAACTGAATGAAGTGCAAACCAGAACGTACGTTTGTTATTTAGTTATGCAGAAAACGTTTGGTTTCTTCTCTTATATCTCTTTTGCACTGCTGTCATTGCAGCTACTACATCACAGAACAGAAAACACAGAGAAGACCTGCTTAATCAATGCAATTAATTTCTTTTAGATTTTATTTCATTTCAGGTTGTCTTTTTGTACTCTGCATTCTGTAAAACACCAACAAACAGTATCAGTGTGCTGTTAAAGAATCATGTCAATGTTGGATTGATATCAAAGAAACAGAGTTGTGTTCATACCAAAGCACATAGCAGCCAGCAGCACTGAGATGAACAGAGGTGTCATATCTGCAGTGTAGAGTAACAGTGAGCTACAGCAAGTATAAAGAAGCTGTGATCTCTCTGTTTAGTCTTCATCAACACTAAGTTGGTGGATTAGAAGGAGGAGTCTGATCACAGTGGTAGGACTCATTCAGAGCCCTGTCTTATTCCCCCTGCTGACAGCTTTACACTCTGCACATCTTTGTGCTGCTCAGCTTTCCTTGGAGATCTTACAGCAGGAAGTCTACAGTCAGTGATCCTTAAACACATCACCAGTGTGTGAAGGGCGAATGTGGCTTGTAGTGTTCAACACTTTGAATCAGAATCAGAATACTTTATTAACCCCGAAGGAAAGTCTGTAAGACAAAAAATTTAAATAGAAACACAGTTAAAACTCAAGATCAGAAAGGAAGTGAATATTAGACTCAGGATCAACAGATAAAAATGTAGAGCTGTACATGTCCAAGCCAAAAAGAAGACGTCACCCTCCCCTCCTACATATTCAGTGTGAAAATGTAGATAGGGAGTCGATGTTATTCTAAGAGTTTGTCTCACCGTAACAACACTTTACATTCAGTTATTATCAAACACTTTGAGGACTTCTGGCATGTACTGTGTGTCATAATTAGCTATGTGGCAATATCTTATGGACACAAATGCAACATGGTGGGGACAGGACTTCAACAAGTATTAAATCTAGATTTATCAGGACAATTTAAAAAGCCAAAAAATGCAAAGAGGAAGTCGGGTATTACAAAATAAACAAACACAAGACAGAAAAAAAACCAAAAGCTGCCAAAAAAGGGAAAACAGCAGAACGAGAACAAATAAAAGATGAACACAGAGACTAATGGAGGGAAAAGAATGGGAACAGTTTATAGCATTAACTAAATAAATCATAAGACTCTACTAAGCATTTTAAGAAAAAGAAGAAGAAAGAATCCAAACCATTGTCACATTTTTAAATTTCTTGAATTTTAATCAGGTTTTCATTTTCACTTTTATCATGTTTTATTTACTTGATTTCTTTGCTAATTATGTCATCATTATTATTATTATTTCTAATTATTTATGAAAATCAGTTGAGGAGCGAGTGAGTGAACAACGACACTGCAGTAAAAATCCAATCAGACCAAACACACAGGTGAGAAACTGTACACATGACATCACTGAAAAATCTAACAGACTCACACAGATGATTCATGTCAAATGTCAGGAAAGTTTAAAGCAGATGTTTAAACCATGATAGAAAAAAACTGTGAGAATGTCAAAGTAGGTCATGCAGGAATGAAGCACTTTTAGATTATAATTTATCAAAAATGTTGTGAGTTTGTTACATGTAGAACTGGGTTATTTTATTTTGTTTCAGATTTTTAAACACTGAATAAGAAAGTTATAGAATATAGTCCCGACTATACATATTTCACATGAACAGTTTTCACTGTTTGTAGTTATTTCATTATTGTTTCTTTGTGTTTGAATGTTCCCACAGTTGGTTTGTGGTTGATGTGGATTTGCTGCTCATGTGAATCCTCCCACAGTGTTTCATTAGCAGCTGTAACCACAGTGACTCTGATAAAACAGGAGTTAGCAGAATCCATCTGATATGAAGCTGTGCTTTGAATACCACTTCCCTCCTCTTTGAAGAGTAGTCAGATATCTGTGTTCAGGTTTTTGTACAGCCTCTTCTACACTTTGTGTATAAAAGGCTCTGGGATTTTATGTCTATGTTCTGCAATATTGTGTGAGGTGGAGTCGTAGGAAATGACGTAGGCAGAAGTGGGGGGTAACGCGCTGCTACTCGAGAAGGGGAGCTTGTTTCCGTGGTAGTTCTGTTTTACCTCATCACGTAAGCTGTGTTCCTGGTTGCCATCCTTCACGGTGATGCTCCAAGTGTTAAGTTCATGACCAGTGTTGGTCAAGTTACTTGAAAAAAGTAATCAGTAACTAATTACTGATTACTTCCCCAAAAAAATAATCCCGTTACTTTACTGATTACTTATTTTCAAAAGTAATTAATTACTTAGTTACTTTTTTAAAACACGATTTACAACCTGAATAGGTGATAAAGCGATAGATCTTTCAGCCCAATTCTACTTTTTCTGCATAATCCATCATACAAAATGTAATCAAATGGAAAAGTCTCTTTTTAAAACTTGTTTTATTAGTTTTAATCTTTTAACTTTATGCATCAAGCAAAAACTTAATTATATGCAACATTCTCTGACTGGAAGAGATTTGTTTAACATTTAAACCTATTTTCTGCACATTCCAGCATATAAAATAAAATATCTTTTGTGTTTACACTCACTCTTTCAAATAGATGCAAGTAAAACACAGCAGAAAAATAAATAAAATCAAAGACTAGCGGTCCTGTTGCTCTATTTTCACCTGTAAAGCAGGAGTGGGGTAGGCGGAGGTTTACCCTGGTGCAGGTGTGCCACAGCGGTCAGTTGAAGAATTCGCGAGCTTCTCTGTGAATTTCCCATTACGTCGTAGCGCACTCGGTGCTTGCTTGGAAGTTTAGGGGTTTTTTTTCGCTGTAAAAAGAAGTTTTCTTCCCACGCACAATGGACACTAATGTTTTTGTCACTTTTTATGGAATCAAACTCAAAGAAAGGTCAGTACTTCCACGCTTTAAACGCTGCATGCTCATACTCTCTCCGCACTCGATATATTATCCATTGTTGATCTGCACACAGCTGTTGTCACAAACGTCGCACTCGCTTATGTCACTGTCATGAGACATTCTCGCAAAAAAAAATCACGGTTTTAGTAACGCAGTAACGCAGCGTTTCTACGGGAAAGTAACGGTAATCTAATTACCGTTTTTGCAATAATAATCCCTTACTTTACTCGTTACCTGAAAAAAGTAATCGGATTACAGTAACGCGTTACTGCCCATCTCTGTTCATGACTGGAAGTAAGTTTCCTTAAATATGTTTATTTTGCGATCCTGATGTTTGCCGCGGCCTTAGTTACGTTCTACCGCGTTGTAGCAGGACACATTTTTTCATCTCGTGACTAGAGGCATGTGCCGCTGGCCGCCTCCATTATGTAGTAAATTTATTCGGCCACACGATGGCGCCAAAGTCCCTTTGTTCACAGTTAGAGTGGCTGTTTAGGCTATGTATGACATTCTCACTGTGTTTAATTGTGTCCCTTCTGTGTTTGGGGCAAGAGATGTAAGATTGGCATAGTTCGAATCATATATGTTATGTTATGTGTATATTCAGATGGATGTGTTGGTTTATTTCATTTAATACTTTATGTTTATCTTAGTGAAGCTGTTGCTGTATATATTTATATACTCATGGCAACTTGTTTGTTACTACAGACTGCTGGCAACACTGAGCATCTAGGTGGCAATAAAACAGCTGGCGGTGACAATCCAGCAAAGTGGAAGCCTCTTGTCCTCCTTCCTGTATTCTGACCGATACACCATCTTCTTAGCTGCTGAACCTGAAAGAACTAGCCCTCACCAAGTACTCCTCAACACTTTGTATCACTGTGTTTGTAGAGCACAGTAGTAGAGAGCTGTGTCCAGTGGCGGTCCTAGCCTGTTTGGCGCCCCGGGCGAACACGCCCTCTGGCCCTCAATCCCCGGCCTCTATAGCGACTGTGGAAGTCGCTAAACTCCTCCTCTTCTTTTCTCTTTTTTTTAAACTTTAAAAACGGGTTGTGTGTGAGACTTTAAATCAACAAAATATAAAATATACATTTTAAATTGTTATTGATCCCTTTACCCCTGGTCCTAAAGTGTATATTTATTTTCTTACTCTTCTTATATTTATTATTTGTTTACTTGCACTGCTGTAACTGGAGCCTCGTCGTCTCGTCTCTCTATATACTGGACTGTAGCGGAGATGACAATAAAGTTTACTTTGACTTCAGCAGCGAGCAGGCGCACCGAGGGCTCTCGCGCTCACTTTTCGCGTATAGAATTTCGAAAAAACATCGGTGCAAATTATAAGTCTGTATCATGATGTCTGCTGTTTTCGTGTTGTTGGTTTGTTTTTATTTTGTTTTATTTTGCAAGTTGGTTATTAGATGCTGCTCCAGCCACCCAGAGAATCCCCCGCCGCCCCGCCCTCTCCTCCCTGTGCCGCAAGCAGCAGGCGCACCTCGCAAACGGAGGGCGCCCTTACTCCCGATCGGTACCTATGCCATCCCCAATATGCGCTGGCATGATGTCGGGGCAGCATGAGTACGAGCAATTTTTTTTTTTTTTTTTTGCTGATGCCCGTGATGCCGCCCCCCACCACGATGCCGCCCTGGGCAACCGCCCGTGTCGCCCGTATCTAAAACCGCTACTGGCTGTGTCTGTCAGGGTTAGGGCTGTTATGGTCAGATTAGTTGATGTAGAAGATGCTTCTGAGTCATATCGATCATCAGGAATATACTGAACCCCACTCCGTGATCTTGCTCCTTTCCAGAGTATAAACTGAGGAGCCTGAAGGTCAGAATGATGTCTGTACCAGTGAAGCTCTGGATGTGTATAATTTGTCTGATAGTTACATGTGAGCAGTAGCGGTTTTAGATACGGGCGACACGGGCGGTTGCCCGGCGCGGCATCGTGGTGGGGGGCGGCATCACGGGCATCGGCAAAAAAAAAATTGCTTGTACTCATGCTGCCCCGACATCATGCCAGCGCATATTGGGAATGTCATAGGCACCGATCGGTTTTCTCTCGCCCATTTGCTGGGAGTAAGGGCGCCCACCGTTTGCGAGGTGCGCCTGCTGCTTGCGGCACAGGGAGGAGAGGGCGGGGCGGCGGGGGATTCTCTGGCTGGCTGGAGCAGCATCTAATAACCAACTCGCAAAATAAAACAAAACAAAATAAAAACAACAAACACAAAAACACCAGACATCATGATACAGACTTATAATTTGCACCGATGTTTTTTCAAAATTCTATACGCGAAAAGCGAGCGCGAGAGCCCTCGGTGCGCCTGCTCGCTGCTGAAGTCAAAGTAAACTTTATTGTCATCTCCGCTACATACAGTCCAGTATATAGAGAGATGAGACGACGAGGCTCCAGTTACAGCAGTGCAATTAAACAAACAATAAATATAAGAAGAGTAAGGAAATAAATATACACTTTAGGACCAGGGGTAAAGGGATCAATAACAATTTAAAATTTATATTTTATAGTTTGATGATTTTAAGTCTCACACACAACCCGTTTTTAAAGTTTAAAAAAAAGAGAAAAGAAGAGGAGGAGTGCAGCGACTTCCACAGTCGCTATAGATGCTGGGGATGGAGCCTGCCTATTTGCCTGAGCGCTGTCAACTTTACGCAATAATGCGAGAGGTGGAATTGCTTGCTTGTTTATTAAAGTGCTTGAAAAGTTTAGAGAGCAATGTGATCGGCTCGCAATTCAAACTCTTAAAACATCACAGCTCTAATGCAACAAGGGGAAACTCGTTGTGCTGCGGTCAACAAAAACTACGGCTACCCAGCCCTGCTCTGTCAAAATCAAACCAGTGAAAGACAGACTGACAACGCCCTCTTAATGTCACCGCTACCACCCACGTGACTCCCATTACACATCACCATAGCAACCAAACAAATGAAAACCCAGTGATCATTAAAATTCAATACATTTAGTTATGGCTCCTACAAGGAGAAACGAGCAAAAGATACAGGTAAGCAGATGTGTCATTGGATAATGGCAGGTCATGTATCCTAAAACATTAAGAATCAGAATACTTTCTTAATCCCTAAGGAAATTATGTGGGTTACAGTTCCTCCAAGAAGAAATGGTAAAAATAGTAACAGTAACAGACTAAACTCCAAACAATATATACAATAATATAATGTTAATTAGTCAGTGTCAATTGTTGATTTGTCCTGTTTCCATTGTATGACGAATTATGATGTCTGTTTAGTAGCCGTTTGCATACAATGCATACTCTCTCTCTCTTCGTGTGTGTGTGTGTGTGTGTGTGTGGGGGGGGGGGCGCCAGAGGGGGTGTTCGCCCAGGGCGCCAAACAGGCTAGGACCGCCACTGCATGTGAGTGTGACAGATCGTCCTTCTGTTTCAGTGACTTCAGCTTGTTTAGGAGTGATTGAGTCTCCAGCTGTTAGTCCTGGAAAAAGAAAGATGAAAAGTAGTGAAATGCAGTCTGTATATCTGCTTAATGCAACAGTTTCAACTAAACTTTAATCCCTGTTCTTAAACTCACCTATAATGTGAGATAGAAGCAAAAAGAGGTACAGCAACATGTCTTTGGAGTTATTAAAGCCAGACAGACAACACATGAACAATGTTCTTCCACTGCAGCACAATGACCAACAAATAATGTCATTGAATGAGCTCAACTTCAGTGGGCGGGGCCAGCTTAATGGCTCAACCAATCAAATAGTTTTGTGCTTCCAGAGCAGCTCTGTCTCTGTCTCTGATCTTTACTGCTTCATTTCTCTGTTGTCCTTGTCATCGTCCAATGACACAAGAATCAGAGGTTTAACAGTGTGTGGCTCCCTCTAGTGGATGTTGTGGAATATTCTGTTGTCTTTGCTCCAAAAGTTTTTGTACAGATCTCCAAAAGTTGAATCTGTTCATCTGGACGTAGCGTTTTGTGGGAGAAACGTTTCGTCACTCATCCAAGTGACTTCTTCAGTCTCAGCTGACTGCAGGTTTCCCCAAACCTTATAAACAGTACATTTGCATAATGACTGAAACCAGCCCACTGAAGGAACAATGGGCTGTGAGGTCAGTTCGGCCACCTGTGGCCACCTGTGCCTCAATTTTATTCCACAACTTAGACATCCACATTACTCACACTCTCATAACACATACATATAGGGCCTTGGGGGTGGGCACGTTAACGGCGTCCAGTAGACGGTCTGTGTATTCAACCCCACCTGTCAATTTTAAATCCATGTAGACATTGAGGATTCTCGGGAGGGGCCATGCTGACACCTGCTGCTCTCTGGCAGCAGCACCATGCTCTCCCGTGTTTTAAATGCACCTTAGAACAACACGCAGCAACACTACACATGAGCGAGAGGAGGGAGGTTTGGGGTCTTCACACACCCCTGTTCTCTGCTGACCATCGGGGCGGGGGGGCTGGGAGGAGGTGTTGGCCGTCCAATCGGGATCTGGGATGTGGGGCCTCCCTGCTGCTGCGGAGCCTGGGGCGGTCTGCTTGCCTCCACCCCGGGGGAAAGGGTAACATCTCCTGGGTCTAGGTGCCGTTTCCCCCTCCAGGGGCGAGGGTACCTGGACCTGGGGTATAGAGTTTGTTTGGGGAGTGTGATTGTGTGTACAGTGTCCATGTATGTCTATCCCTACGCTGGGTGAGTGCTGAGTATTTGTATATGTGTGCATGAGGGTGGGAATGCATGTTTGTGTCTGTGTGTGCCTGTTTGTCTGTCTTTATATGTCAGTTCGAGTCTTACACTCCACCTCTCTGGGAACTCCCAGGCCCTCCAAAGGCCTATCTCCCCTCACCACACTCCCTGCCGGTAACTGATGCCCTCAGGGGTCGGTGAGTTGGTGGTTCTTGGTGTCCGGGGCTGGGCGCTCAGGTATGTACCAGCTCACTCCCGGTGACTACTTGGCAGGGCCTGGTGCCTGTTGCTCGGTCAGGCCTCTTCCGGGGCAAAGGGGGCCCTCGGGCCTCCGGCCTCTGGGCCTGCGGCTCGGTTCACTCTGGCACAGCTGGCACGCCACTGCAGCCCCCTCTGGCTTCTGCTCCGTGGCTACTGGGTGACCCCTCATCTGGGGCTCTCCTCAGCTCTTCCCTGGAGGGTGGCACGGATGCCCCTCCGGTGGTCCTCCTTGGACTCCCACACTCTGGGGCCTCTGGATGTCTGGAGCCTGGATCTCCTCCATGCCTGCTTCATGCCCTGGGGGACGAGGCTATGGCTCTCTAAATCCTCTAGCAGACCGTTACATGGGGAAACCTTTTGAATACAAGCGAGCTGATCCACACAGGTGTGCACACGAGTGTTCACTGTTCATAGACATGAACTACACCTTTATTGGCTGCTATTTCCAAGCACACTGTGTGCTGTCGGTCCTGCTTGCTACACAACAACATTCAATATTTAGTATTTACTGCTGTTTACACTTAGCTAGATTAACGTGATGGTGTTGTGTTTAGTATGTTGCTCTGTTGGTTTTTCTTTTGCTTGTTTTTGCTTCTTTTTCTCTCAACAGGTGATCCAGGAGATTTTTTTCTCTCTTCTTTCTCTTTTTAAGTGCCCTTTCTCACTGTCCCTCTTTCCTTCTGTTTTTCTTTTCCTTCATCTTTCTTTCTCCCTTTCCTATCCCCCAGTCATGTCTGTCCCGTCTGTAACAACTGAAAATAAAATAAAATAAATAATAACAACAAAGGTTGATCAAATGGACCAATACGGCAAGGCCGTGATGATCCATTTGGCAAAGTAAATCCATTGGGTATCCTTGTTGGTCTTCAGACAGCAAGCTGACAGCTAAAGAACCAAATGGGACAGGCAAAAAAAAAAAAAAAAAAAAAGAACACAGCAGCTCTACCGCTCCTAAATGAAGCCTTTCATATTCACTTGTGTAGCTCCTCTTCTTGCTGTTTCCATTCAGGCTGATGAAGCTTTAGAATGACACTGATGCTGCAGTCATCATCATCATCATCCAGAAGGTCAGACTGAAGGAGGAACCTGCAGAACAAAAAGCTCTGACTGCATCCTGCACACACACTCTGAATGAAACATGTTTGAGCTGCAGGTTAAAGTTCTCAGCTCTGATAATAATACTGGATGACTCTCAGTAATGCACGTTTTGGCATTTCTTATGTGGGATTAACTTCCTGAGCACATTTGATGCTCCTAACTAGTGACCAAAAATAGCTGCGGCACACTAAGCATGAGAGAAACTGATGAAGCACACAAAGAAATCAGATACACTTCTGTGGCTGTTAGTTCTGCTTTATTCAGTCACTGCACAGCTAATAAAACACGTCAGTGCATGAAAACATTATCAACAAACGTACAAACTGCATAAAACCAAGAAAAACTGCAACACCCAAGGTCTCCCTCTGCTCATGCTCATCAATGCAAAGTGAGCTGAAGAGGGTGCTGTACTCCAAACCTCATTCAGCACACCCAGGACATCTTTCCATTATCTTACTTTAACACTGGTGATCAGGATAAATCATCACATGAAGCTTGTTATAAACTCATGAAGTTAAACGAGGGTTAACCCTGCATGATGATGGCAGCAATCTGACCAATCTGAAAGGCGTGGTTCATGGATCTGTTGGGATTAAATGACTCTTCTCCCACTGAAAATGATCCCTATGAGTATCACCTAATCCAGAGATGTTATCAAATGGTGATTAAACATCTATAAAGAACATAAAACTATACCAGCAACTGCAAGACTGATGTTAAAAAGACAAGAAATGAATCCTGCAGAAAATGTTTGAGTTAATCTCGTGATTTAACATACAGTAAACATTTGAATTTTAGTTAATAATTTCATCTGTGAATGCGCTCTCACTGCTGCTGTTTGTTTCTAAGGTCACAGCTGCACATTACAGCTGTGGAACTTTAAACTGGATCCATTTAAAGATTAAAGTTGACTGACAGAGAAGTCTGGAAATCTCTTCAGTTTATCTCAAATCAAAGTGAAATTAATGAGATCGATAGGACAGGTGATCTTCATGTGTGTTCTGTGTTTCCAGGAGAGTGAAACAGACTCAGCAACAGAAGATTAGACTGAAGTATAACAAGATGTTGTCACTTACATCGTGCACTCATAAAGCATATTCTCCCAACAGAGACTCTACTTGAGAATCAGTGGAAAAGCTCAGAACTCAGAACATAACCAACCCCTGAGCTTTTATTCTCTCACATGCAGACCAGCTGCAGTTTCAGAGTTTGAGAGTAAAGATTAAATGTAAAAATAGAATAAAACTTTACTACAAATTTGATATGTCAGCAAGAACAGAGCAGGTTTCCTGTTTTGGTCTCGTAGGGTGTCTTGCATTGAAATCTGCTGCAATGACACGCTCCTCATGTGT
This sequence comes from Pelmatolapia mariae, assembly GCF_036321145.2. Classification (NCBI taxonomy): domain Eukaryota; kingdom Metazoa; phylum Chordata; class Actinopteri; order Cichliformes; family Cichlidae; genus Pelmatolapia; species Pelmatolapia mariae. The sequence continues at coordinate 8,072,550 of NC_086232.1, read as the reverse complement.
TAACCTCTTCGACATGTCAATGGCTGTGAACACAGAGAAACTTGTAAATAACTCATGAAAGAATAAAGTTACGTTGAAACCAAGCACACCATTTTTTTCTTGTGACATTACCAGTAAGTTTGATGTGTCACATGGCCCTCTTCCTATTGAAAAAACAAAAGTTGTATCCAAGATGGCCGACTTCTAAATGGCCACCATGGTCACCACCCATCTTGAGGAGTTTGCCCCCTCACATATACTAATGTGCCACAAACAGGACTTTAACCAACCAACCAACCATTCCCATTTTATTACGGTGTATCCATATAAATGGCCCACCCTGTATATCACAAAATAGCACATTTTCTGTAAATTCTGTGAATCTCGGGCAACTCAACTTATGTGAAGGTTTTTCAGTTGGGCGTCGTGTACCTGGAGTCGAGTGTTTCGACCAATGCATGAAACTATATATTTTTAGACATGAGTTTAAACGGCCGCCATTTTCTTTCGAAGTATTTATTACATGACGTGTTGCGAGGAAAAGCCTGTTCTAACGTTTGAGCACCTGATGGCTCTTTTTTGCTTTTCATTCGTAAACTCTCTCTAGTGCTGGGCGATATGGAAAAATATTTATCACGATATGAATTATTTTATATCACGATAGCGATATATATCACGATATATCACCTGACCTGTGGTCATCTGGAAAGCACGCAGTTTGTAAACAGCGAGCGCAGAGGGTGCAGTCTTTGTTAATGAAATGGATGGTTACGCTCATGTAGGGCTGCGTATCTCTGCTCGTCCATAGGTCAGTCATCAAGGCATAATGCACAACACTGCAAACATCCTTCTCTACTTTGGCCCGGCATGCGTCATATAAGCGAGGCAACTCGACTTTACTGAAGTGCTTACGACCGGGCATAACATACCTCGGATCAAGGACTTTGACAAGGTCACGAAAGCTGTCCTTCTCAACTACATAAACAGGGGCCATGCCTTTACAAATGTAATGCGAGACGACTCCTGTTATTTGTTTATGGCGCTGGGACGTTTTCTCATAAGGGCCTTGTATGAAAGACTGCTATATCTTTGGCTGGCTATAGTTTTTCTTTTCCCAACTTGCTCCCGTCGTTCCACAACTTGGTTTAGCTCGGATTTTCTAGATTCTTGAGTATTCTTTTTCGTGGACCTTCTGTAGGTCATAGAAGAGATTTATTGTGTTGCCATCAGGTGCAGGAATAGTTTTATAGCATAGCTTGCAAATGGGCGTCTTCTGCTCCGTGTTGGTGCTTTTAAACCCAAAATGTAACAAAATCACAGACGTACCCCCTCTTTTTGGTAAAAGTGCTTCTTATTGGGCTGCCTGTGTAGCTGTCTCTGCCTGTTGCATGTCCGGACATGAAACTGTAACTTGTCGCAAGTCCATCATTTTGAGTTACTGTAAAGCATGTCGCAAATCCGGGTGCACGTAAAGCAGCACCATGTCAAAAAACCACAAGACGGAGTTTCTTTGCAAAAAATATCATTTTTTAATACTTTATTTTCTCTTTCATAAAGTTAAGAGTATGTATAGTGAGAAGACAGCACTAATACAGTCAGATCCATAAATATTGGGACATCGACACAATTCTAACATTTTTGGCTCTATACACCACCACAATGGATTCCAAATGAAACGAACAAGACATGCTTTAACTGCATAGTGTCAGCTTTTATTTGAGGGTATTTACATCCAAATCAGGTGAACGGTGTAGGAATTACAACAGTTTGCAAATGTGCCTCCCACTTCTTGAGGGACCAAAAGTAATGGGACAGAATAAGAACCATAAATCAAACATTCATTTTTTAATACTTGGTTGCAAATCCTTTACAGTCAATCACAGCCTTAAGTCTGGAACACATAGACATCACCAGACGCCGGGTTTCATCCCTGGTGATGCTCTGCCAGGCCTCTACTGCAACAGTCTTCAGTTCCTGCTTGTTCTTGGGGCATTTTCCCTTCAGTTTTGTCTTCAGCAAGTGAAATACATGCTCAATCGGATTCAGGTCAGGTGATTGACTTGGCCATTGCAAAACAGTCCACTTCTTTCCCTTCAAAAACTCTTTGGTTGCTTTTGCAGTATGCTTTGGGTCGTTGTCCACCTGCACTGTGAAGCGCCGTCCAATGAGTTTTGAAGCATTTGTCTGAATATGAGCAGATAATATTGCACGAAACACTTCAGAATTCATTGTGCTGCTTTTGTCAGCAGTCACATCATCAATAAATACAAGAGAACAAGTTCCACTGGCAGCCATACATGCCCACGCCATGACACTTCCACCACAATGCTTCACTGATGAGGTGGTATGCTTAGGATCATGAGCAGTTCCTTTCCTTCTCCATACTCTTCTCTTCCCATCACTCTGGTACAAGTTGATGTTGGTCTCATCTGTCCATAGGATGTTGTTCCAGAACTGCGACGGCTTTTTCAGATGTCGTTTGGCAAACTCTAATCTGGCCTGCCTGTTTTTGGGGCTCACCAAAGGTTTACATCTTGTGGTGAACCCTCTGTATTCACACTGGTGGAGTCTTCTCTTGATTGTTGACTCTGACGCACATACACCTGCCTCCTAGAGAGTGTTCTTGATCTGGCCAACTGTTGTGAAGGGTGTTTTCTTCACCAAGGAAAGGATTCTTTGGTCATCCACCACAGTTGTGTCCCGTGGTCTTCCTAGTTTTTTGGTGTTGCTGAGCTCACCAGTGCGTTCCTTCTTTTTGGGAATGTTCTAAACAGTTGTTCTGGCCACGCCTGATGTTTTTGCAATCTCTCTGATGGGTTTGTTTTGTTTTTTTCAGCCTAATGATGGCTTGCTTCACTGGTAGTGACAGCTCTTTGGATCTCATCCTGGCAGTTGACAGCAACAGGTTCAAAAAGCAAACAGCACACTTGAAATGAACTCTGGACCTTTTATTTGTTCATTGTAATTGGGGTAATGAGGGAATAACACACTCCTGGCCATGGAACAGCTGAGAAGCCAATTGTCCCATTACTTTTGGTCCCTTAAGAAGTGGGAGGCACATATACAAACTGTCATAATTCCTATACTGTTCACCTGATTTGGATGTAAATACCCTCAAATAAAAGCTGACAGTCTGCAGTTAAAGCATGTCTTGTTCGTTTCATTTGGAATCCATTGTGGTTGTGTATAGAGCCAAAAATGTTAGAATTGTGTCGATGTCCCAATATTTATGGACCTGACTGTATATTTGCCACAGGCTATTTAACCCTTTAAGACCTACCATGGTAGCATTTCAAGTTGCTATACATCAATACAACTGTTATAGTCCAAATTTTAATGATATGTATGCATTAAGTCCATAGTAACTGCATAAATTGCAATAAAGTGCAATAAATTACAAAAAAATTGAAAATAGTTTTTGGTTTTTGTACATATATTTCTAGTTAGAGAAATTTAAGAGGCTTATCCCTCAAAACTGTAAATACAAAAAAGTTGCACAAAATAGTTTCCAACCATAAGAAATTTATTTTGAGTGTCTTCATAGTTTTATTTTTAGATACACTAATTTTTATATACTGCAGGAAAAATGAAAATAAATATTACAATGCAAATGTGCAAGAAAAACGGCATGCGCATCAAAATAAACTATTTCCAACAGTGTAATTTGATTTCTAAGCATCCCAGAAACTATTCAGAAAAGCATAAAGTCAAACATGACTTTTAAAAACACCAACATAGGCTTATAAGGCCCTGAAGGTAAAAAAAAACCCCTACATTTTCTGCGAAAATGACGTTGCATGCCATAGTTGCGCTGACCTATGTTCCAATGTAGGAAGTGTTATGAACAGCTGATCGGATTGGCAAAGCGTGTTTGTGGAATATTATGCTTTTTTTGCTGCAAGTGCTTTTTATGCAATTTTTGCAAAGCTATATGTGGAAGGAAACCGTGCTAGCTTACATGGTTCCAGTTCTACAGGGATTTAAAAATAGTTAGGCTAAATGGAGTCTGCCTGCTCCGACTGGTTTTAAAGGGTTAATAATATATTTTATGTAATAATTTAGCAATAAGGTCCTTGGTTTGTTTTGACTGGTCCTTCTGCTTGGAGCTAGCTGGTTCTGCCTCATCCTAGCTGGCCATGCTGGTATTCTCTATACCACCTCTGTTCAAAGATGGTCGCTCACAGTGGACATAAATGGCTTCTTTCACTCCTCTTTCAAACCATCTGTCCTCTCTGTCCAAAATGTGAACATTGGCGTCATCGAAAGAGTGACCTTTGTCCTTTAGATGCAGATGGACAGCTGAGTCTTGTCCTGTGGAGGTGGCTCTTCTATGTTGTGCCATGCGCTTGTGAAGTGGCTGTTTGGTCTCTCCAATGTAGAGGTCTGGTCATTCCTCGCTACACTGTACAGCATACACCACGTTGTTAAGTTTGTGTTTAGGAGGGTTTTTTTGGCCAAGAGTGCTGGAGGCTTCCCATGATGTACTGACTATTTTGTCTTTACTCACCTCATTTCATCTGCTGCGACCGGTTGGGGTGAGAGAAGGAAGACAGTGAGGAAAGCTGGGCATCACTGGTCAAGAACTGCTCCAGAATCTAATCGCCACCTCCATTCCTGAAAGTTAGAGCTTTTAGCAATGAGGGCGGCACTTTATGAAAGATTTTGAGAACATATGCCCTCTACTGTTTATACAGTGAATAATTTATTAATCCTGTGTGTCTATCCTGTGAACTCTACTCAAAAGCACCTAACTGAGACATTCACACGATGGGGTGAGCAACAAGTGTCCAGAGCGCAGCGATGAAGACAGAGTTGAAGAAGTTTGAAGGAAGAGGAAATGCTCTCTCACCCTTTAGGTAATGGCACATAGGTAAACTGAGACATATGTGAAGCATGCAGTGGGTCTGTGTAATGGCTTATTGGGTAGAAACAGGGTCTAAACCAGGGGTGTTTTATACAATTATATCTGGCCCACAAGGTAATTTCATATCTCAATTATTAATGTCTCGTCGTATGTGGGAGCTGAATCTTCAGCCCTGCTGAGAAACCGTGTTGGGGAGTAACAGAATACATGTACTGGTGTTACGTATTTAAAATAGAAAATGTGAGTATTCCGTTACAGGTAATGTTTAAATAGGTAGTAATTAGAATACAGTTACTTTGTTGAAATTAATTGAATACACAGCGGCCATTTCTGGTTTCATATGTTAGGCAGTTCCCTCTCTACGCATGTTTTAACAAAGTCAGGCGTAGGTTTAGCTCAGTTGGATGAGCATGTCATATGTCGCATGGCTGAGAGTACGACTCGTGCCCCCCCCCCCCCCCCCCCCCCCTTTTTAAATCAATTTCCATCTGGGATTAATAAAGTTTCTCTGATTCTGATTGCCGGAACCCCCCAAACAAAACACACAATAAGAGGCACTAATGTAAGCGTCTGCTAATCAGCATTAGTGCTGGCTGCTTATGTTACTTGCTTTTGTGTTTGTACTTACCTTGTCTCTCAGTTTCTAGTTCAATCCCCGGATCACGCTCACAGACTATCGCTGCTACCTCAGTTCAATCGCTGGCCTCTCCTGCCATAATTGCCACCACCTCTCAGGTTCGGGCTTTCTCCCATGCTGTTCCACCTGCCTGCTTCTCCGCCAGGACCTCCGGACTCGTCCTTTCACAGACTCACCTGAACCTTGCCTCTCCCTCAATCTCTCGCCACCTACTGACAAAGTAAGCCAGAGCAATACAGCCCTGGGATTGTTTGCCTCCACTTCCACCCGGCTCACTGTAACTCTCTTCTCCTGTACTTGTAGTGCCTTTCCCCTGTCAGACTCTGGATCCTCACGCCCACACTCCTGCTCACTCACAGCTTGGTTTCATAGTTTTAAATCCATGTGCATAGTCAAGTGTCACAACTCTAGTCGTTATCACAGTTAGTGATATCCTGTCTTCCATATAAACATGTGGAAGACAGACTTTTCAGTTATTTATTTGTAAAAAAATGTCTGGAATCATGTATGATTTTTGTTCCACTTCTCTCGTGTACACCACTTTGTATTGGTCTTTCACGTGGAATTCCAATAAAATTGATTCATGTTTGTGGCTGTAATGTGACAAAATGTGGAAAAGTTCAAGGGGGCCGAATACTTTTGAAGGCCAATGTAGGTATTTCACCCAGAAATAAATTATCAGCCTTTTTTTTTTGTTGTTTTTTTTTTGTTTTGTTTTTTTAAGCTTTTTTGTAGACATGGGTCATTGTCATATTGTGTGTGAAACTGGTATACAGTGTACAGTACTATGCAACAATCTTGACTCACCCTTCATGTCTTCATCCCAAACTTTCTTGGCATTTTGTAAAGTGGTTTGGAGCAATAGTAATTCCCCGTGTGTGTGTGTGTGTGTGTGTGTGTGTGTGTGTGTGTGTGTGTGTGTGTGTGTGTGTGTGTGTGTGTGTGTGTGTGTGTTTTAATACTGACTTTTGACTCATTTAAAAATAAAAAAGTCCTCTAGCTCAAAATATGAACCAGTATTTCATCTGCATATAACAAACAACTTAGCAAAGAACAATATTAAATTGTACTTTTTGGAACTTTGTCATCAATTGTTTCCATTTCTTTAGCCGAATCTACAAAAAGAAAATTTTCATACCATCAAGGTATTTCCAAAAGTGCTACTATAATTTATTGTCATTTATCTGAAAATAAATAGATTATGAATTCCTCTTGTAAAACCTTGAACAAATGAAACATGGTGCTCATGATGAATGAGAATTTCATACCAGATCGCTCAAGGATATTTGGGACTATGTAGGGAGTGTTAAAGGGAGAGAGCTTGCTGATTTGATCAGATAGTGTAATGAGTTCAAAACTGGAAATTAAAGGGGTGATGTTGTATGTTGTTAGTGCATTTGGACGCCGGTTAGAACGAGAGATATTCTGGAGTAAGTTGGATGAAATGGTGGGAAGTTTCTCCAGTGGGAAGAGTTTGGTGATTGGAGATGAGGTGACGAGGAGGTGTTGGGTTGATATGGTGTTACGGGGGAGAAATGCAGAAGGACATCTCTAGAAGTGAGTATATTAGAGGGACAGCTCAGGTTGAGCAGTTACAAGAAAAAGTTAGAGAGGTTGAGATTGTTTAGTCATGTGCAGAAGAGGGATAAGATGAAGCTGCCCGGCAGGAGTAAAGAGGAAGACCTCAGAGGAGGTCATGGATTAGTGAAGGAAGATATTCAGAGGGTTGGTGTGACAGAAGAGAATGCCTGGGATAGGATGAGATGGAGGTAGATGATCTTCTGTGGTGAGCCCTAAAAGGATTAAATGAAACAGCTGTTAATACTGCTGCTAAAGGACCTTCTAGGAAGTACTGATATAGGCATCTTTAAAAAGGAAATTGAATTTTCTCTAATTAATTAAATTACAATAATTAAATTACATCAGTTACCAAACTTATTTTATTTTGTAATTATTATAGGTTTGATCAATCAAATCCTAAAATGGAAGGTACAACACAAAAATGTGTACAAATAGTGAATGGCTGTGGTTATTTTGTGAAGTCATTATTTGTTTTTGTTTTTTTCTTTTTAAGACACTTTGAGTAAACCACAGAGTCATTGTTCATGAATGTTTGTTGACTGTACTGTACAGTGTAAATATATCTTCCCCATTTCCTTGACATCTTGTTCTGTGAAGGGAAAAAGGATTTACATGATCAGTTTCTAATCAGATGTTTCCTTTAATTGTACAGCAATGAAAACTGTATCTCACCCTTGGGCTCTACTGGAAGTGTCCCATTTGACAGCAGTGTATTCAGCTTCACTGGCCTCTTCATCTTTGTGTCTGTATAGCTGACCTCGGCCGATGTTGGAGTACAGAGCGTCTGCCTGATCCTGAGAGAAGCGGATGGTGCTGTAGTGAAGGTCATCCTGGCGACCTGATGGTTCTCCTTCTGCTACAGCTGACGGGGTGTCGTACACTGGATCCATGTTCACCTGATGAAACCAGAACTTGATACTTACTGTAGAAATACTTCAATAGGTATCGAGAGTTTCTGGTGACTTTTATGAAATGAATTGCACTTGGTTTTTTTTTTTATTGATTATGGTCAATACTTCTTTTTTGAGAAAATTAAAAATACATGTTTAGACGACACAAGGTTCTAAAAATAATCAATGTGATAAACTTTGTCAGAATTAACATGTTAGAGGATTAGAGTGGTTAGATACTTAAAATATTAGTATTTACATTTAAGTGATGATCTGTTTAGTGGTATTTTCAAAAAAGCAATCCAATATTGTTAAGTTCATTTTGGTTATTATTATTATTATTATTATTATTATTATTGTAAGATCTTTCCCATGACTGTTGGGAAAGATCTGGGGTGACTGTCGCTGAGCTTTGGCACTACATAAATAAAATTGAATTCAATTCAATTTGACCTCATCGTCCTGTTCCATTTATTGCCACAATGCAAAACAAATTAGAAATCCCATTGCACTGCAGTCTAATATGTGTTGCTCATATTGATCAGCAGGGAAATGCAGGAAAACATATTGTGCTGAGATTACAATGCTCCAAAACAACTTTGTTTTATTTGCGATAAAGCTGTCACTCCAAGGTGACAGCTTTATTTTAAGGTATGTTTTTAAAGTGTGTTTTTCTTTCACACTGGAATACTTTCTCACCTGTTCTTCACTGGAAGGTTTCTCTCCATCTTTACTCTGTTGTGTGAACCACTTATATTTTCTAAATAGGAGACAAGAATTCAATGTAACAGCACATTTATGTATCAAAGAGACTAATTGATTCATAAGAATCACAGAACTGCTCACCTAATGCACAGGAAGACCATGACCAGTGTGATAGCAAGAAAAACTGCAGTGATTGTACCAGTAACTGCTGCTTTCCGTGTACCTGAGAAGTCACAAAGGATAATAGAAACAAATCAGGAACATCAGAAAATTCTTATACATGACTATACACTTAAAAGGTGTTCACTTGCATAGAGATCATTCTCATTCTAAAACCATTCAAAAACCTCTAACTCACTTGCTACAGTAACCAGATGTAAGGTGGACATATGTTGTCCTCTTGAGTTCTGGGCATTACAGTAATAACTCCCACTGTGTTCAGTTCTAAACTCAGTAATAGTGAAGTTGTGTCCCAATGCTTTTGGTGAGTTTTCATCCTCCTTGTACCAGGTGTAATTAGCTGCTGGGTTAGCATCACTGCTACAGGTCAGAGTCACTGAACTGCCCTCCACTATCTCAGCAGAGGGACTCACTGACACAGAGGGAAGCCTCGGAGGATCTGGGAAAGAGCAAATACATATATCTATTGTAATGTTTCAGCTGTGTGCAGGCAGGAGAAGGACCCAAACGCAAAACTCACGACAACAAAATTAAACTCAAAAAGCTGCTTTATTGCAGAATGGCATGGAAAACTAAACAGGCACGCACGCACGCACACTCCCTCAGCCATGAGGGAGATTACGACACTGACAAAGAGAAACACAGGGGCCGTTTCTCAATTCTCAAGTACGCGAGTACGTACTCGCGTTCTCGGCGAGTACGTACTGGCCGAGAACGCACGGGAGTATGGACTCGCCGAGAACGCGAGCACGGACTCGCGATTTGTACCATTGGAACACCAGCGTACGTGATGATGTCACAGGTCCGGAGTTTCTACTGGCGTCCCCTCTTAATTTAACTGTGAATAATATGTTATGAAGCTTAACTTCAATCACAGCCAAACCGGTTTACTCAGGAACAAATAAAACACTGAAATAAACCAAACATTAACATTTAGAAGTGATCTAAGTGACTTATATATCATTGTTAACCTCAGTAGTGAAACCTCTATTAATAAAAATAGTGTACATGTACATACGTGTACATACCTTAATAAAAACAAGCAGGTGAGATGTCAGAACGCTTTTATTTTTATTTTAGTGGACACTCAATACTATAGACAGCTGCTGGGGTTTCTTTAACCTGAGTAGTGAGAAGACCGCGAGCGGGAGGGGGGGGGGGGGGTGAAAACGATGTGCCGGGAGTCCGCTGTTGAGTTTTGGACGAAATGCATTCTGGGATATTTAGCTGTACCAGGGCTTAAATACAATGAGGGATAATGAGGGAATGAGACACAGAAGGAGAACACAGCTGGGAGTAATCAGGCTGGATGAGACAAGGGAAGCAATCAATATAGCTGCCGTTCTGATTAATTTACATGTTGAAAGGGAGTGGGAAGAAGTAAACACTTATTTAATCCCACCCCATAAATTATCAATTAATATTTAGTCAGCTTCCTTACTGATATAATTTGTAATAAAATATAGTGAACAGATTTCTGATATACTATATACTATAATATAACATCATGAATTTATTTATTTTTTTTAAATAGAGACATTCACTTAATTTCAATATTTTCCTTTTCTTTATAGTTTGAGAAGATCATATTTTCATAACTCTTTTTGAACTGTTTTATGTTTGGACATTGCTTTAATTAACAACATGAACTTGACAACAAAAGACATGCAGACATGAAACACAAAGGGCAAGGGAGACTTAACACAGGGGTTGAAAAGACAAGGGGAAACTAATATATAAATGAACTTCGATAACCTAATGAGCTTAAACATAAACCATAAACATGAACATAAACTAAAACTCAAAACGCTGGGTCAAAAGACCGTGACATCTATATATATATATATATATATATACATGGATACAAATACTTGAAGTGAAAAATTGAATTTTACTTACACTTAACATCTATGAATCGAGACTTTGAGGTTATCTGTCCATACTGATTCTCAGACTTGCATGAGTAATTCCCGCTGTCCTCTGAGCTGATGGCAGTGAAATGATAGATGCTTACTGGGCTTGCAAGCAGGGTTTGGTTCTCCTTGTACCAGGTGTGTTTAGCTGCTGGGTTAGCATCACTGCTACAAGTCAGATTGACTGAATCTCCCTCCACTATCATACCAGAAGGTGTCAATAACACAATGGACGTCTTTGGACCATCTGCAAGACAGATCACAAATTTTAGGTAGATTGTGTGTTGCAGCGTGTGGGGCAAGGTATTGTGATAAACCCCTTTAAAACATTCAAATAAAATTGTAATTTGCATTATTTTTTTAACTGCTTCTCAGTATGTAATGTATGACCAGGACTGAACTACCAGCCATCCAGGACCTCTACAGACAGGAAGGCCCTCCAGGTCTACTCTGATCCCAGCCACACACTGTTCATGCTCCTGCCAGGAGGTACAGGAGCATCCACACCCCCATCAGCAGATTCAGGGACAGTTTCTAACCACAAGCCATCAGGCTACTGAACTGCTGAAAGTATTTTTACAGTAGTTTTAACAATTTGTATTTATTTATTCTGCTGTTTTTATATTTTTATATATTTTCTTTATTTATATACATTTGTTTTTTGCCTGAATTACTTTATCTGCTATTTTGCTGATTATAATGTGCCATTGCGCCACCTTCATTTGACAAATAAAACTTGAAACTCAATCTTAATAATGACAAATATGAAGAAAGTAGACATCATATGGACTTCTTTTTATTTTGCATTTACATAAATAATTCTTTACTCACATTTTACATTAATGAAAATATATTCAGATATCCTCCTTCCCAGCACATTTTCAGCTGTACAGTAATATTCTCCAGAATCAGAGGGTTGGATGGACTGGAACAACAGCTGTTTTTCTTTACTGACCAGTGTTTGAGCCTTCCTGTACCAGGAATACTTAGGTAATGGGTTAGCTTCACTGCTGCAGGTCAGAGACACTAAACTGCCCTTAATGATGTCACCAGGAGCCGTCCTCATCACCGAGGGAACCTTTGGAGCATCTGGACGACAAAACATACATGAATGTGTTATTAGCCTTTAACTGTGTGTCACTGTCCAGAGTGATGATGGTTGAGCTGCACCAGCTACTGGAAATTCTGTTGCTTGTGCTTGTTTTTAATAACTGTGAAAAGATGCATACTATAATTTCTTCTGCAGAGTATTTTGGCGTTGTCACTCATCCTGGTTAACTACAAATAAAAATGAAAGAAACATAATATAGTGTTTTCTAACCTCATACTATAGCTCATCAGCAATCTCCACAAAGTGAACACATATCTAGAGGCAAAATAAACCTGCTACAGGAAGCCAGCGCCATAAGTGTACCAACAAACACAACACAGTCGAGTCGCTGCCAGTCTTATCTTTGCTAAAGATACAAATATGAGCAGCAAGAGTGCGTGAACAAATTTTGCTGGAATGATCATGTCAAAATAGAAACTGAGTGCTGTGTTTGGAGAAAGGAAAGCACTGTTTCCCAGGACAAAAACTGGTCATCTGGGAAGCAGTCTGATAGTCACATAGGCTGAGCCGTTTTTTGCCCAGACTAAACAACTCTCCATCATCAGTGGAGCAATGAATTTTGGATTATTCTCGTAAATTCTACATTAAAATAGCAGTAATTGATATCTGTGAACTAAATCTAAGAAGCAGTTGAGCAGTAAGACAAAGTTGTTTCACTGTTGGATTACAAACAGCCGAAGATAATTTTCAGGATTAGTCAAAGATCACTGGATAAGATGGATGGATACGATCACTTTAATCATTTGATGTTTTTTTCTTGGTTTCTCTTTAAATATGCTTTATATACAATACTATACATATAAAATCATATTTCCTACTTGTACTTTATTCACATGATTACTCTGTAATATAACAACTGACGATCAAAGATGATCATTTGTTAAGTGGCACTGTGAAGTAAACTCACACACTGGGTTAGAGCGGTGACCCTCGTAAGCACAGGAGTAGCTGTCGGGACCATCAGCATATTTTGTATATAAAGAAGAAGATTCTCCAAGAATTTCCTCTTCATTCTTATACCAGACAAAGGATGAATGACCAGAAGGAAAACAGCTGCTCTGACAGATCAGCTGTGGGCCAGTGGAGGACCAAACCACCTGTACCTGTATATCTGGATCTGCAAAGAGAAATGTCAGAATTTACCTGACTTAGATCCACCGTTAACAGGTTGCTTTTCAGGATGCAGTAGAATATTGCTCTGTATAAGTATTACTAGCAGTGTTGGGTGTAATCTGTTCCAAAGTAACACTTTACTGTAATCACATTACATTTGTCAGTAACACACTCATGTAATTCTTCATTTATCTGCTTGCACTACAATCTGTTGATTTTAGTTCACGTGCAAGAACTAGGGCTAGAACTAGAACTACGGCTGTCAACGTTGACACTTTGCCGCGTTAACGCCGCGTTAACGCCGCATCACGATTAATGCGATTAAAATTTTTAACTCAATCAACCCATTTGGAGTGCAGAATGATTCAAAATCCTTGAAATGTCTCTGTCACTGCATTACAGACAGTTTGTTCAAAGTTTCTCTATTCTGTGCTCCAGATGGGTTGATTACATTAAAAATTTTATTCATGCCGCGTTAGCGTTGAAAGCCTAGCAAGAGCGAAAAAGATGATAGAGGGGTTCTGAAACTTTTCAACTTTTTGAACTTTTCAGGAACAGAGACATGGGCATTACTTTTATTTTTATGCACAATATTAGAAGAGTGCAATGGTAAACTGAAAACTGCTCCAGGAAAGAAACAACTTAATTATGCTGCTAACACAAGCATCTGCACATATAGCATGGTATAGCTAAGCTAGCCAAGAACCCAGAGTGATGCTAAAAACGAGTGTATGCCAGCACAGCAGCCGGACCATTTAAATAAGCATCAGAAGTTTCTACACAAATGAAGAATGTGTCTTGGTGTCATGATGCACAAGAAAGTGGTACAGAAATAGAATACAGAATATATAAAATATTAATATAATAAATATGAATATAAGTGCACACAATAGAAATATGCACTATCTACCTAAAGATATTAGAATACAAATCAGTGTAAGCATGTAACGGTTATGAGCAGGACGAGGAAGGAAACTGTTCTTGTAACAAGAAACAAAGTCACTGATGAGCAGTCAGGCTTGCACCACTGTAGCCTAACCTTCATTTCTGCTTGCATATGTTTTTACAGTAGAACAACTGAGAATATCTTTAGGCTATTTTTCATCTTTTCTTTTTGGTTTTTGGGGGTGTTTTGATGTTGTTTTGTTTTGTTGTTGGGTTTGTGTTTGTAAACACTAAAAGAAAAATGGTATGTGTGTCCTCATAAGGACAGAGATTTGTGTTGGTACGAGAAACTGTAGCCTAAGATTCAAAGTGTTGACTGGTAATAATGTGGCAGTGTGTTTTAGTTCATTTTACAGAGTAACGTGAAATTAATGGACTGCATTACTTTTAAGAAAAGTAATGAGTGACGTGTAATACAGTGCTTTTTTTTGTCTTTTTTTTGTAATAACGACCCCAACACTGATTGTAAGTTTACTAAGAGGATATATGGTTGTCATTCACATACAATATACACTATGTACATGTTGAGATTAACACTGCACTATACATAGTATTAGGGTTATAATACAGATAAATAATTATTAGTCAGTCAGTACCTGTGACAGTCAGAGTTGTTCCAGGTGAAATGTTCCCCCATTGAAACGATTGCGTTGTGAATTTGAAGCGGTATTCTGCAGAGTCAGTCTTTCTCAAGTCACTGATTCTCAGAGTGGAGCGCCCTTTCTCTCTTTCAAGGAACTGAAAACGATCTGCATGTTGGGAGTCTTTACTAAGGTCCCATAGTAGAAAGTGAGTTCCCAACCAACGACTATGATCAGGTCTGAACCAGAATTTTGACACAACAGGATCTGTGTGATAGTATGAGCAAGAGATGTTCACTGATGAGCCTTTGAAGGCACAGATTCTTCTTTCAGTGTAATTCACTCTGTTGCAGTACTGATTATAGCCACCTGAAAAACAGAATCCTTTAAGATCACCACGAAAACACAGTTTCACATACATTTATTGTCTTTGAACAATCTTCTCCATGTTAAAGATATCTTACTACAGTACATTAAGGAACAGATGTACATAATAAATATTGCATCAGTGCAATCTGGTATCTGGCATTTGAAAAGTATTGTCTGTATTTACAAAGACAGCACAGAGAAAAGACTGCGTTCATGAGGTGGGAACACATTTCTACGAGGGTCTTTGTCAAGGCGCAAAATATAAGGAAAATATTCAAATCAAGTACACAAACTTATTTACTAGTGTTTGTTACACACAATTTACTGCTGACACACAGAATAAAAGCATGGCTTAATTTTTGTGTGCTCACAATTCCCATTTGGCTCTTTTAGGAAATCTGGCCATGAAACAGCATCATATCCTGCTGAGACCTTTGTACTAATATGGGGAAAATGCATTTTGTCTTAGATTTTATTAAGATAATATTTTATTAATGTGTTGTGCTGTACTGCCCTAACATATTTTTTTTTTATTACGTTCTGCTTAAAGATGATGCTCAGTTTTGATACTTTTCAGATCCAACTAATCACAAACAGCTAAGAAACATTTAATATACATCCCAAGCAAGAGCTTGGGTTCTCAGGAGGCTATGAGTGGAAGACTGTGGCGTATACTCACACACAGAAGGAGAAGGAAAGATCTCATGTGGCTTGATAGCACAGGAAATGCTGTCTCTAGAATAAAAGTAGCCTGAATAAAGTGATTCTGTTGAAGTCATGTGTCCATTCTTGTACCAGATGTATGAAGAATGATGAGGAAGGCAGCTGCTGTGACACTGCATCTCTAATTTGTTGCACCAATAAGTAAGGCATTGAGATGTGTGAATCGTCTGCACTTCTACACCTGGATTAGTAAAATGCAATATAACAGACAGTGAAATTCCCTGCACTGTTTCATAAATGTTAAGAATGTGATCCAACAGACAACAGTCTTACCTGTTACAGACAAACTGACTCCAGGTGAACCAGTATAGTTCCCCCCTGGCTGGTTTGTTATGAGCTTTAATCTGTACACAGCTGAGTCGCTCTCCCTCAGGTCTGTGATTCTCAGAGTGCAGTCATTCGTACCACAGTGATACCAAACACGACCTGCATACTTTGAATCTATTCTAAGATCCACAGGTTCAACACTGGGCAAATAAATGAACCAGAAGATATTTTGAACTGTGGTACTGATGCTGTTTATTCTTGGTGGGTATGTGTAGGTGCAGTGCATTTCCACTGTCGATCCTTTAATTGCACAGATCTCAGTAGAAGTATAAGTCACTTCCCATTCTCTCCAACTGTGCGCCGCTGAAACATCAGAAACCACAGTCAAGATTAGCAAGATTTTAAACGTCAGAATTGTATTTTGTTTTCATCTGAAGTCACAAAACTTTCTCCACAAGAAATATTTGAATACATAATGCAGACTTCAAACTGAGACAATAAGGTTTGGTCTCTCAAAGATAAGCTGGATATTCCTAATGCACATGACTCAGTAATCCATCCATATATTAATAATGACTGAGAAAACAAATGTGGGAAATTTGACTCTGTGTTTTGGGCATTCCTGGCTGCTGGAGAATTTCCACCTGTGATATGGATGGGAAAATGCTAAATGTTAACAGTTAGAAGGGTGTGGCGTGCCTGTGCTTGGTTGGTTTCCCGTGTTCGCTGAAGCGTGGAGCTGCCGAAGAAATGTGAAACTCTTCAGCATCAGACTGTGACGTCTTGATAATATGAATTTTGCTAAATGTTGCAGAAATAGCACATTGTAGTCAAAATACCATCGCACGAAATGAAACAACAAATATACAGTTGAAAAATGAAAGCTTAACTTTGGAAAAAAAAAAGGTTTAAAGAAAATTTACAAATTTACTTTGTGTTTGTGGTGAACAGGTAAAAACTGTTCACCACATTTTACATTAAATATTTTATTTTTTTAATTGAAAGGTTTCTCTAAAAAGAACATGTTCAGTCTATGTAAGAGTGGAAATCATTTCTTGTTGCTTTATATTTAGCCTGAAACCATCACTATTCTCATTACATGCAAGCAGTTTAACCATCTCTGCAGGAAGTTCCTGTTATTGAAGTATTTACATTAAAGCATACAGTGTTCCAGGATGATGTCCAGTAAGTAAATATACTTACAACAACTAAAATAACTGTACTAAAGACTTTAAGTGTATTTAAAAGATGTTCAGTACCTGATATGGACAAAACGATGACAACAATCCCACTCACAGCTGTTGTTACACTCGTAGTCATTCTGTTCGTCTCACTGTTAGAAACTGTCACATGGTCAGAGCTGCACATTAGATATAATCCACATAATGATCTAAAATAAGAAATAGGACAGCAAACATGTGACCGTTGTGGTTTCAACACATTAATAAGACAGCTGTCAAAGTCTGTCCGAGCTTACTTCCTCTTTACCAGCCTGTAATATTTGAATATCCGGACATTCCCAACATGAAATCAAAACTTTTCATAAGCAAAAATGAAAGGCTGATGATCATTGCAGTAATGAAACTTTAAAAAAATAGAGTGCACTATCCACTTGACAGCTTCTTCTGTTTCCTGATCAGCAGATCAGGACTCAGAGATACTGTGACATGTAACTCTTCATTGACTTGAATTTAATGTGGTGTGCATAATACATGAGATTGGTTTAGTACATCTATAGTGGTGTGATGTGTTTGTGTTTTTCCATTTATTCTTTAAAGTCATACAGTGTGAATTATTTGTCCCATACAGTGACCATGCACCACCAGCACTGCTGCATAAATGCATTAACACATACAATTATTATTTTTTTAATTAATAAATGCTCTGTCTCTAGGCATTTTACCACTGCAATGGATTCCAAGTACTGACTTCAGGTTTCACTTATTATACGCTGCAACCAGAGAGCAGACAGACACTGTAGTCCTGTGTAGGTGGAACTAAAAACAGAACAAGAGTTTATTTTTTCTGCTACTTTTTTACAAACTTACTAAACTGCACCCCCTCGTGGCAGACACTGTGCTGTCCACGTCCAAACATAGATCGAAAAAAAAAAACCAATTGTAACTTCTATTAGCATTAACTGATTGTTGACCATTTGAATGTGAACAAACAAAAAATGAACAAAAGATCTAACAGTGTTCAAAACAACTGTTTCAAAAATATTCAACATGCATAGAGCTGTGTATCACAACATCAGCTGTCCTCTTACATATAACTCCTAATTTATCAAGTTTCTACTCCTGTTCAGCATATTCAGAAACCACCCACGGTGCACGCAGAGGTGTAGCAGTGAATTCTGACCAACGTCCAGTTAGGTGTCATTTTTAATGGATCAAGAAAGGATAGCCAAGATATAAAATCTAAAAAAAGTAACATTTTTTTAATATGGATCCAGGTTACTGGCTGAGAACTTGATTTACTCAGTTTCTTGCAGAGACTGTTCATGGAGAGGCTGGCCTAGTTTATTATTGTACCTACAATTTATAGATTTCTCCTGATTCAGAGGCAGATTGGTTATAACTACAGACAGGTAGATCCAGCTTCCTGGTCTTAAAAAGAAGTCAGTGTGGAAATGCCTTAAAAGTGCATTCTAGCTGAAGGCCAACAGATGGTGATAGCTGTGCTCTTAAAAAACAAAAACAAAACCTGAAAGTCTTTTGGAGAAAATGAGAAAGCAGCTCTATTTCTAGACGTGTAAACACTTCCCTGCAGAGTTTATGTTCTCAGTCACTCATTTTGAATCCATTAAATAAAAAATTGGAGTCTTTTTTTTTTTTTAACTTGATCATATTAAATTTCGCTGTTTTTTTCCTCATTGACTGTACTGGCTTGTCAATCACACGCATCAGTGCATGACAAAGGTACTGTACGCGTGAAATTAATGAACTGAATAAAAACCTACTGCTGTGATCTGTGATCTGCTAAATAAAACAGCAAAGAGTTAATCACCCGGTTATCTTTGGGAGTTTCGACCACAACAGTTATGGTCGAAACTGACAGTTTTGCTAAAACACTTAAATTCAAATTCAGATGGTGAACAGAAATACCAGTACCAGTGTCCCTTTGGTGTCTGCTTAATGTGTAACAAAGCAAATGACAGATATTCAAATTCAGTATGTCTTTAGTGATTTGACTTCTATTCTCAATAACCTGCAATCCTCTTCATATTATATGAGCTATTATGTGATTATTTGTACAACAGAGTCAAACACCACTGAGCCAGTTTCTCCTGTATGAAGTTCAAGTTGCTGGTTTTCTTTTGAGAGTCCCTGCTGCCAAAACACTGACTCAACGTGTTGAGAGGTCACCATCTGTCAAAGTAGACACTCAAAGCACTTTACAATTCCAGTATTTATTCACTCTCACATTCACACACTGGTGCAGGCAAACCACAGTTGTAGCCACAGCTGCCCTGGGGCAGACTGACAGAAGCGAGGCTGCCATATCACGCCATCGGCCCCTGTCGCCAACACCAGTAGGCAGTAGGGTGAAGTGTCTTGCCCAAGGACACAATGGCCAGGACAGACAGAGCTGGGGATTGAACTGGCAACCTTCCGGTTACAAGATGAGCTTCCCAACTGAACACCAATGGCCCAATGTATTCTCGTCTGCCAGAGAGAAGTTGTGCAGTGTTAGCTTAATTGGTTGAATTTTAGTTTTCACTTTAATTGATTTCCTGCAGCTAAGTTGACAAAAAATTAGGGTTAAAAGTTGTTGGCATGATATTTAGGCCAGATTCAGTTTATTCAGTCATTCAATGCCATCAGGCCGACCATCCTGGGTGAGAACCTGACAGCGATGCAGGTGGATGTCTCTCTCGTGTCCTGGATTGTAGATATTTGACAGGAAGGCCACACTCAGAAAAATGAAATTGGGTGATTGTTACATGTACAAGATTCAAACTTGACATTTGAACTAAATAATTTCATGTTTCTATGGTGAACATAATTAAATCAAGTAGCATCTGCATCAAAATCAGCAACTTATTTTGTTCTTGTTGAGATGACCTGATACAATCTAGTAAGAGTGGTTAGTTGCCTGGACTCACGAAATTCACAAGATCACATTAGATGTCAAACTGCAGGAAAATCGCTGGAGTTTTAAGAGGCAGACAACTACACCCACACCACTTGTATGCTATTGCTATTTATTGTGGTTTAACCTGTCAAGGACAAAAACGTAGAGAAAATTCTGCATCAAGCCTTGTAATCATAGCTTTCCTAGTTTTGCTAAGCCTGGGTTGACAGCTTGGTGGTGTGATGGTTAGTGCTGTTGCCTCACAGCAAGAAGGGCCGGGGTTCAAATCCACAATCTGGGTGGTTTGCAGTGTGTAATTAGAGTTAGGTTAATTGATTATTCTAAATTACCCATGAGTGTAAGTGCAAATGGTTGTTTGTCTCTATGAAATCATCAATCCCCATTTTGGTTCATTAAGCAAGACTAATTGCCTCGATTAACAAAATAGTTGTTCAAACAACGAGATTTCATTGCACTTTCCTGAAGTTTTTAACTTGTGTAGAATGAATTAAAACAAATTTCACTCTACATACTTAAATAAATCACTTCAAGTCAATGTAAGTATACTATGCTGATCCAACGTAATGTGATTACATCAAACCACCAAATGCCAAATGTGTTGGTTTGACATGGTCAAAAATGGGTTACTGTACTTGGTTAAATCACGTGGAAAAAGGTGCCATGATTAAATTGTGTTCATCCAACAACAGATTTTTTTGAGTGCACAATATGTGTTTCTTCAACACTGTGTCTGATCAGCAACACTCGTGCACCACTAGAGGCCGTCCTCTACCCTTTCTTATTCAACCTTTAATAAACTGGACGGGTTAAAAACACCACTGCACTCTACAGGAAGGGCCAGAGTCGGCTCTATTTTCTGAGGCGGTGGAGGTCTTTTAACACCTGTCGGACAACGCTCAGGATTTTGTACGACTCTGTTGTGGCCAGTGCCGTCCTCTATGCTGTTGCATGCTGCAGCATCAGGTTGAGGGTGGCAGATACCAACAAACTCAATAACCAGTAATACAATATATTGTTTTATTTTATTGGTACTTTAAGTAGACATTTACTGTTCCTATTGTCTGTGAGTAAATGTGTATTCTGATTCTGATTCAGTGACTGTCTGAAGACACATTTTGCCTTCAAACAGCTACTGTAGGGGTTTACCACTTGGCCTCATGATGCATTAGCAGAAATGCGCCCACGGGAGCAGGAAGTTCTTTGATCTAACATTGCACTTTTTCTTTTTTTCAAAGGTGCGGTCTGTTCATTTCAACAACATCAGCGCAAAGTGCTCAGAATCACCGGATGAGGGAGCGAGTGAACAGAGTGTAAGTGCAGCTTTTCCCCCTTTCTCACTCAGAACGGTGTGACTGTTAAGGTAAGTGAGTGGAGATAACTGTTGCACCATATAAACCTGAAATATGTAAAAGAGCAACAAACACTTTACTCTCCTCCCCTCTCCTACCTTCCCTGTGTGCTCACGTGCCGTCTAGATCAGAGTTTAGTGTGGAAGAAGTGTTTGATAAAGATGGATAAATAAAAATGGAAAGCTGAAAGAGGTAAAATAAACTAAAAAATAAATGCAACAAAATGTGTCAGACTACCCAGTGTAGGAGAAATAAATAATATAAAAGCCTCGGAGTCACAGGTGGTGACTGCTGTGAACACTAACCGGGGAGAAACGCAGGAGGAAGAACAGCAGTCCCACCAACTGAGTGAGCAAGAGACGGAGAAAAGTGTACTTAATGTGCAAATAACAAAAATAGATGGAGGCACATAATTAAGAAAAAATAGAGGAGGAAAATCAAGTAAACTTGATTAACCTCATTTAAAAAAAAACTGTCTCAATATCAGTAATTAAATCTATGTATAGAATTATATTTATTTCATTTTTATTATTAATTTTTGTTTATTTATTTAAATGGACTGATCACGGTGGGCCATTAAAAATGCCAAGGCCGTTTTTTTAAATCTCAGTCCAGACATGACCGTTACCGTGTTCGTAAATATCGCTGCAGGCTGTGTGAAGCTGCATGAACGGATTAGAGTCGCTATTATATATCTGAAGACTGTGGCATGAAGCAAAACAGTTTTATCAACAAAAAAAAAATAAGAAGAAGAAAAGGAAATGACATGAAAATCGCTCTGCGTGCTCACTGGTGAGACATTTGAGTTTTGTGCCGATCTCCATGCACAAATGCAACTAAAAACCTGAAACACGCTTCAGTTCTGCTCAGATTCAATAAAAATCTCTGTGTTATTACTGAGGAGCAGAAAGCGCTCAGCTCTAACTCTGCGTGAGGACTGAGCGAACAGAGAAAGACACGTTTTAGCCGTGAACTCTCAGCTCTGAGACATCCACCCGTCACAGTTATTCTACACTTAGACTGACATTTCCCCGTCTCCTTAAACACTCTATATACACTTACTTACTTCTTGTTACCCTTACTCATTTCTCTTTTTAAATTGCATTTTTAGAAAAAAAAAATTTTAATTAAAAATCTGTTTTTTAAATTCTGATATAATTTTTTTTAAGTAAGATTTTTTCTTGAAATTTTTTAACATTGCCTTTTATTTTTGTTAATCCCTTCACCATTTGAATTATTTATTGATTAATCAATCATTTAAAAATCATTATTTAGTATTCCTCTTTTACTGTTCATTACATTTTCTAAATTCACAGCCTCCCACATAACTCTTAACCCTTTCCACTCTGATAGACAACTTTGTTTGTTTAGCTCTGTCTTTATTGTGGCATGATGTGTAGCGTTTTTAGCTCTTCACTTTATCAGATAAGTTCTGTTTAAGTGATTTCTTCATTCAGTAGTTCCTGCAGCAATCAGGCCTACGTGCAGCAAACTAAATTTAACTAGCTTTCCAATAAATAGAAAAAGCCAGTTAATTCATAATTTAACAGGGGAATATTTGTCATAATATAAAAAATATTTGTCATATTGTAGCAAATATGCAAAAAGGAAAAAAAGCATATGCAAAGACATCAGGAAGGGGTAAATACTTTTTCACTGCACTGTGTGTGACCTCACATGTACATGCAAGAATCCTTGATTAAAGCTGTCAGATAAACTGCTTGCAGTGGTGGACGCTAAAGTAACATAGTATTAAAGTATATTTTCAAAAATTTGGATTCAGTCCAAAACAGCTGTTTCTTCATCCCTCTCATTTACAGTATTATATGATGTGCAGCGCTTCAGATGCTTAAGGTGTGAACACACATGTGAGTGGTTTGTGCATGAAAACAAAACATAAATGGAGATTTATATTTTGTACCATATCAGCACAGAGAGAAGGAAGACTTCACTCGTTACTGCAGTTAAATTTATAGCTGCTTCTCTCATTTCTTAAAACACTTCTTGCTTAAACTGCATCAGGTAGATCACATATGAAAAATTGTGTATTTCATCAAAGATGTTTGAAGATGGTTTCTTCTGTGGTTGGAAAATTAAAGTGAGATCGATATCCGGCTTCTTCCTTCCTCCGCACACGCCTAATGTGCATGAACAGATTAACATGTGTAAATCTCCTCTAGTGCAATCACTGACAACAGCTTTAAGAAAACACATTTAAAATGCTTGTTTTTAAGCTCACAACAATTTATTAATGAGATCATTCCTTATGATAGCTGAGCTATTTTATTTACGTTAATTTAAGTTTATTGTGTGAACTTGCAGTAAAAGTGAAACTCAGGTTAAATGTCTCATATCACCCAACCTGAAGTAGATAACAGGAAGTTGGTGAAGTGCAGCTGAACGTTAGCTCTTCTGCTAGCAGAAAGCAGCTCAGCTCTAACGCTCTATTTAAGATGTTTGGGACAAAAGCAACCTGCAATTATTTAAATATGTAAATGCTCAGCACTGTTACTAGCTAGCTCAAAAGCAGCAACATGAAGTGGAGAAAGACACCAGAATTAGTAGAAACATTGTTTTTTATTATTTTGTTTTATTTTATTTAATCTCAGTGAAACATTACTAATTTTACTCAAATTACAAGGATGACTTGAATGACAAAATCATGCTCCCTCTGATTCACTATGAAGGAAATAAGTTTAAAGATAACAAGAAACTGCTACACACAGCTGTAATCGACACATGAGCGCAGTTCAGGAGGGCACTGAAAATAACAGCAGACGGTCAAAGCACCAGGACTTTAAGATTAATCAGACCTACCTCCTGCTGTTCTGCAAAGACTCCTATATCCCATATCCACACAAATAAAAAATAATTCTACTCACAATTATGTTAAGTACATTAAAATGGGTTTCAGCAGGACAAATAAAAGCCTTTACACTTGTTTTAGTTTACTACAAACTTAAAGTATCCTTAAAAAGAACAAAGAAAACAAAATTAACATAAACAAAATACAATACAATTCCCTAAAGAGTGCATACTGCCCAGAGAGGCCTTGGGCTTCTTGCTAGCTGTAGTAAGATTTTATTTCAGTAAAATTAGACTGATTTTTTTTATTTAATCCTGTCTGGCAGCTGTTGCCATCAGAACTCTGATCAGAGTGCACTTGTGGTGCAAACACATTTTGCTTTTCCAAGATTGCCTCAATAAATTCTGTAATGTTCCTCTTGTTCAGGTCTTCAAGAAACTAGTTACACGTGTAGACAGGGACAGGAAGTCCACTGTCCAAGGACACATTTTGATTCATCTGTTGCATCATTCTTTATCAAAATGCAAACACAGCCATACACAGCAGTATCTTCCTAAAAGCATTAAATATGTACACTGAGGACACACATTCATGTTCATACTCTACTTTTTCCTGACTGTGCCGTACAGTGCTGATGAATACTCTGCAGCCTGTTGATCTCTTAATCTGTAAAGGTAAAAACACACTCTCAGAAATATAAAGATAACATGATTTTTTAAAAAAAAAAGCTCAAAATATCAGTAACATTAATTAAGAAAAGAAAAAACTTAGTGTAATGCCAAAAATGAACAAATATAACAAAGAAAATGCTGGAAATATTTCCCCAGCGATTCACAAACACTAACCGGGGATGTCCTCACCTTTGGGTGCTGTTTATTCTGACCACAGTATAGTCCACATCTGTTACTTCTTCGTCCTTTTCTTTTCGTCTTTTGGCCTTAATGGGGAGAACGTTGTAGTAGTCACGCTCTTCTGGCTTCTTTATGAAAGTTACACTGGAATAGCAAAGATCATCCTGCTGCTCCTCTGCTGCTCTACTCTGTGCTGGAGCTGAAGGGCCGCCACGCTCTGGACGTCCACTTTGCGGAGCGTTAAGTGTGTAATAACAATATGCATTTTCCTGAAATTAAAAATAACCATAAAAGGTGAAAGGTTATGGTTGGACATCCCTCTCTCCCTTACCTTCTGAGCCACAGCCTCCCAAACTTTGTATTTCCATGTATTTCTGGAGAGGTTTATATGCAGCAAAGGAAGAGCAATGCCACCAACAACAC
This sequence comes from Pelmatolapia mariae, assembly GCF_036321145.2. Classification (NCBI taxonomy): domain Eukaryota; kingdom Metazoa; phylum Chordata; class Actinopteri; order Cichliformes; family Cichlidae; genus Pelmatolapia; species Pelmatolapia mariae. Next base: position 8,047,165 of record NC_086232.1, on the reverse strand, counting down.
TATTAAACAGAAAGGTGTTATTTTCTCAACACATGAAAGTTAATTACAATTAATCACTGTCTCCAGGAACACAGTAGACTTTACATTTTATGAACTGTTCATGTAAATTTTCATATATGAGAGAACTAAAGGTACCCACACACTGTGCAGTTTTAGAAATCAATCATTAGACCCACACTGTGCAGTGTGGATCTCATAAACCTGGGTGGGACAAGTTTGAAGCATGTAAACTATACAAAGCCACATCATCAAACTTCTGTACTATAGCAGCCAAATTTATACTTCCCACTGTGCTGTGTATGACAGCAGTATACAGACATATAAAAAGAGATTCATTTACATTAAAATCATCTTTTTCAGGTTCATATATGTATACCTAATACCTGACCTCTTCTTCATTCTACAATGTAGCTTGCCATCACCAGTGTGTGAATGTGTGTGTGAATGGGTGGATGACTGGGTATGTAAAGCGCTTTGGGGTCCTTAGGGACTAGTAAAGCGCTATACAAATACAGGCCATTTACCATTTTACCATTTCCTTACCTCTGGTTTGTTGTCTGGCCTCTCTCTGGATGAATTTGTTTTGAAGCACCCTTTTCTTCTGTACAGAAGAACGAATGAACATTTTAATTAATTATAACATGAAATTACTAAATAAATTTTTAATGACAACAATAAAACTGAACTGCTCACCTAATGAATATGATTCCAGAGATGATTATGATAGCCAGAAATAGAACAGTAATTGATGCAACTGCAGCTGTTTTTTTCCATGAGTCTAGGAAACAGTGACCAAACTGAAAACTTGTTACTGGATTACATGATTAATGGTCCCATAAGAATGGACATAAAACATAAAACATATCAGACCAAAGTCTTAATTAATGACTCATTTTGAGTATAGTTCTTTCCTAATGTCATACAACAGTTACAAACTAAAAATACTAAAACTACAATCAGGGCATTTTTTAACAACTCAGTTGTGTCACTACCTTGATTGTTCCTAATGTCAGGAGAAAAACTGACTGTGCTACGGGTCAGAGTCACTGGACTGTCGTCACCAATCTCACCAGACGGAGTCACTGAATTACCCTCCGTTATCTCAGCAGAGGGACTCACTGACACAGCGGGAAGCTTTGGATCATCTGGAAGGGATGTGGAAATAATTATGACAAAAATTGCAGCAAATTTACATTCAAATTTGGTGTTCAACATAATAATTGTGAAGAAATTGTACAACATCCTATTCTTTAAGTTTAAATATCTATTCCCGATATCACAGATTGTACAGTTGATTGACAGTTTTCTCCACCTGTGACGATGTCAGAGTTTAAACCCCTGTTTCTGTGTGGCATTATAAGAAAACTGTCTTGACTCACATTTCACTTTGATAGAGATGACTTCAGATGACCTTCGGCCCACCTCATTCTCAGCGGTACAGTAATAATCTCCAGAGTCAGAAGACTGGATGGACCTGAAGGTGATTTGCTTTTCTTGGCTGATCGGCTGTTGTTCCTTGTACCAGGTATATTTAACTGCTGGGTTAGCATCACTGCTACAGGTCAGAGTGACTGAACTGCCCTCCACTATCTCAGCAGAGGGACTCACTGACACAGAGGGAACCTCTGGAATGTCTAGAACAGAAAATATTAACATTTGATTATTAATTAGTAAGAGTTCAAATATAAAAAAAAAATCAAAGTAAGAGTTAAAAAAATACATTTACTTTTATTGTTATTGTTATGTTATAATTGTGTGTTCAAATTATCTCTATTATCTAAAGTGGTGGTCAAGAATTTTCCCCCACTTTCATTTCAGTCTGTCACATCCTCAAGTATGGGGAAACACACGCCTGTAATTATTGGTCACATCTGTTATCTTTAGGGTGACCAACCTTCCTCTTTTTTTGCACTTGTTGACTTGTAAAAGCCTATATGACATTTTTAATTTTACCATTCATTAACCGCACAGAGAAGGCATTGTTTAAATATGTTTTCTTTAAGCAAACAGTATTATTAAAGTTCCTCATGACTGGCCCAGGTGTCCTCTTTTTTGGAAATCAAAATATGGTGACCCTAGCTATCTTCAATATAGTAGGTTCATGCTTTGCATGAACAGACCATGTTTGCTGGATTTGTCAGTTGTTCCATAAATTGGATGTACACATGACAGTCCATGGACAGACCTTTGTAGACAGTCAGAAGATCCCTGCTTATTACACTGCTAATCAGTTCCTCTAAAGTAAAAAATCAAGATTAAATGTATGTGTGCTTGTACCTTCCAAAATAAAAATAATTCACTTTGATGTTTTCTGATCAGGATCAAACCACTCTTCAGCACAAAGACTGTTCTTTTCTGACTTTAACTGAGTACTTGCCTCTAATTCATGAACCTGACTCCACTCACCTTTAAACTGTATGTACAGTATTGTGAATTCTACTTAACATCTTAAACAACATTTGGGTGAACAAAGAAGGCTGAGGAGCTGAAAATCATGATCATCAATAACACAGTGAAGTAAACTTACACACAGAAGCTGAGCGATAAGCTTCGTGTCCTTTGAAAGCACAGGAGATGATGTCTCCAGGATTGAACAGATCTTGATAAGAACTTCGTTCAACCATAAACTGATTGTTTTTGAACCAGACAAAAGAAAGACGACCAGCTGGACTGCAGCTGCTTTCACACTTCAGCTCTGCCTCAGTCTGAGACTCATGGACGGATATTATTCTGCTCACTTTCACCTGTGGAACTGTGTGAAATAACAAAAATAGTCACATTATTAACTTAATGACTTAACTGAATGAAATATCCATCAGTGTGTGTTGATCAGTACCTGTGACAGTCAGAGTTGTTCCAGGTAAACTACTCCCCCATTCAAATCTTTGTGTTTTGAATTTGAAGTGATACTCGGCTGAATCACTCTCTGTCAGGTCTCTGATTCTCAGAGTGGAGCGTTTTCTCCCTGTCTCAGTCACCTCAACACGACCTGCATACTGGGAGTCTTCTCTGAGGTCCTCAGATCCACGACCAGAACGGAACCAGGATTTTGATTGGATTTGACGATCAAAATTGTGGTAAATACAAGAAATCTCCACTGATGAGCCTTTGAATGCACAGATTCTTCTGTTGCTGTAATCCACTTTGTTGCACCATGAATCCTTGGCACCTAAGAGATTAAAAGACACAAAACATATTTATTGACAGAAAGAACACACCATTAATAAACTCCCATTGATGCTGAACGTTTTCGTTCAGGTAAAATCTCAAAGTGAACTCACAAACTAACGGAGAGTGAAAATCCTCAAATCCTTTTAAAGCACATGAGTAGCTGTTTTCAGTGTCATATTGCACTTCATAAGAAGAAGAGCTGGCTCCATTCACTTGTTGTCCACTTTTGTACCAGACATAAGATGAAACAATAGGATTACAACTGGTGACACAATCCAACTGGACCCATCTGGACACTCTGACCTGAACATCTTGACCAGTGGACAAGAAACAATAAATAAGATGTCAGTCACTCTCACACTGAAGGAGACATTAGTCAAATTCACAGAAGTAATAAAATGAATTAGTAACAAAATAATAATTCTCTCAATGTCTACACATTAAACCATTGAAAAGTTTAGAAGCACAGTAGAACATACATATTAAGATGATTAAATATTTATCAGTGTGTTGATCAGTACCTGTGACAGTCAGAGTGACTCCAGGTAAACCAGTAAAACTTTTCTGGTTTGTTTCAAACCTGAACTTGTACACAGCTGAGTCGCTCTCTCTCAGGTCTCTGATTGTCAGAGTGCAGCTCTTCCATTGAGAACTGTACGACACTCGACCTGCATACACTGAGTCTGTTTTCAGATCTTCAGGGTTATTATCATTCCCTTTAGTGAACCAAATCTTTTTTGCCAAATTTAATGAGTGTTTGAAGGAGCAGCCTATGTTCACTGTTGATCCTTTTACAGCACAGATCTGAGTAGAAGTGTAAGTCACTCCATTATTATCCTGACTCTGTACCACTGTAACACAGAACACATCAAAACGCAGTCAGATTAATGATAACAACCATAAACAGTCTTATTTGTAGTTAAACTATATGCAGAGAGAAATTCTGATTGGATTTAGACCAAGCACTCTTCATCACAATAGAAAAACTGAAGTTTTGATTATTTGTTGTTGACATGAAATAGTTTTAGAGTCATTTTCTTCTAATCACCTAATTGGTTGAGACCAGGTATAGTGCTCGATAACAGGGTATAATATAAATGCTGTATATGTGAGAATGTGTATTGAGCCTTAGAATATTTCTCTCAGAAATTCAATGTTTAATAAACTAGAAAGAATCTAAATTGTGTATATAAGTACTTTAACAAAATAAATATCTTAGAAAGTTAAATACAAATACAATGGCCTTTTTCTAACAGTGTATATTTATGGAAACAAATAATATCTGTAGTGTTTACGACACATTACACAACATTTGTATTTTTTCACTAAAAAAAGAAGGCAAAAAAATAAATCTCGTCTGTTTACAGTTATAATTCATAAAAGTAATGCAGTTGCTGAATGTGTGACAGCCAGAAACAGCTCTGGTGTCGACAGCGTAACCGTAGGTATAAATCAAATATAGAGGTTCACAATACCTGATAAAGAGAGAAGGAAGAGAACAAATCCATTGGCTGCCGCACTTAAACTCATAGCTGCTCCTCTCATTCCTTAAATCACTTCAACATGACCAATACTGTTCACTAGTTAGTCTTCATCAGACGCTGAGGTGAGATGAGATGTCTTCTGTGGTTGGAAAATATAAAAGTGATATTAAACTGTCTTCCTTCCGCAGTGCACGCTCAGTAAGCGTAAACAGATGAAAGCCTGTAAACTCCCACACTGAAATGCAGAAATGGTTCTTATATAGTGCTGCACACAGAATGAACTTCTTAAAAACAAACATAACATATTTTAATCACTTTTTAATTTTACATTTCTGGTCCAGTTTATTAATGAGATCATATGATCACAAGACCATGAACAATATTTCTATAAATCTATAAAACTCAAAACTAATCTCCACAGTGTTACATTAAAATAAGTATCCATAATGTAACTGAAATTTTAACATGGATGTCAAAATAAACATATACTGTGTGGGGCCTGAATGATTCACATACTTGTCGAGAACCCCGCTGTATGTGATTCAGGAATTTATTTTCTAAGACAATAAGAAACCATTAGGTGTAGATTTCAGAGAGGGCAAAGATGACATGCCACCACCTAATATTTATAATACAGAATATGTCCAACATGTGTAGGTCTTTTTTTTCTCCAAGTGAAGGGATCTATTTAACCCCTAAACATGAAATTTAAGTAAACGTTACACCACACTACAGTCTTTCTGATACTGAAGATAGTTTTCAATCTAAAACAGAGTCAAAAACCACCACTATGCGCACACAATACCACCATGCAGAGTGGTCTTGTACTTGCTCTTCTACTCTCAGTTGGCAGCCAAGTAATTGTATATCATCACAAGTTTATGGACCACAAGCAATTACCACACTTTTATCAGATAAAAGAACCTTAAATATTAGTCCCTGCAAATCTGCCCTTTATTTTGCACTTTGGGATTCTTCGCTGTTTCCACCAGGTCATCCCAGTTTGTGTTTCACTAGAATCTGAGGAAAACCATTTTTAATTTGGATGGATTACATTTATTTTAATCACATGGTCATAATAATGCATAGTAATTCTAAGTAATTAAAAACAAATTTGAGTGTGACCTCTTCCATGTAGTAATAACTCTCTTAATTATCAAAAGTTAACCAGCTTCTAGTGGATGAGACGAACCCAGAATGGCTAATCCAAAGCTGGACAGTCCTGATCCCCAAGGATCCCCAGAAAGGACCAACTACTAACCAATAATCTGCCTCAATAAAACATGGAAGCTCCTGTCCTGTAATAGGGCTAAGATGAACAGGCACATGGCTCACTACATGAGCGGGACAACGAAGGGAATAGGCAGAGACACCAGAGGGGCAAAACACCTCCTTGTTGATGGAGCAGTCACTTGAGACTGTAAAACCAGACTGAACAACCTGTGCATCGTCTGGATCGACTACATGAAAGGCGATGATTTAATGACTCAGATGGATCCTGGAATGCCTGAAACAGAAGAAGATCAACCCGAGAGCCTTCATTGAGAATTCAACAGGGATGTGGCCAACAACACTAGAGGCCAAAAAGTCACTGTCAAGGATGCAGGATTTACCAAGGAAATGATCTGTCCTCACTCCCTTTCTACAGTCAAATCATCAATGAGACTGGCTGTGGATACCAATGACAGCATGAAGAAATCATTAGTCACCTCCTCAACATTGGAAGGCATCAAGCTGTGTGCCAGGAGAGACATTAGTTCACCGATCCACACTGCTAGGATCTAGTGTAACAACATTTGGACTGGATAAATGTAGTTGGATGGGAAAAAAGTAGGGAAAGTCGTTAGAACTGGGGCGATTGTACTACCAGAAGGCAGCATTGTTGACATGGAAGATAGATGCAAAGACCTTGGAATCCCAAAGGCAAATGGGACTCATGAAGAGGCAACTAGGAACGCCACAACTGCCAAATACCTGCAGAGAGAAAACCAAGTAAAATGAGTCAGCTGAATGAAAAGAAAAAGATCTGGGGAATCAACACCTACACACTGCCGCTGATCAGATACTCTGGGATAATAACCTGATCACCTGAGGACACAGAAGCTACTGACATCAAGGCAAAGAAACAAGAGACTGTAAGCTAAGTGAATGGAAGGAGACAAAGAGTGTCAGACCACTATCCAAGATGAAACAATAAAGATCCTTGAGTACATCAGGAAGATGGCAACGGCTGATCTCATGCTTAGTGAATATCTCAGACAGCAGAAACCCAAGAAAGAAGAGGAGCAAGAAGATGAACCATCAAAGAAGCACAGGCCCCTGCACAGCATGTACCAGAGGTAGATAGAAGAAGTTGGTGATATTGAAAATCCTGCCAATGGCTTTACAAAGCCGGACTAAAAGATAGCACAGAGGCACTAAACACAAGCTTGATAGAGGCTGGGGTGTACCACACCAGGCAAGAACCCCAGGTGCAGGTTGTGAAAAGATCCCCCTGAGACAACCCAACAGCAGGGTGCAAGATGCTAGTAGGCAGGACATACATGGAACACCATCTCAAAATGGTGAGTAGGTCTTACAAATGAAAGTTATGCACACATTACATATTTAACAAACTTATTTTCTTAGTGATAATTTGAGTGTCGTCTGGACATTCCAGATTTTTTTTCCCTAAGAATCTAATGTTAAAAATATTAAGTGCTTTACAATAGCATTGTTGTGAAATACACCTATGTATCTATTCAGAAATTGCCACTGGTTTTGTTTTTACAATGTCCTGGGATTTTTTAATTTGTTCAAATATAGGACTTTAAAGGGCGCCTGAATTTTGGTTATATTTTAATTAGCCAATATACATATGTGTTTTAATACATCTGTCCCAAATTACAGATTACAAACTTTGGACCATAACATTTTTAAGGAAATCAGGGATGGCGGGGCAGAAAATATTCCAATATTTTGATGATTTGGGATTCGAGTGACCAGGTCTTCACAATCAAGAATTGGCACACATTTAACTAAATTATTTTCTGAGCTATAATTAGAGCACCACCTGGACACTCCAGTATTTTTTCTGTTTTGACAGAACAATTTATTGATAGTTTTTGTGGTGAAGCCTGTCATATTTGTTTAATCTATCATGAAAGTTAAATAAAAATAGAATATTGTTCATTTTTGTCACTAGAAATTAAATATTAAAAAGTATCTGAGATGCTTTATTTTTACAGTATTGTATTTGATGCTTTTACTGCTGCAAATCTACATGATGGGGTTGAGTGTGATAGGAGTCATCCACTGCACACTCTTAACTGCTCACTGCAGTGATGTCTTATCTGCAACAACACAAGAAGTCTTTCTGGAGGTTTTCACTCCACACCTGCAGGTGGTGGTGGTGTTGGTCCTGGTTTAGCCTCCTCAGCAAGAGGAGTTGGTTGATTTGTATCCAAACGAGCATACACTGTTAACTTACTTTGCACATACACAGCGTAACAGTATAACAATATGGCAGATCAAGTAATTATGTGAGCTTAGAATTTTTCATTATATTAATCAGGTTTTGTTGACAGTGGAGTACAGTGCAGATGATTTCTCTACTGTTCCATTACTTCTGGTGTAGACAGAAAAAGAGAGAAGATGATATTATTGCCATTAATACAGATTCACATAGTAGAAAAGCTAAAAGGCTTTACATAGAAAACACCAGCAGTTTACATCAGGATATTTAACAGGCTTTCTTCACACTTAATGCTAAGTTTCCTCATTGAATTGTTCATGACAGCTCATTTGTCTAAACAGCAGATAAAGCAGGAATTAACACATGTTCATGTTTTACCAACAAGCAGTGTGGAAACTGTTGAGTTTAAAACAACATGTCGAGTTCTTTAAGAAGAGTTAGACACCAAAACATTTGTTTTCAAAATTAAATGACTTTTTCTGTCTATGATATGCAAATCAGTTCATTACAAGCTCTTTTCCTTTACATTAAGTACATTAAGTTTCTTTGTCTTTTAGAAATAAATCCAGTTTCCAGCCAGTCTGTGTCTGTCGTCACAACGCAGTCAACCGTTTGAAATCTGCTACAAAGGCAGGATTTTGAATTCAATTCTGGATTTAACAGGAAGCCAATGAAGGGAAGCCAATACAGGAGAAATATGCTCTCTCTTTCTAGTCCCTGTCAGTACTCTTGCTGCAGCATTTTGGATCAGCTGAAGGCTTTTTCAGCGAGTTTTTAGGACATCCAGATAATAATGAATTACAGTAGTCCAGCCTGGAAGTAATAAATGCATGAACTAGTTTTTCAGCGTCACTCTGAGACAGGATATTTCTAACTTTAGAGATGTTGCGCAAATGGAAGAAAGCAGTCTTACATATTTGTTTAATATGTGCATTGAAGGACATGTCCTGGTCAAAAATGACTCCAAGGTTCCTCACAGTGTTACTGGAGGCCAAGGTAATGCCATCCAGAGTAAGAATCTGCTTAGATACCATAATTCTAAGATTTTCAGGGCCGAATACAATAACCTCAGTTTTATCTGAATTAAGAAGCAGAAAGTTAGCGGCCATCCAGGTCTTTATGTCTTTAAGAAATTCCTGCAGTTTAACTAATTGGTGTGTGTTATCTGGCTCATGGATAGACAGAGCTGGGTGTCATCTGCATAGCAGTGAAAATGTATGCTATGTCTTCTAATGATGCTGCCTAAGGGAAGCATGTATAATGTAAACAGAATTGGTCCTAGCACTGAACCCTGTGGAACACCATAATTGACCTTAGTGTGTGAAGAGGACTCTCCATTTACATGTACAAATTGGAGTCTATTAGATAGATATGATACAAACCACTGCAGTACAGTACCTGTAATACCTACAGCATGTTCTAATCGCTCTAATAGGATATTATGGTCAACAGTATCGAAACCCCTGGCCGGGCCTCAGGGGTTTGGGTCCTGGTTGGTGTGTTGCCGGGGTTGTGGGCGGGTGGGTGTATGGGGGCCCAGCCCTGGCGCAGGGTGCCGCCGGTGCATCGAGCCACCTGGGGGGCTCTTCAACTGGTGGGGGAGGATGTCACATCTTGCAGGAGCTTTCCTCTCCTCAGGAGTTCTCTCTGCAGGAGGGGGAGATACAGGAGAGGTGGAGGAAGATCTCAGCCTGGGCGTCTATTGTCTTGTGTAGTCTGGAAGATGAGTGGATGATGGGGTGGGTGCAGTTTTCTCTGTAGTGGGGTCGGGTGGGCTGTCCCGGGCTCTGTGGGGCCGGGCGGCACTGCTGCACTGGGCCCCGGTCCGGATGGGCCTGGGCCCCCTTTCCCTGGCGGGTTGCGGAGTATGGGGGTGCCTACTGGGGTCAGCGGGGGAGCTGGCCCCAGGGAGGGGTCACTTGCCCCTCCCTTCCTTCCCTCCCCATCTCCAGCTGCCTCCCTCTTCCCGCTCCACCACAATCACCCACACATGCAGGGCCTTGGGGTAGGGGTGTGTCACCAGGGTGCAGAGGAGGCATCCCCCCCTCTGTCCCCTTCTGGCTGCCTGTGCCTCAATTTTATCCCACGACTTAGACATTCACATTACTCACACTCTCATTACACATACATATAGGATCTTGTGGGTGGGCACGCTACACGGAATCCAAATTACCATCAGGGTGTACACCGCACCCCTGGCGTCGTTGCCCACCTCTCAATTTTAAATACACGTAGACATTGAGGGCTAGCAGGAGGGGCTATGCGCTTACCTGCTGCTCTGGCAGGTAGCTCCATGCCCTCCTGGGTTTTAAATGCACCTTAGAACACACATACATCAACACTACATATGAGCGGGCGGAGGGAGGTTTGGAGTCTTCTCACACCCCCGTTCTCTGCGGCCTGCTGGAGCGGGGGGGCTGGGAGGAGGAGTTGGCCGTCCGACTGGGGTCTGGAATGTGGGGCCTCCCTGCTGCTGCGGAGTCGGGGCGGTCTGCTTCTCTCCACCGCAGGGAAAAGGGTAACACCACCTGGGTCTGGGTGCAGTTTCCCCCTCCAGGGGCAAGGGTACCTAGACCCGGTTCTTAGAGTACGCTTGGGGAGTGTGATTGTGTGTACAGTGTCTCTTTATGTCTGTCTTCATGTTGGTTGAGTGTGGAGTAATTGCAATTGAGAGCATGAGGGTGGGAGTGGATGTTTGTATCTGTGTGTGCCTGTTTGTTTGTGTCTATATGTCAGGTTGGGTATCAGACGCCACCTCTCTGGGGACATCTCAGGTCCTCCAAGGTTTGGAGGCCTATCTCCCCCCACCACTTCCCCTGCCGGTGGTGGACGCCCCCAGACATCGGTGCGTTGGTGGTTCTTTGTGTCCGGGGGTGGGCGTCCAGATACACACCGGCTCACTCCTTGGCGGCTGCTTATCGAGGCCTGGAACCTGGGGCTCGCTCGGGCCACTTCGGAGGTGGGGTGCCCTCGGCCTCTCGGCCCGGGGCTCGGTCACTTGGGCGCAGCCGGCTGCCGGCGGAGCTCACGGGCACGTCACTGCAACCCCCCCTGGCCTCTGCTCCGTGGCTGCTGAGTGACCCCTCATCTGGGACTCTCCTCAGCTCTTTCTGGGACAGTGGCGCGGCTGCCCCTCTGTTGGTCTTCCTTGGTCTCTTGTGTTCTGGGGGCCTCTGGATGTCTGGAGTTTTGATCTCCTCCATACCTGCTTCATGCCCTGGAGGATGGGACTGTGGCCCCCCACACCCTCTAGCAGATCATTACATTAAGGAACCTTTTAAAAAAATCAAGCGCGTCCATGTCCACAGGTGATCACACACACAAACTACACCCTTTTTGGCTCCTACCTCAAAGCACACTGTGCGCTGTCAATCTTACGTGCTGCACAACAATGTTTAACATTTAATATTTACTGCCATATTCCCATATATCATTGTGATGTTGTTTATTCTATTACTCTTGTTTTCTTCTGCTTGTTTTCTTTTTTCTTTCTCAACAGGTGATCCAGGTGGTCAATATGTATTTTTTTTTTTGTCTGCTTATTCTGTTGGTTTTTGTTTTTTTGCCCTTTTTCCCCGTCCTTCTTCCCAGCTGTTTTTCTTTCCCTCTTTCTTTCTCCCCTTTCTTTCCCCCAGTAAAGTCTGTCCCGCATACAACAAGTAAAAATAAAATAAACAATTAAAGGTGAATCAAATAGACCATTACGGCAAGGCTGGGATGGTCCATTTGGTAAAGTAAATCCGTTGGGCATCTTTCTTCGCCTTTAGACAATAATTCTAATGGCAAAAGATCCAAACGGGACAGGCAAAAAAGAAAAAAAAAAAAAAAAAAACAGTATCGAACGCTGCACTAAGGTCTAGGAGGACAAGCACAGAGATGAGTCCACTGTCAGAGGCCATAAGAAGATCATTTGTAACCTTCACTAAAGCTGTTTCTGTGCTGTGATGAGCTCTGAAACCTGACTGAACCTCTTCAAATAAGCCATTCCTCTGCAGATGATCTGTTAGCTGTTTGACAACTACTCTTTCAAGGATATTTGATATGAAAGGAAGGTTGGAGATTCAAAGCTTAAAATGATCAGTGTGTGTTGATCAGTACCTGTGACAGTCAGAGTTGTTCCAGGTAAACTACTCTTCCATTCAAATCTTTGTGTTTTGAATTTGAAGTGATACTCGGCTGAATCACTCTCTGTCAGGTCTCTGATTCTCAGAGTGGAGCGTCCTCTCTCTGTTTCAATCACCTCAGCACGACCTGCATACTGGGAGTCTTCTCTGAGGTCCTCAGATCCACGACCAGATGGGAACCAGGATTTTGATTGGATTTAACTGATTGTTTTAATGCTGTAAGATCAAGAAATGAACACTGATGAGCCTTTGAATGCACAGATGCTTCTGTTACTGTAATTCACTCTGTTCCATAAATCACCTTGGATAGAAAAATCTATTTCACTCTTTATATACTTATCGCCCATTTTTGTAACAGACAAAATATGAAGCATAGGGATTAAACCTGGCGACACAGTCATACACTCTGTTTTAACAGTTGGCTCTGAACAACTTCAAGCAAGAATATTAAGAAAACAGAAGAAAATACAGTCAACTTGGACATCAGACTGTAAAATATTCATTAAGTTAAATGGAACACCAGAGCAGGCCAAGGTTCTAGTCATCAAAGAGATGACGGAACTAGAAAAATATAACTGATAAATCAGAATGCAAAGTAGTGCTAAATATGATGGGACCGTCCAAGTGCACAACCAACGCAGATGTCTGACAATATTCAACTAACAACTCGTATAGATATTGAAAATAAGACATTGATGTATGACAGCAACATAGATCCTGATTATAATTTCTTTAACAATATGACAAATGAATGCAATTATTATACAAATGAGCAACTGAAAAAGGAAATCAAGGTAGAACAGGGTATAACAATGGTTCACTTTAATAGTCGAAGCTTATATGCAAACTTTCAATCCATCAAAGACTACATAACACAGTTTGAACAGCCATTCAATGTGATAGCCATATCAGAGACCTGGATAACTCCTGGAAAAGAAGAAGACTTTAAAATAAATGGATATGAATTCCTTCATTTAGACAGAATCAACAAGAAAGGAGGTGGGGTGGCACTTTACATTGATAAAAACCTAAAGTACGAAAGAATGGGAAGAATGACGACTGTTATTGATGGCGTGATGGAATGTTTGTCAGTGGAAATAAGTATGGAAAAAAGGAAAAACCTAATTGTCAGTTGTTTATATAGAACACCAGGATCTAAGATTGAGATATTTATGGATAAAATGGAGGACTTATTTACAAATATAAATCAGAAAAGAATGTTTATTTGTGGGGACTTTAATATTGACTTATTGAATCCAAATCATAATAAGAGCACAGAAGAATTTATTGATTCCATGTACAGCATGGGTTTATTTCCACTGATAACAAGACCGACCAGAATAACATCTCATTGTGCAACTCTATTAGATAATATATTTACAAATATAATAGAAGGAAATATAAAAAGTGGGCTGTTAATCAATGATATAAGTGACCACTTACCAGTCTTTGCATCTTATAATTGCCATTATAAAGTCAACAGCGATGGACACAAGATTATTTACAAAAGAATAAGAACAGAGAAAACATTAAACTGTCTTAGAAATGAACTTTTAAAGCAAGATTGGAATATTGTATATGAACAAACAGAAGTTAATAAAGCTTACGAAGGATTTTTAAGAACATTTAACACATTACTTGATAAAAACTGCCCAGTAATTGAAATCAATAGGAAACACAACTATGCAGGAAGACCATGGATGACCAAAGGACTACAAAATGCCAGCAAAAAAAAGAATACCCTATATCGAGAATTCATAAAAAAGAGAACAATAGAAACTGAAAGGAAGTATAAAACTTACAAAAATAAATTAACTAATATAATGAGATCCTGTAAAAGAGAGTATTTCATTAAAAGGTTAGAACACAATAAAGATAACACAAGAGATATATGGAATGTATTAAACAGTATAATCAAAAATGAATCAAGGAATAATGATTACCCTGGGTACTTTATAGAAGGGACAAGAAGTATTAATAACATGGAAGAGATAGTAAATGGCTTTAATGAATTCTTCGTAAACATAGGGCCAAAACTGGCAGAAGAAATAAAGGTTGATGGAATAGAAAGGGACACTGGGGAAAATATTGAAAGGAATAGTAGCTCAATGTTTTTAAGAGCAGTGGAAGAGAAAGAGATTTATGACATAGTTAGAGGACTTAAGAACAAAACCAGTACAGACTGGAATGATATTGATATGGTAACAGTAAAGACAGTTATTGATGGGATTGTAAAACCATTAAAATACATATTCAACTTGTCGTTTCAAAAAGGGGTTTTTCCACAAAAAATGAAAGTTGCTAAAGTTATTCCCATTTACAAAACCGGTGAAAGGCATCATTTTACAAACTATAGACCAGTGTCAATACTCTCCCAGTTCTCTAAGATACTGGAAAAACTTTTCATAAAAAGATTTGACAGTTTTGTGGAAAAATATGAATTACTGACAGATAGTCAGTATGGGTTCAGAAGCAACAGATCAACAGCTTTAGCACTGATAGATTTAATGGAAAAGATAACGGAATGTATGGATAATAAGAGGTATGCACTCGGCATTTTCTTAGATTTAAAGAAGGCGTTTGATACTGTTAATCATGAAATTTTATTAAAAAAACTGGAAAAGTATGGGTTTAGGGGAGTGGTTTTGGAATGGTTTAAAAGCTATCTAGGGAATAGGAAACAATATGTACAAATAAATGAATATAAATCTAATCTGATGGATATAGCTTGTGGAGTACCTCCAGGTTCGGTATTGGGTCCAAAAATGTTTATTATGTACTTAAATGATATTTGCAGAGTATCGGAGATTTTAAAGTTTGTAATATTTGCTGATGACACAAATATACTATGTTCAGGTGTGGAATTGCCACAGGTTTTGGAGATGATCACACAGGAATTAACAATATTAAAGAAGTGGTTTGATATAAATAAATTATCATTGAATCTAGATAAAACCAAATTTATGTTGTTTGGAAAACAAAAGAAAAACATCAAAATAGAAATATGTGTTGACAATGTATATTTAGAAAGAGTAAATGAAATAAAATTTCTTGGTGTGATCATTGACCACAAGCTCTGTTGGAAGCCACACATTACTTATGTTCGGGGGAAAATGGCACGGGGCATTGCCGTCCTGGGGAAAGCAAAGCCTATGTTGGATCAGAAAGCACTGCACATATTATACAGTGCTTTACTACTGCCATATATGAGCTACTGTGTAGAGGTTTGGGGAAACACATACAAAAGTAATACACAAACAATAACTATAATACAGAAAAGGGCCATTAGATTAATAAATAATGTGGGGTACAGGGACCATACAAATGCACTCTTTGTCAAAATGCAAGCTATTAAATTCAAAGACTTGGTGGAGTTTAAAACAGCGCAAATAATGTATAAAGTAAGAAATAAATTGCTTCCAAAAGAAATCTGTAAATTGTTCATAGAAAGAGAAGGTGGGTATAACTTAAGAGGGAAATGGAATTTAAAAATACAAAGTGCTAGAACAACTTTAAGAACTATGTCTCTCTCAATTGCAGGAGTTAAATTATGGAACAGTCTAACAGAAGAAATAAAAGAAAGTAAAAACGTAAGCCAGTTTAAAGTAAAATATAAAAAACAAATTTTAAATAAGTATAAGAATGAAGAAAACGGGGTTAACCCAGGACGGTAATGTGGCTGGTAATGGTATTGTGGTTCTTGGTTGTTGTTTTTTTTGGTTTGTTTGTTTTTCCATAACTTATGAATATGCAAATATACACATTCTGTATTTTTCATATAAAAGAAACTATACTGTGGTGGGGCTTGCTAATTTCTTTTTTTTATGTATGTATGTTTTGTTTTGTTTTGCTGTACTTTTGTTTCATATGTTGTTTGTTTAATTTAAGACTAAAAGAAAATTAAAAGAATGAGAGGTAAAACTTGAGGGGGTAGGGACAAATAAGTAATTACTTCTGCCTACTCCTTTTCAAACAAATAATGAAATGATATTTGGAAATGACTGTGAAGGCACATGTTTGAAATAAAAATGAACTGAACTGAACTGAACTGAACAACTTGATCAATAGAAAGAAATAATAAGCTGTTATTCACACTCACGCACAGAGATACAGAACAGGAAATGCAATTCTCAGAAGTAAAAATGGATGGAGATGGAGATGTGGCCTGAAGATGTCTTCTGTGGTTGGAAAATTTTAGAGAGATAGACATCTGGCTGCCTACCTTCCTCTGTACACACTAAATGTGCATGAACAGATGAAGGCCTGTAAATCCCCTTTAAAATGATTGTTTTCAAGCCTACAACTCTGGTTCTTAAGTTAGACCAAAGACCAAAGTTACACCAAAACTAAATAAATAATGGATTCACAAAAACAAAACAAAGAACTGATGGAAACATCCCCACAGAAACTAAGTGTCCTCACCTTTGGGTGCTGTTTATTCTGACCACAGTGTAGTCCACATCTGTTACTTTTTCATCCTTTTCTTTTCGTCTTTTGGCCTTAATGGGGAGAACGTTGTAGTAGTCGTGCTCTTCTGGCTTCTTTATGAAAGTTACACTGGAATAGCAAAGATCATCCTGCTGCTCCTCTGCTGCTCTACTCTGTGCTGGAGCTGAAAGGCCATTATCCTTTGGACGTCCACTGCAGGGTCAAACATGTAATAATATGCATTTTCCTGAAATTCAAGATAACCATAAAAGGTGAAAGTTTATGGTTGGACTTCCCTCTCTCCCCTGTCATCTGAGCCACAGCCTCCCAAACCTTGTATCTGTATTCCTGGAGAGGTTTATATCCCGAGCAAAGGAAGAGCAATGCCACCAACAACAGCATTAAACAAAAAAAGTGTCATTTTCTCAACACATGAAAACTGATTACAATTAATCACAATCCTAACTAAAGGTATCCACACACTGTGCAGTATTAGAAATCAGTCATTACAAGCCACACTGTGCAGTGTGGATCTCATAAACCTGGGTGGGACATGAAGTTTGAAGCATGTGAATCAGACAATAATAATGATCAGCTTTTATTCCTCTGCTGTTGGTGTCCATACCGAATCATCAGACTGGATTCAGACTTGATAACAGCTGGCAGCTGTCATAAAACAAACTGCTGCAACAGCTCTACTAGATCTTCCTCTTTATTGGAATTCTCTAAAAGCCAGATACTTCCATCATTTCTCTTTGTTTTGTCTTTTTCATGAGTGTTGGTGCTCAGCTGATCAGCACAGCACTTCATGCTGCATTTCTGTTGGTTGGTTAATAGATATAGATTGCAGCGGCAGGGACACTGAGATGATCACCCTAAATTTCTGGCAATGTAATGATTTTATCTCAGACCATCTTTGTTTACAAGATTACTACAGCCAACTTTTAAGTTCTTCCACTGTTTAACATAGGACAACCACAACAGACACAATCAAAGCTATCACCACCATTTTTCTTTATCTTAGATGGCCCACAGTCACAAAATGTATACCCAGCTTAGTATCTGGTTGGGTTAATACCCACTTTTCTGTACTACAACAGCCAACTTTATCTTTCAACTGTGCAGTGTATGACAGCAGTATGCAGACATGTACAAATATATTAAGTTACATTAAAATTGTCCTTTTAAGGTTCATAAATGTATACCTAATACCTGACCTCTTCTTCCTTACCTCTGGTTTGTTGTCTGGCCTCTCTCTGGATGAATTTGTTTTGAAGAACCCTTTTCTTCTGTACGGAAGAACAAATGAACATTTCAATTAATTATATGAAATCAATAAAAAAACATTGATTAAAACATTAAAACTGAACTGCTCACCTAATGAATATGATTCCAGAGATTACAATAGCCAGAAATAGAACAGTCATGGATGCAACTGCAGCTGTTTTTTTTGCCATGAGTCTAGGAAACCAAATTGAAACCAAATTGACCAAATTGAAAACTTGTTACTGCATTAAGAGATTAGGAGATGGACATAAAAGATAAAACTGATCGACCAAACTCTTCAAATTAATGACTCATTCTGAATTTAATTCTAACTCTAAACTGTAACTGTCACGGTTTGGCAGACCGTGGGGATGTGGGTAAAGGGGGAACCAGTCGCAGTGCTCTGCGATGCAAACAGTGCTCTTTATTTACAGTGAAAACTGTACACACAATAATACATCCCCGTGTGCTCCCGACTTCCCCTCCGTGTCTTCTCCCAGTGTTTGTGCTCGTGTGTCCACTCCCTCGTGCCAGTGCACTCTGTGTCTGCTGCCCTCTTGTTCCAGCAATCCTCCTGGGAATAACAGAGGCAGCCGTTAGCACCCTCAACCACACAAACAGACCAGCTGGAGAACTGACGGGAAGTCTCACGAAATAATCCCGCGTCGGTGGGAGCTCCAAGACTCTCCTAAGTAGCTCCCCCGACGAGCCCTGATCAGCAGCAGGTGTGTGGCTTCGGGTGTGGCCAGTCCGCCAGCAGGGCCACACCCACCAGGCCTGAAGGCGCCCGCAGAAACACATATACACACACGCAAATAGGGAGAAGAGGGAGTAGTGGCAGCAACACCAAAAATGCATACACCATACATATAATATAACATAAGTCCATAGCTGCTCAGAGATGCTGGGTCGCTCAGACCCAGGACCCTGACAGTACCCCCCCTCTAAGGGTCGGCTCCCGACGACCCTAAAAGAAAACACAAAAAGCAAAAACAGTACAACCAACCCAGGGCGGGTGGCGGGGGGTCCAGGACGGAGGGCCCCAAAACCTCTCCGCTAAACAGCCACCACAAAACAACAAAAGAAAAACGCAGTTCAACAGTCCAATTCCCGGTCCAGTGGCAGCAAACAGTTCTGGCGGCCGACCTGCAGGACGGCAAAACAAGCGGGACCTGCTGTGGGTTAGGCAGTGGCGGAAAAACAGTTCAGGTGGCCTACCTCTAACCCCTTGGTGGAAACGCAGCAGCTCCAGCTGGCGGCCCCGGGTCCGGTGGCGGCGGCGCTGCTCCGGTGAGCAGTGGCGGATCTAGAGAAATTTTCTTGGTTAAAATAATTCAAATGCAGTAAGTATACACGTTTTTCATATAAATATAGTCTATAACTTAATTATTGTCTGTAGCCCACATAAACACTTTAGTTACATAAAACATGTGAGTTTTGATTTTATGTACTGTATAGCCTGTATAATAAATAAATATGTAGCCCATTAAGAATAAAATCCAGAAAGCTACACAACATGGGGCGGTTCATTTACAAACACAAGTCTAACTTAAGTTTCACACTGTTTTTGTTAGAAAACAATCACATTGTTACATGCTTAAATTAAACAAAATGTCAGAAATCTGCACTGTCATGAACAAAAATTTAAACCTAATTTTTCATGATTTGTTGGCTCAACCGACTGAGGTCTGAAATACAACCGCCCATTTTTGACTCCTTTTGAGTTTACGTTTGTATTTCACCCTCAAATTGTTTCATTTAATTTTTTTCTCCTTGCCTTGTTTGGTATCATTCTTTTCAGCTCAACTGAATTTAGTTGTTTTTTCACTGACATACTGCATTAGTATTACTGATCTGAAATCACACTTAAAATCCTAGTAGTATTTTTTTACTGTAAAAAAAACACAGACATGTTGAGTAAATTTTTATAACTTGAAATGTAAATATAAATTGTACATTTTGTAAACATCTACAACTATTTATCTAAAAATGCAGCCAATACACCTGCCATTTTTTTCATTTTGTACAACCATTTAAAAATATTACTAAAACTAAAATGAGAGAACAATCAGGTTTCGCAATAAGATGCCCCACAAATGATGTGTGTCAGTAAAAAAAAAGTTTTTCCACCAAAAGACAGAGGAGAAGAGCACAGGGATAAACCTGCAGGCCTGACAACAGGAGGTGTATCACTCCGCTGGTTTTCTACTTAGTGACAGTGTTTACGTTGCAAATGTGCCTTAGTGACATTCATTAGTGCCCTCACTAACACACAAAACAAAACAACGACTACACAACAGACTAACTATAAACTAAACAATAAACGTCACAAATCTTCCACATCTAAAAACTCTCTCACACACACACACACACACACTCGCTTGCTGCTGTTACCGTGTTAAGAGAAAACTCAGGAGGCAAGAAACACAGACTCAGCGCTATTTGCATGTACATGGGCGATGCCCCGACACAGTCTCCACACAGTGACGTGTACAAGACGTGTCACGGAGGATTTCGCGCCGGGACATCAACTCGTTCTTTATTATATAGGCAAACAGCTTGTATCATATTCTTAGGTGGAGCATACAAAGTATGAAAAACAACTCCCTACATGGAGACTTAAGATATGGAGACTGAAGATATGTGAGTTCGGTGAGTTCGTTGGCCATATCAGGATGTGGCCTTGAAGATTTTCTACTTTCTCTTGAGCAACTTCCTCTTTATGGTTTCAATCAAACTCCTAATGTCACACACACACACACACTAAGTTTAAATTAAGCTAAACACTATAAAAGTACAGACAGTAATAGAAGAATACAAATTTCCTTTAACATATCCCTCCTGTTTTAGCAAATTTAAACTGTATATGAATCACACAGGTATTATCAGAGCATGTTGCATTTTCAGTCAAGTCATCATTATGTGTGTTCAGATCAGTATTTATCTACACTTTTATCGTCGTTATCATCGTCTTCTTCCTCCGGAGTTACGTTTACATATGCTGCAATCGAATGGTTAATCATCCTAGAGATCATTTCTCTGATACATGGGATAATACATGTGATGAAAATAAGAAACAATAATAATAGCATTCCAACAAATATCAGGCCTTTAATCAACAGGGCCTTCCAGGATCCGCTCATCAGCCAGCCCATCCAGTCTGGTTTGCTGGCGGTCCAATCTGCTACCTGTGCTTGTTGAACATTTTTAAGTAGTTGTAGGGCATCAGTCATGTTGCTAGAATGTACATTATCTGGAATGTAAGTACAACAAGTGGTGTTAAACAGAACACATAGCCCGCCTTTTTCCGCCAAAAGCATATCTAAGGCGACTCTGTGTTGCATTACTGAAATTCTGAGTGCATCTATCTCTTCATTCTGTGCTCTATTTATCTTACAAGAAGCATTCAAAAACAATCCGAAGCGATAGTCTAATGTTTCTAAGCGTAACGTATTCTTTGCTGTTCCCACCCAGGGGAACAGGGCCAAAAGCACTTTAGTTTCTGTGGACCAATGTTTAAATTCTGGAGGCACATCACTGCCCCAGACTGCATCATGTGGTTTTACATCAGTCACATCCCTCTTTCGTCTGCTGTCCTCGGTTGTTGCAGTCACCTTGAAAGTATGGTCAGAAATGAGAATCGGTGCGCACATACCTGTCGAGTTCGGGGGAAGCATGAAATAGGTTTTAGGTCCGCAAACCCATGCAGTACCTTGAACCCAAAATGTTCCATTTTCAAATTGAACTGTTCCGACTTGTTGACATGTTAAAGACTGTGCTGCACTTCTGAGTTTTTCCAAGCTTCTTGCTACCATGTGAGAAGTTGAAGCATATGGGATGGCTTTCCTCACCTTTCAGGAAAACTGGGAATGTCATTACCTTCTTGTTTGACACGTCGATGTTTACCCAGTTTTCTTCATCACACGTGAAGTTTGTTGTTGTAAAGTTCTGTACGCAATCAGATCTTCTGCGGTGTGCGTTTTCAGTGGTTTGGTTCACACAAGCTGGGAGATTGTAGTTCATCTGTGAGGCTGTAGCTGCCTTTAAAAACACCATGTCTCTGTCGCTGCAATTCCCTGTTAGTGCTGTACCAGGCATTGTTCATCCATGGGTGATTGTGGTCTTGAGTCATCTTGTCCAGGTGTGAGTTGTCAATCGTCCAAGCTCTCTTCTGGTGTGGTGTCGGATCCGGGCGGAGCAATAGAAAACATGCTGTGACCAGCACAGCAAGAGCAAGTGTGGCGAGGAACAGCTTCTTCATGTCAACCTGGCGCACCTGACTCCTCTGATAAGTAGACTAAAGGCAAGAAGAAAAGGGCGGGATATACCCGATCAGCCCTTCCTCCACCTTTCAGATTACCAGAGAGTAGGGGCGTCGGCGTCTCTAGTTCAGGCTGTCACTCACTTTTTTACAGTGGCTTTTGTGGATCCACGATGGGCGCTCTGCTATCTTGCAAGCAGTGGGGGTCACAATCAGGACTTGGTATGGCCCTTTCCACCTTGGCTCACTCCAAGACTTCCTGTTCAGCTCTCGGACCAGGATCCAGTCACCAGGTTGTAGCCTGCAAGAGATCGGAGACACATCGTCTGGCAGTTTATTTGCTCAATACAATTTCTTTGTTCTGAAAAAGTTGGGCCATCCAGTCGGCTATCGTCATTTCTCTGGCAGACTTCAAAAGTGGTTCACTAGTTATTGGTAAAGGGAAGGGTCTTCCGTGTATTATCTCAAAAGGTGACATAGGGCCACTTCCCTTTGATATTCTCATCCAAAGTTTCACTAAGGATAAACACTCTGGCCACGGTTTCTTAGTTTCTTCCATTACTTTCCTTAAGCTTTGTTTAATTGTACCATTATCTGATCGGATCAAACTTGGGATACCATAAGTTGGAATGAAGTGATTACATAGGCACTTTGCTACTGACAAAACGTCAGTTTTCTTTACTGGGTATATTTCTGGCCATTTAGAGAACACATCAATAATGACCAATGCATATTTTGATCTTTGGCATTCATTCAGTTCTATGAAATCCATGCGAATGGTGTGAAAAGGATGTGGCGGAGTAGGGAAATGACCTCTTTTTGGTCTTAAGTTCCCTTGAGCATTATGTTTTTGACATATCATGCATGTTCTTATGAATTCTTTTGCTGAATTTTCAAAATTTATCACGTAGAATTGCTGGTGTACTAGAGACATATCCCTCCTGTTGACACATGCGTGGAACCGTGTGTCACTAATGCTGCTGTTTTATGTAGGGATTTTGGTAGTATTGGTTTTCCTGCGATTTTCATTATGTCATCTGTATCTAACTGTGCTCCATGCTTTAACCATTGCTTCTGTTCTGTGTGGTGTGCGATTTTCTGGTCACTTTTTAATACTTTAAGTGGTATATTTTTGTTTTCTGTCATAGCTAATGCATGCATCTTCTGTTGTGCTGCTAGTTTAGCGGTTTGGTCTGCAAAATTGTTTCCCTTTGTAATTTCAGAGTCATTCTTCTGATGTGCTGAACATCAGAAGCAAATTGCCAAATGTCGTATCACATAAGGAGTTTCCTCCCATGTAAACAGATGTGTGCCATGATAAATCCTTTCTCCAAACACTAGAAATAAGAAACTAATGTCAACCGTTGTTACATCTTATTCACTTATTTTATAATCCAGTTATTTTTCAAATCTAGTATCAATCAACTAATTTTCATATCAGCTTATAATGCGCTAAGTTAAGTCAACAGAAATGCATGTTCAAAATATTATCACAAAAGAGAATTTTCTTCATACAGTAAATTACTTGTGTTGCATCAATCAAACAGAAAGCATCTCACAATTTATTGTATTACCAACTAAATTTATTGTCTGATTACTGCTTGGTCATACCAGACTCTCTCTCTGTCTTTAATTTATTCTTCTCTGTTTTCACGAACGTTTCTTGCAAGCTGGAGAGTTAAATGTCAGCAGTGGATAAATTCAGCATTTGATAACAAAACTCTGTTAAGTTTTTCCTGTTTTAACACCAATGAGAGATATAGGCGCATGTATAGTGTATGCTATAATGTAAGCTGTTCTTCATTGCATGTATGTGTGTGCTAGTAGGTTTGCATGTAAGGCCTGTGGGCCTCTCTCACCAAAAGGGCATTTTTTTTTTTTTTAAACAGTTGCCTTTCTCTCGCGTGTGTTAAGAAAGGTAAATGTGCTTGTAGCAGTTGTAAGATTATTATGTTGTTATATATTACATTGCACCCGTAATCAAAATGAGTGAATCAGATAGTGCTGTAGGCCACATCATACTCCTTTTGTAATCAGTATGTAGTTTTAGTTTGCATCATACTTTTGAGTTAAAAGAATGTAAAAATCATTAGATTTATAAAATAGGTTTGTATTATCCTATACTGCTGATTTATTGTGAGTGAATTACACTGTTTCATGACATTTCATACTGCTGAGTTATGAAGAAAAATATTGTGTTCAGAGAGTCAGGGCCTTTTTTGATAGTAAGGAGAACGGAGCACATTCCACGGGAGCTTCACTCCCACCTTTGGTGGAGGAAGAAAAACAGGGAGCCAAGGTCATAACTCAGGCTCACAAAGAGTCAGAAAGTATGTGAATGGCTGTGGCGCATTTTGTTTAGCTTCTTTTCTTTGTTTAGTAGCTTTCTGCATTCACCTAAGGGTGTGCCCAAAGCATGTGCCTTCAGGTCTCCATAATAGGAGTTTATTTAAAGATAAATAAGATGATTTCATTTATTGCTCACAGATCATGCACTAAATGGTATTTTGCAGTATTAGCTGTCTTCACCACTTAAACAAAACATCACTCTTTGTTTTATTATTATCATTATTATTATGAATTATCTTTTCTCAAAAACAGAAAATGAAATTGTAGTTGTTCTTGGCTGAGAAACACAAAACCTCCCCCCTTTTTGTTTTTTGTTTATTTAAAACAAGTAACTAAGTTTTAACTTTACTGTCTTGTCACCTAAAACAAAGCAAACAACCCAGCTCTCAGCTGGCTCTGAACTTATCATCATCAAGGTCGCATGGTGAGAGCTACTTCAGAAGTCACAGTACTCCTCACTCAAGCAACGTCAAAAAACAAAAGAAACAAAACTCAGCACACCACACAGAGAACAACAACTAAGACACAACAGAAAATGCTTTTCTTCTTTGTTCTCCTTAAACTTTAGAATAAACTTCATCTGCAATAGTAAATCATATGCTTAATCATTATGTGTCACTGTGATCCACAAGTGTGATCACAAATGTATTTATTTTTCAAACCAACAAAACAAAAACAAAACAAAAACAAGTTGCTAATGGTATCAACGTTTTACACACATAAGTCAGGATGCAAAAAGGCTGCTGCCAGAAACAAATCAGAGGTATGAGGGAAAAAACTGAGCTCACAGACAGCTGCATGTTTGAGCTCTAATAGCTGTTTCCCTCCTTCTGTTGTGTTCTTATGTAGCTCCTGCTGTAAAAAATGTGTAACCTGCTCATCAGCTTAGCAGTGACCATATATTTAATTCAGCTTTTCAAACCTGTAGCTTTAGCTGTTGTATACAGGGTTTGGCTTATTAGTTGTTAGTATAGGAATGCTCTACATCTCAACAATGTCTCGTATGTCTCGTCTAGGATGTCAGGTTTTCAATCAGGTCAAGTGTCTCTATGCTCCTGATTAGATTAGGTATTTTCTTTATTTTCTTTGTCTCATATATCATTGTACTGAGTTTGAGCAAACCTTAAACTTGTATCAGACTACTTCTAGCAATTATCCACCTCACATCATAACTGACTGAGGTGCCTCTTCTTATGTCATTATTAATGTTATTATTGTTTTGTTTTTTTATAACAGCAATAGTATATTACAATATTTCATTATGTATCCATCCAGGGCTGGGGGTGATCTGCAGTTTCACCCCCCCCCCCCCCCAAGCTGGAGACATTCACCTTTCCACACTTTCCCTGGCTGAACAATAACACAGCCTTAATATACCTTATGCATCTCTCTAATTTATTTAATATGTTTTGTGTGAATTATCTGCTTTCATTTATTCTATTCATTCAGCTTGGTTGTCTACTCAATTTTTTTTTTTTTGTTAATACCAATTTACAGGGTGTTATCCTTCCTATTATTAGTTTGAATACCCTAAAGAGAAGCTCCAATTTAATTTAACCTTTTGTTTATTACACTTTATTTCGCTTGTATATATATGTATTCAGTTGGGTCTGTATCCAGCCCTTTTTAAACTTTGATCTCTAATCTTTTATTTGACGAGGGATTATTATGTTCTTCCTAGTCTGAACTGCTTCTTTGTTTCTTACAGTCACGTACAAAATGTGTCTCTTTTCCACATCTCCAGCATGCAGTGCTAAAGCCATTTTTTGGTGTGTGTATAGGCCTACCTCTACCTCTTGCTGTTCCACTATGCATTTCTCTGTCTTTCTTTTGGATTAGTCCTACTCTGGTTTGTTGTTTTTCTAAACATTTCTCATCAGGTGTTAATTTTGTTTGTTTATTCTCCATTCTCAAGGATTTTGATTACTATTTTGTTGTTGATAAATTTATTTAGTCACTTGTTATTCTCTCATTTATGTAGTTTTATATATAAAATACAACAAATACAGTTTTCAATCCCTTGGCACGCTCGACTCGGGAGGGGGTGGTCACATGCCCTTAGACTGCTAAACAGAAGCGATGTGACTTTTATGAGATGAAACTCAACCCTTTTCCCTCGTCGCCAAGTCGTGAACTGAAAAGTGTTACACAGAACTAGTCTGGCCCACTATGACCATAAATATGACTTAGTTCTCCAATACAAACAATAAACACAACAAACAACACAAACGCGCGCAACTTTTTTTCTTTTCCAGGAATAATTTCACGGCTATTCCTCAACCTAAGTACTTATTATCCGTGGAGAGTCAATCCACCCGAATTTTCCAGAGATACTTCCGGCTATCTCAACAACCAATCCAATTCATTCAGTTCTGGGTGAATGTGCCCAGACTCTATTTACGTGGAGAGTCAGTCCACCAGAACTTTCCAGAGATACTTCCGGCTAATGTGCCCAGACTCTTTATTATTTCAGGCCTATTTTATTCTGTCTAATCGCATAGACATTTCACAATGGAGTTGTTTCTTACCCCTCCTGGATTCTCTGGCTAGTGTTGAGGTCACTCACTGGATCCCACCGCCGTGGCCCGGATCTAAAACCACCGACCTGAACCCGAATTCACGTCTCAGGCTTTTCTTCCTCCTTTCAGAGGGCTGTCGACAGACTTAACGGTGCCGGGTTCCCACGACGTCGGAATGCAGTGTGGACCTCTGGTTAGGGAGTCACGAATAATCGATTCGATATTTCCCTCCTGTGCTCGAAGGACCAAAAATGTTAAGAGAAAACTCAGGAGGCAAGAAACACAGACTCAGCGCTATTTGCATGTACATGGGCGATGCCCCGACACAGTCTCCACACAGTGACGTGTACAAGACGTGTCACGGAGGATTTCGCGCCGGGACATCAACTCGTTCTTTATTATATAGGCAAACAGCTTGTATCATATTCTTAGGTGGAGCATACAAAGTATGAAAAACAACTCCCTACATGGAGACTTAAGATATGTGAGTTCGGTGAGTTCGTTGGCCATATCAGGATGTGGCCTTGAAGATTTTCTACTTTCTCTTGAGCAACTTCCTCTTTATGGTTTCAATCAAACTCATAATGTCACACACACACACACACTAAGTTTAAATGAAGCTAAACACTATAAAAGTACAGACAGTAATAGAAGAATACAAATTTCCTTTAACATACCGTCACTCCCAAAACTTTCCCCTCTTCCTAAACAACCAAATCCCACGTGTTGACTCTTTTTTGTTGTTTTAATTGGTCGACATGGTACATTTTTCCACCGATAGGAAAGAGGTGGCTTTTGTTTTTCTTTACTGTTTTCGCGCTGTCCTTAGAAAACAAACAAACAAACATACACACACACACAAAAACGTGACGACAGTATTTAGAAAAAAGCGTGGCTTATATATATTATCATAACTCTGGATTTACTGGGCTATAATTAAAATTTAAAAACTTTGAAGTCCGAACTTTTAACATGGGCTGAAATAGAGACTCAGCGTGGCTGCAGCTTGTTACTATGTCAGCTTAGATCAGTCATGTGATTTGGAGGTCTGGAGGTCCGTGGACCCCAGAGGGTTAATAACACTCACCTTCTTTCCATTTCCAGAGTTTAACAACCAACCACCTGTGTGAAATCTGAAATTCCCATGGTGTTGTTTAAAATGTGCTCTGGCACAATCATAAGCATCGCTTGCTACTGAAAACAAGAAAAAAGCCGGTCCCTGCTATGGGCTGAACCATTTGTTAATGGTGGAGGAAGGGTAACACTATGCAGTATATTCAGTTTTAGCATTTATATTCACTGTTGACTGTAACTACACTCAAAGTGTTAATGCTATCTTATTTTAATAAACATCACTGTCATATGCAAAACTGGGGTGACACTTGGGGTGGCAAGGGATCATTTTAGGGTGGCACTTGCCACCCCATGCCACCCTTCTAGATCCGCCCCTGCCGGTGAGCAACAGCGAGCAGCTGTGTAACGCGCTGGTCGCTGACGTGGACGGCGTGGAGGGCGCGCTAGACGAGGGCGGCGTGGAGGGCGCGCTAGACGTGGAGGTTCAGACCGAGCGGGTCCCTCCGGACCTCCGAGCTCCTCCGGCTGCAGCACAGGCTCCACAGGCTCGCCGAGCTCCTCCCGCTCGCCGATCTCCTGCTCCGGCTCGCCGAGCTCCTCCGGCTGCGGCGCGGGTTGCTCCGGCTCGCCGAGCTCCTCTGCTGGCAACGCCGGTCCCTCCGGCTCGTTGAGGTCCTCCAGCAGCGGCGCTTGCTCCTCAGCTGGTGGCTCGCAGAGCTGCTCCTGCTCCGGCACCTCAGCTGGTGGCTCGCAGAGCTGCTCCTGCTCCGGCCCGCTGAGCTGCAGCGGCGCTGGCTCCTCAGCTGGTGGCTCGCAGAGCTGCTCCTGCTCCGTCTCCTCGGCTGGCGGCACGGGCTCCCCCCGCTCGCCGAGCTCCTGCTCCGGCTCGCTGAGCTCCTGCTCGGGCAGCGCAGGCTCCTCCAGCTCGCTGAGCTCCTGCTCGGGCAGCGCGGGCTCCTCCAGCTCGCTGAGCTCCTGCTCGGGCAGCGCGGGCTCCTCCGGCGGCGGCCGGATGTATGTATGTATATATATATACATACATACATACACACACACACACATATATACACACACACACACACACACACACACATACATATATACATACATACATACACACACACATATATATATACACACACACACATATATACATACATATACACATACACACATATATATATGTATATATATATATACATATATATGTATACATATATACATGTATACATATATATGTATATATGTATAATTGACTCACAATTTACTTTGACGGAGATGTATTCAATCATTGGCCATTTGCCCAGCTCTTTCTCAGCAGTACAATAATACTCTCCAGAATCAGAAGACTGGATGGAGCTGAAGAAAACCTGCTGTTCTCCACTGATCTGTTTTTTTCCCTTGTACCAGGTGTATTTAGCCATTGGATTAGCATCACCAGTGCAGGTCAGCGTCACTGAACTTCAATTCAATTCAATTCAATTCAATTTTATTTATATAGCGCCAAATCACAACAAATGTCGCCTCAAGGCGCTTTATATTGTACAATAGATCACACAATAATAAATACAGAGAAAAACCCAACAATCATATGACCCCCTATGAGCAGGCACTTTGGCAACAGTGGGAAGGAAAAACTCCCTTTTAACAGGAAGAAACCTCCGGCAGAACCAGGCTCAGGGAGGGGCGGCCATCTGCTGCGACCGGTTGGGGTGAAAGAAGGAAAACAGGATAAAGACATGCTGTGGAAGAGAGACAGAGGTTAATAACAGATATGATTCGATGCAGAGAGGTCTATTAACACATGGTGAGTGAGGAAGGTGACTGGAAAGGAAAAACTCAATGCATCATGGGAATCCCCGGCAGCCTACGTCTATTGCAGCATAACTAAGGGAGGATTCAGAGTCACCTGGTCCAGCCCTAACTATATGCTTTAGCAAAAAGGAAAGTTTTAAGCCTAATCTTGAAAGTAGAGATAGTGTCTGTCTCCCGAATCCAAACTGGAAGCTGGTTCCACAGAAGAGGGGCCTGAAAACTGAAGGCTCTGCCTCCCATTCTACTTTTAAATACTCTAGGAACAACAAGTAAGCCTGCAGTGCGAGAGCGAAGTGCTCTAATAGGGTGATATGGTACTACAAGGTCATTAAGATAAGATGGGGCCTGGTTATTTAAGACCTTATATGTGAGGAGCAGAATTTTGAATTCAATTCTGGATTTAACAGGAAGCCAATGAAGGGAAGCCAATACAGGAGAAATATGCTCTCTCTTTCTAGTCCCTGTTAGTATTCTTGCTGCAGCATTTTGGATTAGCTGAAGGCTTTTCAGCGAGTTTTTAGGACACCCTGATAATAATGAATTACAGTAGTCCAGCCTGGAAGTAATAAATGCATGAACTAGTTTTTCAGCGTCACTCTGAGACAGGATATTTCTAATTTTAGAGATGTTGCGCAAATGGAAGAAAGCAGTCTTACATATTTGTTTAATATGTGCATTGAAGGACATGTCCTGGTCAAAAATGACTCCAAGGTTCCTCACAGCATTACTGGAGGCCAAGGTAATGCCATCCAGAGTAAGAATCTGCTTAGATACCATAATTCTAAGATTTTCAGGGCCGAGTACAATAACCTCAGTTTTATCTGAATTAAGAAGCAGAAAGTTAGCGGCCATCCAGGTCTTTATGTCTTTAAGACATTCCTGCAGTTTAACTAATTGGTCTAATTGGTCTGTGATACCTGGCTTCATGGATAGATAGAGCTGCGTATCATCTGCATAGCAGTGAAAATTTATGCTATGTCTTCTAATGATGCTGCCTAAGGGAAGCATGTATAATGTAAATAGAATTGGTCCTAGCACTGAACCCTGTGGAACACCATAATTGACCTTAGTGTGTGAAGAGGACTCTCCATTTACTTGAACAAATTGGAGTCTATTAGATAGATATGATACAAACCACTGCAGTGCAGTACCTGTAATACCTACAGCATGTTCTAATCGCTCTAATAGGATATTATGGTCAACAGTATCGAACGCAGCACTGAGGTCTAGCAGGACAAGCACAGAGATGAGTCCACTGTCAGAGGCCATAAGAAGATCATTTGTAACCTTCACTAAAGCTGTTTCTGTGCTGTGATGAGCTCTGAAACCTGACTGAAACTCTTCAAATAAGCCATTCCTCTGCAGATGATCTGTTAGCTGTTTGACAACTACTCTTTCAAGGATTTTTGATATGAAAGGAAGGTTGGAGATTGGCCTATAATTAGCTAAGACAGCTGGGTCTAGAGAAGGCTTTTTAAGTAAAGGTTTAACTACAGCCACCTTGAAGGCCTGTGGTACATAGCCGATTATTAGAGATAGGTTGATCATATTTAAGATCGAAGAATTAATTAATGGCAGGACTTCTTTGAGCAGTTTTGTAGGAATGGGGTCTAAAAGACACGTTGATGGTTTGGAGGAATTAATTATTGAAGTTAACTCAGAAAGATCAATTGGAGAAAAAGAGTCTAACTTAACATCAATGGTACTAAAAGTAGCTGTAGATAATATTACATCTGTGGGATGATTATTGGTAATTTTTTCTCTAATGATAAGAATTTTATTAGTGAAGAAGTTCATGAAGTCATTACTAGTTAACGTTAAAGGGATTGTTGGCTCAGTAGAGCTCTGACTTTTTGTCAGCCTGGCTACAGTGCTGAAGAGAAACCTGGGGTTGTTCTTATTTTCTTCAATCAGTGACGAATAGTAAGATGTTCTGGCTTTGCGGAGGGCTTTCTTATAAAGCAACAAACTATTTCTCCAGGCTAAATGATGATCCTCTAAATTTGTGACACGCCATTTCCTCTCCAGCTTACGAGTTATCTGCTTTAGGCTACGTGTTTGAGAATTATACCACGGAGTCAGGTACTTCGGATTTGAGGCCTTAGTTTTCACAGGAGCTACAGTATCCAGAGTTGTACGTAGTGAGGAGGTAAAATTATTAACAAGATAATCAACCTCTGTTGGAGTAGCGTTCAGATAGCTGCTCTGCTCTATGTTGGTACAGGGCATTGAAGATGATAACAGTGGGTGGATTATATTCTTAAACTTAGTTACAGCACTTTCAGAAAGACATCTACTTTGATAAAGTCTACTCTCCACTGCTGTGTAATCAATTATTGTAAATGTAAATGTTATCAGGAAATGATCAGACAGCAGAGGGTTTTCAGGAAACACTGTTAAATGTTCAGTTTCTATGCCATATGTTAAAACAAGATCTAGAGTGTGATTAAAGTGGTGGGTGGGTTCTTTTACATTTTGAGAGAAGCCAATTGAGTCTAATAACAGATTAAATGCGATGTTGAGGCTGTCATTTTTAGCATCTACATGGATGTTAAAATCACCCACAATAATTATTTTATCTGAGCTGAGCACTAAATCAGATAAAAAGTCTGAGAAATCAGAGAGAAACTCTGTGTAAGGCCCAGGTGGACGATAGATAATAACAAGTAAGACTGGTTTCAGAGTTTTACAGCTGGGTTGGACAAGGCTAAGCATCAGGCTTTCAAATGAATTAAAAGTCTGTCTTGGTCTTTCGTTAATTAATAGGCTGGTGTGAAAAATTGCTGCCACACCGCCCCCTCGGCCTGTGCTTCGAGATTTCTGGTAGTTAGAATGACTCGGGGGTGTTGATTCATTTAAACTAACATACTCATCCTGCTGCAACCAGGTTTCTGTAAGGCAGAGTAAATCGATTTGTTGATCAATTATTAAGTCATGTACTAACAGAGACTTGGAGGAGAGAGACCTAATATTTAATAATCCACATTTCACTGTTTTACTCTTTGGTTCAGATGTGGATACTGTATTGTTCTTTCTTTGTGATTTTTTATGTTTAAGTTGTTTATTGCTGGTTTTTGGTTTGTTTTTTGTCTTTTTGGGAGCTGACACCGTCTCAAAGGAGATGGGTTTTTGGGGGGGTAGCAGGAGGAGAGAAGCTGCAGAGAGGCGTGTAAGACTGCAACTCTGCTTCCTGGTCCCAACTCTGGATAGTCATATTTTGGGGGGTTTAATAAATTGGTCCATATTTCTAGAAATGAGAGCTGCTCCATCCAAAGTGGGATGGATGCCGTCTCTCCTAACAAGACCAGGTTTCCTCCAGAAGGTTTGCCAATTATCTATGAAGCCCACATCGTTTCTGGGACACCACTCAGACAGCCAGCAATTTAAGGAGAACATGCGGCTAAACATGTCACTCCTGGTCTGATTGGGGAGGGGACCAGAGAAAACTACAGAGTCCGACATTGTTTTGGCAAAGTTACACACCGATTCAATATTGATTTTAGTGACCTCCGATTGGCGTAACCGGGTGTCATTACTGCCGACGTGAATTATGATCTTACTGTATTTACGTTTACCCTTAGCCAGCAGTTTTAAATTTCCTTCAATGTCGCCTGCTCTGGCCCCTGGAAGACAATTGACTATGGTTGCCGGTGTCTCTAGCTTCACATGTCTGAGAACAGAATCACCAATTACCAGAGTTTGACCCCCGGCGGGTGTGTCGTCGAGTGGGGAAAAACGGTTAGACACATGAACAGGTTGGTGGTGTACCTGGGGCTTCTGTTTAGGACTATGCTTCCTCCTCACCGTCACCCAGCCGCCCTCTTTCCCCAGCTGCTTGGGGTCTGCCGGGGAACAGCTAGCGGGGCCTGCGCTATCTTCGGCTGCACCAGCTACAGGGGCCTGGCTAGCTACGGGTGAATGAAGGGTGCGAAGCCGAGTCTCCAATTCAGTAATCCTGGCCTCCAGAGCTGCAAATATGCTACATTTGTTACAGGTATCATTACTGCTAAAGGAGGCCGAGGAGTAACTAAACATCTGACACAATGAGCAGGAAAGTGCAGGAGGGACAGGTGAAGTAGCCATGGTGCTAACGAGTCGGCTACGAGCTAAGCTAAGCTAGCGAAACAGTAAAGAGACAGTGAGTGAATACTTTGGCTATAAATTAGGTAGTGAGTACACAGAAAGGGTGATTCAGATGAAGCACGTTAAGATTATACTATGAAAAAGGGATGTATCAAAAGATTTAAATTAAATTGCTAAGCAGAAAAGCTACTCAGAAACACCACTGTGTTTGAGCAGGAACAGGAAGTGATACTCTACCACAAAGCGAGCGAACACCAAGTGACAGCCACTTGGTGTCACTTGGTGTTCACCAGAGGGACTCACTGTCACAGAGGGAACCTCTGGAATGTCTAGAACAGAGAATATTAACATTAGATTATTAATTTTCATGAGTTGGCTTTTTAGGAATTAATTTGAATACATTTTGTATTTAGAACCCTGTGAGTAGAACACCAAGGGAACAGTACACCCTGCCCAGGACAGGGTTACCGTGGGACCCACCCTGGAGCCAGGACCGAGGGCGAGGCTCTTGTGGCCGGGTCTTAGTCCATGGGGTCTGGCAGGGCACAGCCCGAAAAGGAGACATGGGCCCATCCTCCTGCAGGCCCACACCCACAGGAAGCGCTGTAGGGTAGGGGTCGGGTGCATTGTGTTCCGGGCGGAGGCCCTGGTGGACCCATCACCGGCTACCAAGACTGGCAGTTGGGACATGTCACCTCTATAGTGGGGAAGGAGCCTGAGTTAGTGCAGGAGGTTGAGAGGTGATGGCTAGATACAATTGGGCTCACCTCAACGCACGGCTTGGGCCTGGAACCAGTCTCCTGGAGAGGGGCTGGACTCTGTCTCAGCCTGGAGTTGCCTATGGTGAGAGGTGGCGGGCTGGGGTGGGTATCCCCTCAGCTTGCTGCCTGTACTCTGGGGTATTTCCAGTGGGTTTAATCCCTGTGCCTTCGGTTCGGGGAACTTTTCCTGACTGTCATCTGCGCTTATGCGCCAAGTAGCAGTTCAGAGCACCCAGCTTTCTTGGAGTCCCTGGGTGGGGTGCTCGAGGGTACTCCACCTGTTGTCCTACTGAGAGACTTCAATGCTCATGTGGGCAATGACAGTAAGACCTGGACGGGCATGACTGGGTGGAACGCCCACCTGGATCAGAACCCAAGCTGAGTTTTGTTGTTGGACTGTGCCAACCGCAGTTTGGCATAATGAACTGATAGGTAGCTACAGGCCAAGAGGAATGCGGCTCAGGCAGTGGCTGAAGCAAAAACTCAGGTGTGGGAGGAGTTCGGAGAGGCCATGTAAAAAGACTTTCGGACTGCCTTGAAGAGATTCTGGCAAACAGTTAGGCGACTCAGGAGGGGAAAGTGGTGCTCTAAGTGCACTGTGTATAGAGTGGGAAGAGCGCTGCTGACTTCGACTGAGAAAATTGTCGGGCAGTGGAAGGAATACTTCAAGGATACTTGACGGTGAATTGGAGTTTGCCCAACCTGTCTACATGTGTTTTGTGGACATGGAGAAGGCATTCAACCGTGTCCCTCGGAGTGTCCTGTGGGAGGTGTCCAGGAGTATTGGGTGTTTGGCCCTTTGCTTCGGGCCATTTGATCCTCATACAACCGTTGCAAGAGCTTGGTACGCATAGCCGGCAATAAGTCGGTCTCATTCCCGGTGGATGATGGGCTCAGCCCGGGCTGCCCTTTGTCACTGAGTCAGTTTTTATGGATAGAATTTATAGGTGCAGCCAAGTGGCGGAAGGCTTTCACTTAGGTGGTCTCAGAATCTCATCTCTGCTTTTCGCAGATGATATGGTTCTGTTGGTGTGGTCGCCAACTTTGAAGCCATCATGATAACCTTCTCCCACCAACGATGTGGAGATCCAACCCTTTTAGATCCAATTAAAACCAAGACACTCAAAAAGATGCTCTGGAAAAGAGTAGAATTCTTGGAACAGAGTTTAATACACTGAATCATATGAACATACAGACATTTAGCAAGAGAATTACATAGCAGAAAGCAAGCAAAGCAAAACCCCGGGGTGTACAGCCTTAAGCACAGACAGCAGAGCAACACAGAGACGGACAGAGAGCAGCAGCAGGAGGAAAAAAGCTCTGGGGGTGTCCTCTGGTCCCCTAATATAGGGACCAGTATCCTCGCCCCCTGCTGCTGGCTAACTTTCCCACGCGCCCAACACAGCTGCAGGGGTCAGGTAGCGGCCAAGGTCTTGGCCAAAGGCCAGTCAGGACTCTGAGTACCCCTTGCTCTGGCTTATCACAATAGGTCATGACATGGTCAAAGGTCACACATTAATCCTAATTATTAAATCTTATACAGCAAGTGGCACAATCTTATAACATATAATACATAGGTTACATGCTTTCTAAAACACTTCAGTGTAGGTTCAAAGTGTGTGTGTGTGTGTGTGTGTGTGTGTGTGTGTGTGTGTGTGTGTGTGTGTGTGTGTGTGTGTGTGTGTGTGTCTGTGATTATATCGTATGATATTTTATCGTGATGTGTTCAGGATCTCTGTTACAATGTTACTGTTTTGGTTGTGCTGCATGAAAGACGTTGAGTGTGTATTAGGGAAGGTTAGTTACCGGTGAGTAAATTATTCAGGAGAACTCTCCCCTTACATTAACTGCCCTGTTACTGTACCACCTTAATAAACCTCGGTGAAGCAAAATGTCTTGTGCTTAAGACTCTACATGAAAGTTAAAATATATATGTTCAGTGCACATAGATATATAGTGTATATAGTTACATAGTTATACATATCACACAAAATCCACCACATTGGCTTCATCGGTGATGGCCTCCAGCTCACACTGGACTGGTTCGCAGCCAAGTGTGAAGCGCTGGGAATGAGAATGAGCACCTCCAAATCTGAGGCCATCCATGGTCCTTAGCTGGAAAAGGCTGGAGTGCCCACTCCAGGTCAGGGACGAGTTCCTGCCCCGAGTGGGGGACTTTAAGTATCTTGCGCTCTTGTTCACTAGTGACAGGAGATGGGAGCGGGAGATTGGCAGACGGATTGGTGCTGCAGCTGCAGTGATGCAGCTGCAGCATCACCCCTGTTCTAGCTGACCTGCATTGGCTACCCATTAAATATCGCATTCAATTTAAAATACTGCTGCTTACGTTTAAAATTACCAACAACACAGCACCGAGCTACCTTAGCGAACTCCTTAAATCGTATGTTCCTGCCAGAGCATTAAGATCATCTACTCAGTTACTCTTGGTGCAGCCTAGATCTCGGCTGAAGTCTAGAGGTTTGCCCTGGCTGCACCAGAGTTGTGGAATAACCTTCCGATTGCGATCCGGGCATCCGATTCTATCCAATCTTTTAAATCACGGTTAAAAACCTATTTGTTTAATCTCGCTTTTCCTGCTTGTTAATGCTCGTACCTGACTTTTAGGCTTACTCTATTTTTCTTTATACATATTTTTTTATGGCTTGTGCTTTTACTATCTTTTTACTTGATATGCATTTTATACTACCCCTGTGTATTAGTGGCAATGACCTGTGAGTATATTCGATACTTTGCTGAGGCCTTATAATACTCATGTTACTTTTTTTGTCTTTTATGTTAAGCACTTTGGTATACCGCTGGTTTTTAAATGTGCTCTATAAATAAAGGTTGTTGTTCTTGTTGTTCTTGTTGTTAAGAATGGGATCATGGATACAATCTGCTTAGGATAAATGCTTAGGCTGTTGCCCCCAGATATGCCGAAGAAGATGGATGGATGGATGGACATTTTGTATTTCTTTGTTAATAGTTTGGAATAGTTTTTTGTGTGTTCAATCATTAAAAAACAGACTTTTATCATTATTTTCCTGCATCTTCTCCACAGTATCTAAGCTTTACAGTGATTTCCTTAAGTAGATATTCCTCTTAAACCCTACACCTATGTTGTTCAGGGTACTGCTGTCTTATTTGCTTTCATCACCACATGGCAGTCCACAGGTAGGAAATGATAGGAAATGATCTTTCATGTTCTCTGATCAGGATCAAACAACTCTTCAGCACAAAGACTGTTATTTTGGACTTTGAGTACCTGCCTCTGATTCATGAACCTGACTTTACTCACCTTTAAACTGTTTGTACAGTAAAACACTCACAGAATTTAGACGGTTGAATAGCATTGTGAATTATACTTAATATCTAATATTTTGGTTAACAAAAATGCTAAAAATATAAAAATTATTCACCATGTTTATCACAGTAAAGTAAACTTACACACAGGATCTGAGCGATAACCTTCGTGTCCTTTGAAAGCACAGGAGATGACGTCTCCAGTACTGAACAGATCTTGATAAGAACTTTGTTTTTGAACCACACGAAAAAAAGACGACCAGCTGGACTGCAGCTGCTTTCACACTTCAGCTCTGCCTCAGTCTGAGACTCATGGACGGATATTATTCTGCTCACCTTCACCTGTGGAACTGTGTGAAATAACAAAAATAGTCACATTATTAACTTAATGACTTAACTGAATGAAATATCCATCAGTGTGTGTTGATCAGTACCTGTGACAGTCAGAGTTGTTCCAGGTAAACTACTCTTCCATTCAAAACTTTGTGTTTTGAATTTGAAGTGATACTCGGCTGAATCACTCTCTGTCAGGTCTCTGATTCTCAGAGTGGAGCGTCCTGTCTCTGTTTCAATCAGCTCAACACGACCTGCATACTGGGAGTCTTCTCTGAGGTCCTCAGATCCACGACCAGAACGGAACCAGGATGTTGATTGGATTGGACTTTCATAGCTGTTGTAAGTAGAAGAAATGTTCACCGATGAGCCTTTGAATGCACAGATTCTTCTGTTACTGTAATTCACTTTGTTGCACCATCGACCATACGAACCTGAAAAATTAAAATGAATAAACAAAATATAAAAAAATTTTAAAAACATATTTATTGACAAAACCCTGACATTAATTATTTTAACAGTTTGATTGATTAAAACTTTTCATTCAAGTAATATCTCAAAGTGAGCTCACAAACTAATGGAGAGTGAAAATCCTCAAATCCTTTTAAAGCACATGAGTAGCTGTTTTTATTGTCATATGACTTTTGATATGAGTAGCGGTTTGAAGTGTCATATGGCACTTCATAAGAAGAGCTGGTTCCATTCACTTTTTGTCCATTTTTGTACCAGACATAAGATGAAACATAAGGATTACACCTGGTGAGACAATCCAACTGTCGTCCATTGGACGCTAGGACCTGAACATCTTGACCAGTGGACAAGAAACAATAAATAAGATGTCAGTCACTCTCACACTGAAGGAGACATTAGGAAAATTCACAGAAGTTATAAAATAAATTTTTAACAAGTAAAAATTCTGTTAATGTTTATACATGAAAAGCATTGAAAAGTTTCAACTGTAGTTTAAAAGAACAGTAGAACATACAGATAGAATATTAAGCTGATTAAATATCCATCAGTGTGTGTTGATCAGTACCTGTGACAGTCAGAGTTGTTCCAGGTAAACTACTCTTCCATTCAAATCTTTGTGTTTTGAATTTGAAGTGATACTCGGCTGAATCACTCTCTGTCAGGTCTCTGATTCTCAGATGATGGAAAGGAAAATGTTTAATGACAGAATTCAGTTTGACAGTATGGGAAAATAGGGTTGATGTAAAGTGTCATGTGAAGGGTGTACAGCGAGCAGAGAATGGACTGAGAAAAATTTCCAGGAAGCATGTAATGTTTTTAGTTTCAGTATAAAACTGTCTGGAAACGCAGAATTTTCACTTATTTTTTTGCATGTCAAGCATGTTTTACGTGTGATATAGAATCTCTGTTGGAAGAGTACATTTTATATGTGCAGCTTGTTAAACTAACTACCTTACTAAACACACTGTAAACTGAGAGTCGCATCTCTACATGAATATCCACATTTTAATTTGGTGATTTAGAAAATGTCTAAATGTTGTCATACTTCATTCTAATCTGTTTTACACTGCTGGAAACACAAAACACACCAAGGAGTCGTGTAAGGAGAGTAAACTTCAATGTTGCAAATGGATCTAGTGTCATGGTTGCGGCTGTGTGGCAGGCAGGAATTAGACCCAAACGCAAACTCACGGGGGATAAACTCAAAAAGCACAGCTTTATTGCTGACAAAAGATAACAGTGATACAAAATAACATGAAACTAAACTGGGAAGTACTAAGGAACTGACTTACGAGGAAACACACGGAGGGGCACACAGTCATGAGGGAGAACGCAACCCTGAACTGAGGGAGACGCGGACATAAATACACAGAGGGTAAACGAGGGAAGAGGGAGCACACGGGGAACACAGCTGACACAGATAATCGTAACGAGACAGGGCAGGAGTAAACATAACACCGACGGGAGACTGTCAAAGTAAAACAGGAAGTACACAGAGGTGCAGACAAGAGGAGAGGGAGAGCACAGGCATAGCGGGCAGGGGAAACATGGAATAAAACACAAGGAGGGGAAACGGGGGTTCACAGATACAGAGGGGCACACAGAGGGTAACCAAATAAGGAACATCTTAACTGAACGACCTAGGAACCAATGCATAAATAAAGAGCAAAACACACAAAAACTAAGAATACTGGGCCAACATGGCCCAGGACCATGATATCTAGTTTAAAGTTTCAGCTCTGAGTGAGCAGTGAGAGCGCACTCAGTGATAAAATAATTATCTGGAATTAAAATGCTTATAGTTTGCACTAAATCACCAGATTTATCTTGTTTTTTTCACAACAGTGTTGGATTTTACTGATATATTTTGTATGATTTTTAGAGATTTTCATTTGCTAACATCTCTGGAGTAGGTGGCACTCACAGGGATCATTTTCTGTGGGTAATATGATCTGTGAAACTCCCCTTTGGCATTGGTCATGTGAACGCACAGGGGAAACCCTCATATAACTTAGTCAGTTGAGAACCAGCTTCGTGTGACTGTTTATCCCATTCGCCAATGTTAGGGTAAGTGAATCTAGATGACAGAAACATATCCTGGGTACACTGAACCTCCTTTGTAGTTTAGAGCTCAGACAGAAACACCTGACTTCCAACAGAGACGCTGATCAGAGGACATGGAGATAGACTGGGGCTGCTTTCCAAAAGTACTTCCCATCTTATCTCCTATTTCTAACTTCTTTCCCTTTAGTTTAAGAAAAAGTGGGCAGAAGTGTTTTTGGACCTTGCTTATTGTTTAGATTTTCATGTGTGTTTCCATTGTATTTGTCTCTAGTTGTAGGTGCTGATTGTTTTATCATTGTGTCTCTTGAGTATTTTGACCCCAGTGTTTTAAGTTTTTCATTATTTTCATGGATTAGTGGTAACTGATTATACTCTCAGTTTTGTCTTTAGGTTTTAGGTTATTAAAGTGCAATTGGAAAAAGGATTTTGAAATGCAGTTTATTAAAGTGCAAATGGAAAAAGGATTTTGAAATGCAGTTTATTAAATTGGAATTCAAAAATGAATTTACAAATGCAGAATTTATTCTACAATTCATTATTTAAGTACAGAATTCTTTATTTCGATGCGCGTGGCTCTTGTGGTCCTCCATAGATTGTGGGTTGCAATTAGAGACAGGTAGATCTAGCTTCCTGGTCTTAAAAAAGAAGTCAGTGTGGAAATGCCTTAAAAGTGCATTCTAGCTGAAGGCCAACAGATGGTGATAACTGTGCTCATAAAAAACAAAAACAAAACCTGAAAGTCTTTTGGAGAAAATGAGAAAGCAGCTCTATTTCTAGACGTGTAAACACTTCCCTGCAGAGTTTATGTTCTCAGTCACTCATTTTGAATCCATTAAATAAAAAATTGGAGTCTTTTTTTTTTTTTTAACTTGATCATATTAAATTTCGCTGTTTTTTTCCTCATTGACTGTACTGGCTTGTCAATCACACTCATCAGTGCACGACAAAGGTACTGTACGCGTGAAATTAATGAACTGAATAAAAACCTACTGCTGTGATCTGTGATCTGCTAAATAAAACAGCAAAGAGTTAATCACCCGGTTATCTTTGGGAGTTTCGACCACAACAGTTATGGTCGAAACTGACAGTTTTGCTAAAACACTTAAATTCAAATTCAGATGGTGAACAGAAATACCAGTACCAGTGTCCCTTTGGTGTCTGCTTAATGTGTAACAAAGCAAATGACAGATATTCAAATTCAGTATGTCTTTAGTGATTTGACTTCTATTCTCAATAACCTGCAATCCTCTTCATATTATATGAGCTATTATGTGATTATTTGTACAACAGAGTCAAACACCACTGAGCCAGTTTCTCCTGTATGAAGTTCAAGTTGCTGGTTTTCTTTTGAGAGTCCCTGCTGCCAAAACACTGACTCAACGTGTTGAGAGGTCACCATCTGTCAAAGTTGTAAAATCCTCTATGAACATGAACTATGAAATTTAGTTTCCACTTTAACTGATTTCCTGCAGCTAAGTTGACAAAAAATGAGAGTTAAAAGTTGTTGGCATGATATTTAGGGCCAGATTGAGTTTATTCAGTCATTCAATGCCATCAAGCCGACCATCCTGGGTGAGAACCTGACAGCGATGCAGGTGGATGTCTCTCTCGTGTCCTGGATTGTAGATATTTGACAGGAAGGCCACAAAATGTGTTTCTTCAACACTGTGTGTCTGACAAGTTGATCAGCAACACTCATGCACCACTAGAGGCCGTCCTCTACCCTTTCTTATTCAACCTTTAATAAACTGGACAGGGTTAAAATCACCACTGCACTCTACAGGAAGGGCCAGAGTCAGCTCTATTTTCTGAGGCAGCGCAGGTCTTTTAACACCTGTCGGACAACGCTCAGGATTTTGTCCGACAGTCTGTTGTGGCCAGTGCCGCCCTCTATGTTGTTGCATGCTGCAGCATCAGGTTGAGGGTGGCAGAGGCCAACAAACTCAACAACCAGTAATGTTGTGGGGATGGAGCTGGACTCTCTAAGGGGGTGTGTTGGAGAGGCGAGTGTTCTCCAAGAAGAACAATAATGGACAATACCTCCCACCCACCCACCCACCTACTCCTCCTGGCCAAGGAGGAGCACGTTCAGTGAGAGACTCAGGTAATCCAAATACACCACTGAACAACACAGGAAATCAGAGGAGGGGCGCTTTAATTTCTACTTTATCTGTATTAATTTCTGCACCATGGACTGTGGTATTTGTAC
The DNA here is from genome assembly GCF_036321145.2 of Pelmatolapia mariae. NCBI lineage: Eukaryota > Metazoa > Chordata > Actinopteri > Cichliformes > Cichlidae > Pelmatolapia > Pelmatolapia mariae. Next base: position 8,003,996 of record NC_086232.1, on the reverse strand, counting down.
ATTAGGACTACTTTGTAATATTTTCTATTTTATAAGATATTGTATTATTTTATTGGTACTTTGAGTAGACATTTACTGTTCCTACTGTCTTTGAGTAAATGTGCCTCTACCATTTTCTCTGGGATTAATAAAGTATTCTGATTCTGATTCAGTGACTGTCTGAAGACACATTTTGCCTTCAAACAGCCACTGTAGGGGTTTACCAGTTAGCCTGATGATGCATTAGCAGAAATGCGCCCACGGGAGCGGGAAGTTCTTTGATCTAACATTGCACTTTTTCTTTTTTTCAAAGGTGCGGTCTGTTCATTTCAACAACAGCAGCTCAGAATCACCGGATGAGTGAACAGAGTGTAAGTGCAGCTTTTCCCCCTTTCTCACTCAGAACGGTGTGACTGTTGAAATAAGTGAGAGGAGATAACTGTTGCACCATATAAACCTGAAATCTGTAAAAGAGCAACAAACACATTTTACTCCCCAATCAGAACCGGCCCCTTGTGCGCTCATGTGCCGTCTAGAGTTTAGTGTGGAAGAAATGTTTGATAAAGATGGATAAATAAAAGTGGAAAGCTGAGAGAGGTAAAATAAACTAAAAAAAAAAAAGGCAGCAAGATGTGACAAACGTAGGAGCAATAAAAAAATAAAGGCCTCGGAGTCACTGATGGTGACTGCTGTTAAGATTAACCGTGGAGAAACGCAGGAGGAGCAGCAGTCCCAACAATTGATGGAGGCACATAATTAAGAACGAATAGAATAGAATAGAATTCAACTTTCCAAATGTCACAAGTACAAGGCAACGAAATGCGGTTTGCATCCATCCAGAAAGTGCTTTAGACATAATATAGATATATTACAAAATATATATTAACAATAATATAGATATATAGATATATTACAGAAATGGGTCTGAGGTATGAGTGTACAAAAATATGGGTCTATTATGGGTATGTTACAATGTACACGGTATGAAGGTATGTTATGAATAAGCTATAACTATAAGTATGTACAGGCTGTAGTGAGTGTACAAGCTATGTTCAGGCTATGAACAGCATATAAATATGAAATATGAAACTATACAGAATAGATTCAAGTACACTTGATTTACCTCATTTAAAAGAAGAAAAAAACTGTCTCAGTATCAGTAATCAAATGATTGAAATGTGTGTATAAAAATATATTTATTAATTTTTTATTATTTATTTAGTTAATTTTTAATATTTAAATGGACTGATCACGGGGGCCATCAAAAATGCCAGGGCCATTTTTTTTTTTATCTCAGTTCACCGTTACTGTGTTCGTAAATACGCGCATCGCTGCAGGCTGTGTGAAGCTGCAGGAACTGATTAGAGTCAGTATTATATATCTGAGGACTGTGGCATGAAGCTGTAAAACAGTTTTATAAAAAGAAAAGGAAATGACATAAAAATCGTTCTGCTTGCTCACTGGTGAGACATTTTAATTTAATTTTTAAAACCTGAAACACGCTTCAGTTCTGCTCAGATTCAATAACAATCTCTGTGTTATTACTGAGGAGCAGAAAGCGCTCATCTGCGTGAGGACTGAGCGAACAGAGAAAGCCAAGTTTTAGCCGTGAACTCTGAGACATCCACTCGTCACAGTTATTCTACATTTACACTGACATTTCCCCGTCTCCTTAAACACCCCATATACACTTACTTCTTGTTACCCTTACTTATTTCTCTTTTTAAATTGCATTTTTAGAAAAAAATTTTAACATTTTATTTAATTTTCAAGTTTTTTTCTTGAAAATTTTTAACATTGCATTTTATTCTGTTAATCCCTTCACCATTTGAATTATATATTGATTAATCAGTCATTTAAAAATAATTATTTGTTATTCCTCTTTTACTGTTCTTTAAATTTTTCTAAATTCAAACCCTCCCACATAACTCTTAACCCTTTCCACTCTGATATATATGAGACAACTTTGTTTCTTTAGCTCTGTCTTTATTGTGGCATGATGTGTTGCATTTTGAGCTCTTTACTTCATCAGATAAGTTCTGTTTAAGTGATTTCTTCATTCAGTGGGTCCTGCAGCAAACTAAATGTAACTAACTTTTCAATAAATAAAAAAGCCAGTTATTTGTCATAATATAAAAAATATTTGTCATATTGTGGCAAATATGCAAAAAGGAAAAAAAGCATATGCAAAGACATCAGGAAGGGGTAAATACTTTTCACTGCACTGTATGTGACCTCACATGTACATGCAAGAATCCTTGATTAAAGCTGTCAGATAAACTGCTTGCAGTGGTGGACGCTAAAGTAACATAGTATTAAAGTATATTTTCAAAAATTTGGATTCAGTCCAAAACAGCTGTTTCTTCATCCCTCTCATTTACAGTATTATATGATGTGCAGCGCTTCAGATGCTTAAGGTGTGAACACACATGTGAGTGGTTTGTGCATGAAAACAAAACATAAATGGAGATTTATATTTTGTACCATATCAGCACAGAGAGAAGGAAGACTTCACTCGTTACTGCAGTTAAATTTATAGCTGCTTCTCTCATTTCTTAAAACACTTCTTGCTTAAACTGCATCAGGTAGATCACATATGAAAAATTGTGTATTTCATCAAAGATGTTTGAAGATGGTTTCTTCTGTGGTTGGAAAATTAAAGTGAGATCGATATCCGGCTTCTTCCTTCCTCCGCACACGCCTAATGTGCATGAACAGATGAACATGTGTAAATCTCCTCTAGTGCAATCACTGACGACAGCTTTAAGAAAACACATTTAAAATGCTTGTTTTTAAGCTCACAACAATTTATTAATGAGATCATTCCTTATGATAGCTGAGCTATTTTATTTACCTTCAGCTTTAATTTAAGTTTCTTGTGTGAACTTGCAGTAAAAGTAAAACTCAGGTTAAATGTCTTATTTCTAGATGACTGACAGCAAATCTTTGTCACACAACCTGAAGTAGATAACAGGAAGTTGGTGAAGTGCAGCTGAACGTTAGCTCTTCTGCTAGCAGAAAGCAGCTCAGCTCTAACGCTCTATTTAAGATGTTTGGGACAAAAGCAACCTGCAATTATTTAAATATGTAAATGCTCAGCACTGTTACTAGCTAGCTCAAAAGCAGCAACATGAAGTGGAGAAAGACACCAGAATTTTTAGAAACATTGTTTTTTATTATTTTGTTTTATTTTATTTAATCTCAGTGAAACATTACTAATTTTACTCAAATTACAAGGATGACTTGAATGACAAAATCATGCTCCCTCTGATTCACTATGAAGGAAATAAGTTTAAAGATAACAAGAAACTGCTACACACAGCTGTAATCGACACATGAGCGCAGTTCAGGAGGGCACTGAAAATAACAGCAGACGGTCAAAGCACCAGGACTTTAAGATTAATCAGACCTACCTCCTGCTGTTCTGCAAAGACTCCTATATCCCATATCCACACAAATAAAAAATAATTCTACTCACAATTATGTTAAGTACATTAAAATGGGTTTCAGCAGGACAAATAAAAGCCTTTACACTTGTTTTAGTTTACTACAAACTTAAAGTATCCTTAAAAAGAACAAAGAAAACAAAATTAACATAAACAAAATACAATACAATTCCCTAAAGAGTGCATACTGCCCAGAGAGGCCTTGGGCTTCTTGTTAGCTGTAGTAAGATTTTATTTCAGTAAAGTTAGACTGATTTTTTTTATTTAATCCTGTCTGGCAGCTGTTGCCATCAGAACTCTGATCAGAGTGCACTTGTGGTGCAAACACATTTTGCTTTTCCAAGATTGCCTCAATAAATTCTGTAATGTTCCTCTTGTTCAGGTCTTCAAGAAACTAGTTACACGTGTAGACAGGGACAGGAAGTCCACTGTCCAAGGACACATTTTGATTCATCTGTTGCATCATTCTTTATCAAAATGCAAACACAGCCATACACAGCAGTATCTTCCTAAAAGCATTAAATATGTACACTGAGGACACACATTCATGTTCATACTCTACTTTTTCCTGACTGTGCCGTACAGTGCTGATGAATACTCTGCAGGCTGTTGATCTCTTAATCTGTACAGAAGAACGAATGAACATTTTAATTAATTATAACATGAAATTACTAAATAAATTTTTAATGACAACAATAAAACTGAACTGCTCACCTAATGAATATGATTCCAGAGATGATTATGATAGCCAGAAATAGAACAGTAATTGATGCAACTGCAGCTGTTTTTTTCCATGAGTCTAGGAAACAGTGACCAAACTGAAAACTTGTTACTGGATTACATGATTAATGGTCCCATAAGAATGGGCATAAAACATAAAACATATCAGACCAAAGTCTTAATTAATGACTCATTTTGAGTATAGTTCTTTCCTAATGTCATACAACAGTTACAAACTAAAAATACTAAAACTACAATCAGGGCATTTTTTAACAACTCAGTTGTGTCACTACCTTGATTGTTCCTAATGTCAGGAGAAAAACTGACTGTGCTACGGGTCAGAGTCACTGGACTGTCGTCACCAATCTCACCAGACGGAGTCACTGAATTACCCTCCGTTATCTCAGCAGAGGGACTCACTGACACAGCGGGAAGCTTTGGATCATCTGGAAGGGATGTGGAAATAATTATGACAAAACTTGCAGCAAATTTACATTCAAATTTGGTGTTCAACATAATAATTGTGAAGAAATTGTACAACATCCTATTCTTTAAGTTTAAATATCTATTCCCGATATCACAGATTGTACAGTTGATTGACAGTTTTCTCCACCTGTGACGATGTCAGAGTTTAAACCCCTGTTTCTGTGTGGCATTATAAGAAAACTGTCTTGACTCACATTTCACTTTGATAGAGATGACTTCAGATGACCTTCGGCCCACCTCATTCTCAGCGGTACAGTAATAATCTCCAGAGTCAGAAGACTGGATGGACCTGAAGGTGATTTGCTTTTCTTGACTGATCGGCTGTTGTTCCTTGTACCAGGTATATTTAACTGCTGGGTTAGCATCACTGCTACAGGTCAGAGTGACTGAACTGCCCTCCACTATCTCAGCAGAGGGACTCACTGACACAGAGGGAACCTCTGGAATGTCTAGAACAGAAAATATTAACATTTGATTATTAATTAGTAAGAGTTCAAATATAAAAAAAAAATCAAAGTAAGAGTTAAAAAAATACATTTACTTTTATTGTTATTGTTATGTTATAATTGTGTGTTCAAATTATCTCTATTATCTAAAGTGGTGGTCAAGAATTTTCCCCCACTTTCATTTCAGTCTGTCACATCCTCAAGTATGGGGAAACACACGCCTGTAATTATTGGTCACATCTGTTATCTTTAGGGTGACCAACCTTCCTCTTTTTTTGCACTTGTTGACTTGTAAAAGCCTATATGACATTTTTAATTTTACCATTCATTAACCGCACAGAGAAGGCATTGTTTAAATATGTTTTCTTTAAGCAAACAGTATTATTAAAGTTCCTCATGACTGGCCCAGGTGTCCTCTTTTTTGGAAATCAAAATATGGTGACCCTAGCTATCTTCAATATAGTAGGTTCATGCTTTGCATGAACAGACCATGTTTGCTGGATTTGTCAGTTGTTCCATAAATTGGATGTACACATGACAGTCCATGGACAGACCTTTGTAGACAGTCAGAAGATCCCTGCTTATTACACTGCTAATCAGTTCCTCTAAAGTAAAAAATCAAGATTAAATGTATGTGTGCTTGTACCTTCCAAAATAAAAATAATTCACTTTGATGTTTTCTGATCAGGATCAAACCACTCTTCAGCACAAAGACTGTTCTTTTCTGACTTTAACTGAGTACTTGCCTCTAATTCATGAACCTGACTCCACTCACCTTTAAACTGTATGTACAGTATTGTGAATTCTACTTAACATCTTAAACAACATTTGGGTGAACAAAGAAGGCTGAGGAGCTGAAAATCATGATCATCAATAACACAGTGAAGTAAACTTACACACAGAAGCTGAGCGATAAGCTTCGTGTCCTTTGAAAGCACAGGAGATGATGTCTCCAGGATTGAACAGATCTTGATAAGAACTTTGTTCAACCATAAACTGATTGTTTTTGAACCACACAAAAGAAAGACGACCAGCTGGACTGCAGCTGCTTTCACACTTCAGCTCTGCCTCAGTCTGAGACTCATGGACGGATATTATTCTGCTCACTTTCACCTGTGGAACTGTGTGAAATAACAAAAATAGTCACATTATTAACTTAATGACTTAACTGAATGAAATATCCATCAGTGTGTGTTGATCAGTACCTGTGACAGTCAGAGTTGTTCCAGGTAAACTACTCCCCCATTCAAATCTTTGTGTTTTGAATTTGAAGTGATACTCGGCTGAATCACTCTCTGTCAGGTCTCTGATTCTCAGAGTGGAGCGTCCTCTCTCTGTTTCAATCACCTCAACACGACCTGCATACTGGGAGTCTTCTCTGAGGTCCTCAGATCCACGACCAGAACGGAACCAGGATTTTGATTGGATTTGACGATCAAAATTGTGGTAAATACAAGAAATCTCCACTGATGAGCCTTTGAATGCACAGATTCTTCTGTTGCTGTAATCCACTTTGTTGCACCATGAATCCTTGGCACCTAAGAGATTAAAAGACACAAAACATATTTATTGACAGAAAGAACACACCATTAATAAACTCCCATTGATGCTGAACGTTTTCGTTCAGGTAAAATCTCAAAGTGAACTCACAAACTAACGGAGAGTGAAAATCCTCAAATCCTTTTAAAGCACATGAGTAGCTGTTTTCAGTGTCATATTGCACTTCATAAGAAGAAGAGCTGGCTCCATTCACTTGTTGTCCACTTTTGTACCAGACATAAGATGAAACAATAGGATTACAACTGGTGACACAATCCAACTGGACCCATCTGGACACTCTGACCTGAACATCTTGACCAGTGGACAAGAAACAATAAATAAGATGTCAGTCACTCTCACACTGAAGGAGACATTAGTCAAATTCACAGAAGTAATAAAATGAATTAGTAACAAAATAATAATTCTCTCAATGTCTACACATTAAACCATTGAAAAGTTTAGAAGCACAGTAGAACATACATATTAAGATGATTAAATATTTATCAGTGTGTTGATCAGTACCTGTGACAGTCAGAGTGACTCCAGGTAAACCAGTAAAACTTTTCTGGTTTGTTTCAAACCTGAACTTGTACACAGCTGAGTCGCTCTCTCTCAGGTCTCTGATTGTCAGAGTGCAGCTCTTCCATTGAGAACTGTACGACACTCGACCTGCATACACTGAGTCTGTTTTCAGATCTTCAGGGTTATTATCATTCCCTTTAGTGAACCAAATCTTTTTTGCCAAATTTAATGAGTGTTTGAAGGAGCAGCCTATGTTCACTGTTGATCCTTTTACAGCACAGATCTGAGTAGAAGTGTAAGTCACTCCATTATTATCCTGACTCTGTACCACTGTAACACAGAACACATCAAAACGCAGTCAGATTAATGATAACAACCATAAACAGTCTTATTTGTAGTTAAACTATATGCAGAGAGAAATTCTGATGGGATTTAGACCAAGCACTCTTCATCACAATAGAAAAACTGAAGTTTTGATTATTTGTTGTTGACATGAAATAGTTTTAGAGTCATTTTCTTCTAATCACCTAATTGGTTGAGACCAGGTATAGTGCTCGATAACAGGGTATAATATAAATGCTGTATATGTGAGAATGTGTATTGAGCCTTAGAATATTTCTCTCAGAAATTCAATGTTTAATAAACTAGAAAGAATCTAAATTGTGTATATAAGTACTTTAACAAAATAAATATCTTAGAAAGTTAAATACAAATACAATGGCCTTTTTCTAACAGTGTATATTTATGGAAACAAATAATATCTGTAGTGTTTACGACACATTACACAACATTTGTATTTTTTCACTAAAAAAAGAAGGCAAAAAAATAAATCTCGTCTGTTTACAGTTATAATTCATAAAAGTAATGCAGTTGCTGAATGTGTGACAGCCAGAAACAGCTCTGGTGTCGACAGCGTAACCGTAGGTATAAATCAAATATAGAGGTTCACAATACCTGATAAAGAGAGAAGGAAGAGAACAAATCCATTGGCTGCCGCACTTAAACTCATAGCTGCTCCTCTCATTCCTTAAATCACTTCAACATGACCAATACTGTTCACTAGTTAGTCTTCATCAGACGCTGAGGTGAGATGAGATGTCTTCTGTGGTTGGAAAATATAAAAGTGATATTAAACTGTCTTCCTTCCGCAGTGCACGCTCAGTAAGCGTAAACAGATGAAAGCCTGTAAACTCCCACACTGAAATGCAGAAATGGTTCTTATATAGTGCTGCACACAGAATGAACTTCTTAAAAACAAACATAACATATTTTAATCACTTTTTAATTTTACATTTCTGGTCCAGTTTATTAATGAGATCATATGATCACAAGACCATGAACAATATTTCTATAAATCTATAAAACTCAAAACTAATCTCCACAGTGTTACATTAAAATAAGTATCCATAATGTAACTGAAATTTTAACATGGATGTCAAAATAAACATATACTGTGTGGGGCCTGAATGATTCACATACTTGTCGAGAACCCCGCTGTATGTGATTCAGGAATTTATTTTCTAAGACAATAAGAAACCATTAGGTGTAGATTTCAGAGAGGGCAAAGATGACATGCCACCACCTAATATTTATAATACAGAATATGTCCAACATGTGTAGGTCTTTTTTTTCTCCAAGTGAAGGGATCTATTTAACCCCTAAACATGAAATTTAAGTAAACGTTACACCACACTACAGTCTTTCTGATACTGAAGATAGTTTTCAATCTAAAACAGAGTCAAAAACCACCACTATGCGCACACAATACCACCATGCAGAGTGGTCTTGTACTTGCTCTTCTACTCTCAGTTGGCAGCCAAGTAATTGTATATCATCACAAGTTTATGGACCACAAGCAATTACCACACTTTTATCAGATAAAAGAACCTTAAATATTAGTCCCTGCAAATCTGCCCTTTATTTTGCACTTTGGGATTCTTCGCTGTTTCCACCAGGTCATCCCAGTTTGTGTTTCACTAGAATCTGAGGAAAACCATTTTTAATTTGGATGGATTACATTTATTTTAATCACATGGTCATAATAATGCATAGTAATTCTAAGTAATTAAAAACAAATTTGAGTGTGACCTCTTCCATGTAGTAATAACTCTCTTAATTATCAAAAGTTAACCAGCTTCTAGTGGATGAGACGAACCCAGAATGGCTAATCCAAAGCTGGACAGTCCTGATCCCCAAGGATCCCCAGAAAGGACCAACTACTAACCAATAATCTGCCTCAATAAAACATGGAAGCTCCTGTCCTGTAATAGGGCTAAGATGAACAGGCACATGGCTCACTACATGAGCGGGACAAGGAAGGGAATAGGCAGAGACACCAGAGGGGCAAAACACCTTCTTGTTGATGGAGCAGTCACTTGAGACTGTAAAACCAGACTGAACAACCTGTGCATCGTCTGGATCGACTACATGAAAGGCGATGATTTAATGACTCAGATGGATCCTGGAATGCCTGAAACAGAAGAAGATCAACCCGAGAGCCTTCATTGAGAATTCAACAGGGATGTGGCCAACAACACTAGAGGCCAAAAAGTCACTGTCAAGGATGCAGGATTTACCAAGGAAATGCTCTGTCCTCACTCCCTTTCTACAAAGGCCTGAACACCCTTAGTCAAATCATCAATGAGACTGGCTGTGGATACCAATGACAGCATGAAGAAATCATTAGTCACCTCCTCAACATTGGAAGGCATCAAGCTGTGTGCCAGGAGAGACATTAGTTCACCGATCCACACTGCTAGGATCTAGTGTAACAACATTTGGACTGGATAAATGTAGTTGGATGGGAAAAAAGTAGGGAAAGTCGTTAGAACTGGGGCGATTGTACTACCAGAAGGCAGCATTGTTGACATGGAAGATAGATGCAAAGACCTTGGAATCCCAAAGGCAAATGGGACTCATGAAGAGGCAACTAGGAACGCCACAACTGCCAAATACCTGCAGAGAGAAAACCAAGTAAAATGAGTCAGCTGAATGAAAAGAAAAAGATCTGGGGAATCAACACCTACACACTGCCGCTGATCAGATACTCTGGGATAATAACCTGATCACCTGAGGACACAGAAGCTACTGACATCAAGGCAAAGAAACAAGAGACTGTAAGCTAAGTGAATGGAAGGAGACAAAGAGTGTCAGACCACTATCCAAGATGAAACAATAAAGATCCTTGAGTACATCAGGAAGATGGCAACGGCTGATCTCATGCTTAGTGAATATCTCAGACAGCAGAAACCCGAGAAAGAAGAGGAGCAAGAAGATGAACCATCAAAGAAGCACAGGCCCCTGCACAGCATGTACCAGAGGTAGATAGAAGAAGTTGGTGATATTGAAAATCCTGCCAATGGCTTTACAAAGCCGGACTAAAAGATAGCACAGAGGCACTAAACACAAGCTTGATAGAGGCTGGGGTGTACCACACCAGGCAAGAACCCCAGGTGCAGGTTGTGAAAAGATCCCCCTGAGACAACCCAACAGCAGGGTGCAAGATGCTAGTAGGCAGGACATACATGGAACACCATCTCAAAATGGTGAGTAGGTCTTACAAATGAAAGTTATGCACACATTACATATTTAACAAACTTATTTTCTTAGTGATAATTTGAGTGTCGTCTGGACATTCCAGATTTTTTTTCCCTAAGAATCTAATGTTAAAAATATTAAGTGCTTTACAATAGCATTGTTGTGAAATACACCTATGTATCTATTCAGAAATTGCCACTGGTTTTGTTTTTACAATGTCCTGGGATTTTTTAATTTGTTCAAATATAGGACTTTAAAGGGCGCCTGAATTTTGGTTATATTTTAATTAGCCAATATACATATGTGTTTTAATACATCTGTCCCAAATTACAGATTACAAACTTTGGACCATAACATTTTTAAGGAAATCAGGGATGGCGGGGCAGAAAATATTCCAATATTTTGATGATTTGGGATTCGAGTGACCAGGTCTTCACAATCAAGAATTGGCACACATTTAACTAAATTATTTTCTGAGCTATAATTAGAGCACCACCTGGACACTCCAGTATTTTTTCTGTTTTGACAGAACAATTTATTGATAGTTTTTGTGGTGAAGCCTGTCATATTTGTTTAATCTATCATGAAAGTTAAATAAAAATAGAATATTGTTCATTTTTGTCACTAGAAATTAAATATTAAAAAGTATCTGAGATGCTTTATTTTTACAGTATTGTATTTGATGCTTTTACTGCTGCAAATCTACATGATGGGGTTGAGTGTGATAGGAGTCATCCACTGCACACTCTTAACTGCTCACTGCAGTGATGTCTTATCTGCAACAACACAAGAAGTCTTTCTGGAGGTTTTCACTCCACACCTGCAGGTGGTGGTGGTGTTGGTCCTGGTTTAGCCTCCTCAGCAAGAGGAGTTGGTTGATTTGTATCCAAACGAGCATACACTGTTAACTTACTTTGCACATACACAGCGTAACAGTATAACAATATGGCAGATCAAGTAATTATGTGAGCTTAGAATTTTTCATTATATTAATCAGGTTTTGTTGACAGTGGAGTACAGTGCAGATGATTTCTCTACTGTTCCATTACTTCTGGTGTAGACAGAAAAAGAGAGAAGATGATATTATTGCCATTAATACAGATTCACATAGTAGAAAAGCTAAAAGGCTTTACATAGAAAACACCAGCAGTTTACATCAGGATATTTAACAGGCTTTCTTCACACTTAATGCTAAGTTTCCTCATTGAATTGTTCATGACAGCTCATTTGTCTAAACAGCAGATAAAGCAGGAATTAACACATGTTCATGTTTTACCAACAAGCAGTGTGGAAACTGTTGAGTTTAAAACAACATGTCGAGTTCTTTAAGAAGAGTTAGACACCAAAACATTTGTTTTCAAAATTAAATGACTTTTTCTGTCTATGATATGCAAATCAGTTCATTACAAGCTCTTTTCCTTTACATTAAGTACATTAAGTTTCTTTGTCTTTTAGAAATAAATCCAGTTTCCAGCCAGTCTGTGTCTGTCGTCACAACGCAGTCAACCGTTTGAAATCTGCTACAAAGGCAGGATTTTGAATTCAATTCTGGATTTAACAGGAAGCCAATGAAGGGAAGCCAATACAGGAGAAATATGCTCTCTCTTTCTAGTCCCTGTCAGTACTCTTGCTGCAGCATTTTGGATCAGCTGAAGGCTTTTTCAGCGAGTTTTTAGGACATCCAGATAATAATGAATTACAGTAGTCCAGCCTGGAAGTAATAAATGCATGAACTAGTTTTTCAGCGTCACTCTGAGACAGGATATTTCTAACTTTAGAGATGTTGCGCAAATGGAAGAAAGCAGTCTTACATATTTGTTTAATATGTGCATTGAAGGACATGTCCTGGTCAAAAATGACTCCAAGGTTCCTCACAGTGTTACTGGAGGCCAAGGTAATGCCATCCAGAGTAAGAATCTGCTTAGATACCATAATTCTAAGATTTTCAGGGCCGAATACAATAACCTCAGTTTTATCTGAATTAAGAAGCAGAAAGTTAGCGGCCATCCAGGTCTTTATGTCTTTAAGAAATTCCTGCAGTTTAACTAATTGGTGTGTGTTATCTGGCTCATGGATAGACAGAGCTGGGTGTCATCTGCATAGCAGTGAAAATGTATGCTATGTCTTCTAATGATGCTGCCTAAGGGAAGCATGTATAATGTAAACAGAATTGGTCCTAGCACTGAACCCTGTGGAACACCATAATTGACCTTAGTGTGTGAAGAGGACTCTCCATTTACATGTACAAATTGGAGTCTATTAGATAGATATGATACAAACCACTGCAGTACAGTACCTGTAATACCTACAGCATGTTCTAATCGCTCTAATAGGATATTATGGTCAACAGTATCGAAACCCCTGGCCGGGCCTCAGGGGTTTGGGTCCTGGTTGGTGTGTTGCCGGGGTTGTGGGCGGGTGGGTGTATGGGGGCCCAGCCCTGGCGCAGGGTGCCGCCGGTGCATCGAGCCACCTGGGGGGCTCTTCAACTGGTGGGGGAGGATGTCACATCTTGCAGGAGCTTTCCTCTCCTCAGGAGTTCTCTCTGCAGGAGGGGGAGATACAGGAGAGGTGGAGGAAGATCTCAGCCTGGGCGTCTATTGTCTTGTGTAGTCTGGAAGATGAGTGGATGATGGGGTGGGTGCAGTTTTCTCTGTGGTGGGGTCGGGTGGGCTGTCCCGGGCTCTGTAGGGCCGGGCGGCGCTGCTGCACTGGGCCCCGGTCCGGATGGGCCTGGGCCCCCTTTCCCTGGCGGGTTGCGGAGTATGGGGGTGCCTACTGGGGTCAGCGGGGGAGCTGGCCCCAGGGAGGGGTCACTTGCCCCTCCCTTCCTTCCCTCCCCATCTCCAGCTGCCTCCCTCTTCCCGCTCCACCACAATCACCCACACATGCAGGGCCTTGGGGTAGGGGTGTGTCACCAGGGTGCAGAGGAGGCATCCCCCCCCTCTGTCCCCATCTGGCTGCCTGTGCCTCAATTTTATCCCACGACTTAGACATTCACATTACTCACACTCTCATTACACATACATATAGGATCTTGGGGGTGGGCACGCTACACGGCATCCAAATTACCATCAGGGTGTACAACCTCACCCCTGGCGTCATTGCCCACCTCTCAATTTTAAATACACGTAGACATTGAGGGCTAGCAGGAGGGGCTATGCGCTTACCTGCTGCTCTGGCAGGTAGCTCCATGCCCTCCTGGGTTTTAAATGCACCTTAGAACACACATACATCAACACTACATATGAGCGGGCGGAGGGAGGTTTGGAGTCTTCTCACACCCCCGTTCTCTGCGGCCTGCTGGAGCGGGGGGGCTGGGAGGAGGAGTTGGCCGTTCGACTGGGGTCTGGAATGTGGGGCCTCCCTGCTGCTGCGGAGTCGGGGCGGTCTGCTTCTCTCCACCGCAGGGAAAAGGGTAACACCACCTGGGTCTGGGTGCAGTTTCCCCCTCCAGGGGCAAGGGTACCTAGACCCGGTTCTTAGAGTACGCTTGGGGAGTGTGATTGTGTGTACAGCGTCTATTTATGTCTGTCTTCATGTTGGTTGAGTGTGGAGTAATTGCAATTGAGAGCATGAGGGTGGGAGTGGATGTTTGTATCTGTGTGTGCCTGTTTGTTTGTGTCTATATGTCAGGTTGGGTATCAGACGCCACCTCTCTGGGGACATCTCAGGTCCTCCAAGGTTTGGAGGCCTATCTCCCCCCACCACTTCCCCTGCCGGTGGTGGACGCCCCCAGACATCGGTGCGTTGGTGGTTCTTTGTGTCCGGGGGTGGGCGTCCAGATACACACCGGCTCACTCCTTGGCGGCTGCTTATCGAGGCCTGGAACCTGGGGCTCGCTCGGGCCACTTCGGAGGTGGGGTGCCCTCGGCCTCTCGGCCCGGGGCTCGGTCACTTGGGCGCAGCCGGCTGCCGGCGGAGCTCACGGGCACGTCACTGCAACCCCCCCTGGCCTCTGCTCCGTGGCTGCTGAGTGACCCCTCATCTGGGACTCTCCTCAGCTCTTTCTGGGACAGTGGCGCGGCTGCCCCTCTGTTGGTCTTCCTTGGTCTCTTGTGTTCTGGGGGCCTCTGGATGTCTGGAGTTTTGATCTCCTCCATACCTGCTTCATGCCCTGGAGGATGGGACTGTGGCCCCCCACACCCTCTAGCAGATCATTACATTAAGGAACCTTTTAAAAAAATCAAGCGCGTCCATGTCCACAGGTGATCACACACACAAACTACACCCTTTTTGGCTCCTACCTCAAAGCACACTGTGCGCTGTCAATCTTACGTGCTGCACAACAATGTTTAACATTTAATATTTACTGCCATATTCCCATATATCATTGTGATGTTGTTTATTCTATTACTCTTGTTTTCTTCTGCTTGTTTTCTTTTTTCTTTCTCAACAGGTGATCCAGGTGGTCAATATGTATTTTTTTTTTTTGTCTGCTTATTCTGTTGGTTTTTGTTTTTTTGCCCTTTTTCCCCGTCCTTCTTCCCAGCTGTTTTTCTTTCCCTCTTTCTTTCTCCCCTTTCTTTCCCCCAGTAAAGTCTGTCCCGCATACAACAAGTAAAAATAAAATAAACAATTAAAGGTGAATCAAATAGACCATTACGGCAAGGCTGGGATGGTCCATTTGGTAAAGTAAATCCGTTGGGCATCTTTCTTCGCCTTTAGACAATAATTCTAATGGCAAAAGATCCAAACGGGACAGGCAAAAAAGAAAAAAAAAAAAAAAAAAAACAGTATCGAACGCTGCACTAAGGTCTAGGAGGACAAGCACAGAGATGAGTCCACTGTCAGAGGCCATAAGAAGATCATTTGTAACCTTCACTAAAGCTGTTTCTGTGCTGTGATGAGCTCTGAAACCTGACTGAACCTCTTCAAATAAGCCATTCCTCTGCAGATGATCTGTTAGCTGTTTGACAACTACTCTTTCAAGGATATTTGATATGAAAGGAAGGTTGGAGATTCAAAGCTTAAAATGATTAAATATCCATCAGTGTGTGTTGATCAGTACCTGTGACAGTCAGAGTTGTTCCAGGTAAACTACTCCCCCATTCAAATCTTTGTGTTTTGAATTTGAAGTGATACTCGGCTGAATCACTCTCTGTCAGGTCTCTGATTCTCAGAGTGGAGCGTCCTCTCTCTGTTTCAATCACCTCAGCACGACCTGCATACTGGGAGGCTTCTCTGAGGTCCTCAGATCCACGACCAGATGGGAACCAGGATTTTGATTGGATTTAACTGATTGTTTTAATGCTGTAAGATCAAGAAATGAACACTGATGAGCCTTTGAATGCACAGATGCTTCTGTTACTGTAATTCACTCTGTTCCATAAATCACCTTGGATAGAAAAATCTATTTCACTCTTTATATACTTATCGCCCATTTTTGTAACAGACAAAATATGAAGCATAGGGATTAAACGTGGCGACACAGTCATACACTCTGTTTTAACAGTTGGCTCTGAACAACTTGATCAATAGAAAGAAATAATAAGCTGTTATTCACACTCACGCACAGAGAGACAGAACAGGAAATGCAATTCTCAGAAGTAAAAATGGATGGAGATGGAGATGTGGTCTGAAGATGATGTCTTCTGTGGTTGGAAAATTTTAGAGAGATAGACATCTGGCTGCCTACCTTCCTCTGTACACACTAAATGTGCATGAACAGATGAAGGCCTGTAAATCCCCTTTAAAATGATTGTTTTCAAGCCTACAACTCTGGTCCAATTTATTAATGAGATCATTCCTCATGATGAATGGACCGTGAACAGATTTTATATAACCTACTATTAGCTTTATTTTGAGTTTATTGTGTTAACTTGCACTAAAAGTAAAACTCAGCTTATATGTTTCAGAGAGCTGAGATAAAAATCTCTGTCACTGATCTTGCTGATAGCTGATTGTTAGCCCTTCTGCTAGCAGAAAGCGGCTCACATCTCACCATCTGTTTAAGATTCTCGGGACAAAAGCAACCTGCTATTGTTAGTATGACGAGGCAAGAAACTGTATCTTCAGGCATGCCTTTATTCAAATCCAGGCCTTTAGTAGGGGCATAAAAATAGTTTGAATTTGCCATTTCTTGCAGTTCTACGTGTCCATGTTTTAAATTCATTTCAAAGAAAATGATGGTGAAAATGGTGAAAGTTTTTATATTCTCAATATGGCCTGAACGACTGACATACCTGTTAAAAATCATGGATTCTGATTCACTGTGAAGTAAATAAGCACAGATAATAAGAAACCACTTAACAGAGGTGTAGTCAACACAATAAGAGCAGATTGTTAATCCAGCCATAAATTATGCAGTGAAGGGACCGTCAGCCACCTCCTGTATTTGGATCACATCAATTTGTGTGTCAGAAGATCCTCCTCACCAGGATCTACAGAGTGAACATCAGGATGTCAATCAGACTAGATAAGTGTTGCTGATAAATTGCAAAGAGAGTTGGTGTTAGAGTGGATTGTTAAATGTTTGTCATTTTTATGCTTGCCAACTTTGATGAAAGGGATTCCACTGTCCTTCCCCCCAGATTCTCGGGGTTCTGGGTAGGGGGCTGTAAGGTTTTATTGCAGATACATCCTATCTGGAGGATCTACTTCTTTTGATCTAAGCTTCCTGAGTTTATGACCCTTTGATCAGCAGCACACACACACACACACACACACACACACATTCCTACTTACATATAGAAGATCACACATATACATACAATGCGGGGGGCGTTGCTTTGCTGTGTTTTGTGTGAACTGTCTCTCAATAAAAGCCAGCGAGAGGAGGCCATCATGGGGTCATTGTCGTGCTGGACACAGATGAGAGGCCTCCCTTGCGCAAGTAATCGATCGAACACTGTTGCCTTGTTTTTCTTTCATGGGAATAAGTCCTGGATACAGCGGGGTCTGAGTTAAGACCCAACAGTTGGGGTGATCCAGACTGATGGGGTGGAGCTGCCAGAGGAGAAACATGATACCTTGAAAGGTTTTGAATGGACTCTGACAAGAGTTTGTAGTGGTGTCGAGAGGGGTCGTGTTAAGGGGCCATTAAAATTTAGCTCACTTGCAAGGTTTACAAGGACAACTCATTGATTTTTTTTTTCTGAAATTCACAAAAAGCCTTAAAAATCAGTAGAATCAACCATGTTTCTTATGAGTGTGGTTTTTACTGTCAACATTTAGAAATTACTGCATAAAGATTTAAAATTTCATGTCACATTTGACCTCTGACTTCATCTTTAAGGCCTATAGATTAATCTACAGGTGAAATGGATAATAATGCTTAAAATATGATTTCAGATTAATTTTAGTCTTTGTTGTGTACATTAGATTAACATCTTATAACAGTTTAAATACATAACATTTTGAATCCCTAAACGTTGATTCAGTTCATCTGGACGTAGCATTTTGAGACTGAAGAAGTCACTTGGCTCAGCGATGAAATGTTTCTCCCACTGAAAACGCCACGTCCAGATGAACTGAATCAACTTTTTGGGATTTACTTACCTGGATGATTGAGAATACATGAAAACATTTTGAATGTAAAAAAAACCAAATCAAATCTTTATTCACTTAATGCTTATTACCAAAGATTTAAACAAATTGTATTAAACAATGAAATGAATGTTTACACATTTATTATACTCAAATTACGTCAAGTATATTAAAATGCCTGCACATGGCACTTTTTTACTGCATTACAAACTTCTTAAAGCAAGTTTAAAAAGAATAAACAATACAAAATACATATACAAAATGCAATAATCTTCCCTTAAAAATAAAACTGTCCAGAGAGTGGTTTGTGCTTTCAGAGTGCTTCTTCTTGTATTGAGTTTATATTCCAGTACAAGCTAGATTAACTTCTAATAAACTAGTAACGATTGTTACATGTGTTACACATATACACAGCTCTAACATTTATAATAGTCCACAGTCCAAGGACACATTTTGTTTCATCTGTTGCATCATTCTTCATCAAAATTCAATCACAGCCATAAACAGCAATGTCTTCCTAAAAACATTAAATATGTACACTGAGGACACACATTCATGTTCATACTCTACTTTTTCCTGACTGTGCCGTACAGTGCTGATGAATACTCTGCAGCCCGTTGATCTCTTAATCTGTAAAGGTAAATATGATGTTAATAAAGCTAATAATATCAGTAACATTAAGTATTTTCTTTTCTTAAGTTAGACCAAAGACCAAAGTTACACCAAAACTAAGATGGTCTGAGATAAAATCATGACATTGCCATGATTCCCACAGAAACTATGTGTCCTCACCTTTGGGTGCTGTTTAATCTGACCACAGTGTAGTCCACATCTGTTACTTCTTCATCCTTTTCTTTTCGTCTTTTGGCCTTAATGGGGAGAACGTTGTAGTAGTCGTGCTCTTCTGGCTTCTTTATGAAAGTTACACTGGAATAGCAAAGATCATCCTGCTGCTCCTCTGCTGCTCTACTCTGTGCTGGAGCTGAAAGGCCGTCACGCTTTGGACGTCCACTTGGTGCAGGGTCAAACATGTAATAATATGCATTTTCCTGAAATTCAAGATAACCATAAAAGGTGAAAGGTTATGGTTGGACTTCCCTCTCTCCCCTGCCATCTAAGCCACAGTCTCCCAAACCTTGTATCTGTATTCCTGGAGAGGTTTATATCTCGAGCAAAGGAAGAGCAATGCCACCAACAACAACATTAAACAAAAAAGTGTCATTTTCTCAACACATGAAAACTGATTACAATTAATCACTGTCTTAACTAAAGGTATCCACACACTGTGCAGTATTAGAAATCAGTCATTACAAGCCACACTGTGCAGTGTGGATCTCATAAACCTGGGTGGGACATGAAGTTTGAAGCATGTGAATCAGACAATAATAATGATCAGCTTTTATTCCTCTGCTGTTGGTGTCAATACCGAATCATCAGACTGGATTCAGACTTGATAACAGCTGGCAGCTGTCATAAAACAAACTGCTGCAACAGCTCTACTAGATCTTCCGCTTTATTGGAATTCTCTAAAAGCCAGATACTTCCATCATTTCTCTTTGTTTTGTCGTTTTCATGAGTGTTGGTGCTCAGCTGATCAGCACAGCACTTCATGCTGCATTTCTGTTGGTAGGTTAATAGATATAGATTGCAGCAGCAGGCACACTGTGAGATGATCACCCTAAATTTCTGGCAATGTAATGATTTTATCTCAGACCATTCTTTGTTTACAAGATTACTACAGCCAACTTTTAAGTTCTTCCACTGTTTAACATAGGACAACCACAACAGACACAATCAAAGCTATCACCACCATTTTTCTTTATCTTAGATGGCCCACAGTCACAAAATGTATACGCAGCTTAGTATCTGGTTGGGTTAATACCCACTTTTCTGTACTACAACAGCCAACTTTATCTTTCAACTGTGCAGTGTATGACAGCAGTATACAGACATGTACAAAGAGATTAAGTTACATTAAAATTGTCCTTTTAAGGTTCATAAATGTATACCTAATACCTGACCTCTTCTTCCTTACCTCTGGTTTGTTGTCTGGCCTCTCTCTGGATGAATTTGTTTTGAAGAACCCTTTTCTTCTGAACGGAAGAACAAATGAACATTTCGATTAATTATATGAAATCAATAAAGAAACATTGATTAAAACATTAAAACTGAACTGCTCACCTAATGAATATGATTCCAGAGATTACGATAGCCAGAAATAGAACAGTCATGGATGCAACTGCAGCTGTTTTTTTCCATGAGTCTAGGAAACCAAATTGAAACCAAATTGACCAAACTGAAAACTTGTTACTGCATTAAGAGATTAGGAGATGGACATAAAAGATAAAACTGATCGACCAAACTCTTCAAATTAATGACTCATTCTGAATCTAATTCTAACTCTAAACTGTAACAATACTAAAATCAACATTAGGACATTTTACAACTCCATTGTGCTATTATTTTGATTGTTCCTAATTCCAGGAGAACAACTGTTTGTATGTTAAAACATGCAGATCATGACTTTTACTGAAGTCGACCTCAACCGACTCAACACTAAATACAGAGAAAACAGAACAGTAAGACTTGTGGTTAGCATTAGCTAATGGGACTAATGGGAGGCCACTTAATTTCATCTAAAAAGCTCCAAAGCTGCAAGTATCAATGAAATTCTCTCTGAGATATTTAGGACAATGGCTGTGTCAGTTGTAGCTGCTACACACTGATTACCATGGAACCTGAGAGTTTGCTCATGTCACACTGGTCAGCATCTTAGAGGATTTCATTTACTGTTCTTCAGTTTGTATTTGGAAAATGTCAAAAAGAAAACAAAAAGCACCACAATTAAAGACATAATCATATTTCTTATGAAGAAAAACAGAGCTGGATATCCGACACTGGCAGCACTGACTATGGCTATGACAGCCAGAGGAAAGAGATTTTCAAACAGCAGATTGGAAAACAGTTAAAACATTTCATGCCACACTTTTGCTTACTTGTGAAATGTTCTTTTGAGCTCATTGTTGGTCATTATCATTATTCGTGTGTTTCGTGGAAACAATGTATGAATGTCTCTCTCAATGGTCTTGTGGGTGTGATATTGTAATATAGGGTCAAAAAAAGTGAGTATGAGGTGAGTATATTGTTCATGATGATGACCATGAAGAGCTTTACTTTTAAAAATGTCTTTGGCAGAAAACACTTGAGCCAACTGCAAAGCTTGAGGACATGATGACGGCTGGCACTGAAGAGGTATTTTATTTATCCTACCTAACTGACACTGGTAGTTCAAGAATGCCAGAATAAACTAGAAAGACTGTTCTGTAACCGTAAGACAAATGTGATGCTGTGGAAGAAATTATAATAATAAAAATGCAGCAAATATGTATTCGTCTTTGGTGCTCAACCTAAAAAATGTCTACAAGTGGCACAAAAACTTTCTATAATTTTGATTATCCATACTTGATAGAGTCGATTATACAATTGTAGCATTTAAATGTCAATATAGGAAATGTTTGTCTTCCCTCACATTTCACATTGATAGAGATGACTTCAGATGAGTTTTTGCCCAGCTCATTCTCAGCAGTACAGCAATACTCTCCAGAGTCAGAAGACTGGATGGAGCTGAAGATTAACTGCTGTTCTCTACTCATCAGTTTTTTGTCCTTGTACCAGGCGTAATTAGCTGCTGGGTTAGCATCACTGCTACAGGTCAGAGTCACTGAACTGCCCTCCACTATCTCAGCAGAGGGACTCACTGACACAGAGGGAAGCTTTGGAGCATCTGGAGGAGATGTGGAAAAATTAAAGCCAAATATATGCAGTAAACTGAAATTCAAATTTGGTGCTCTAGCTAACAAATGTGAAGAAATTGTATAAAATCATTTTCTTTAACTTTAAATATCCATCCAAGATACAGCAGATTTTCAAATCCTAGAGTTTCAAAGTCATGATGCCTCTTTTCTGAATCTGAGATTATATATCTATATATACCTATCTCTCTCCCCCCCTCTCTCCCCCCCCTCCCTCTCTCTCTCTCTCTCTCTCTCTCTCTCTCTATATATATATATATATATATATATATATATATATATATATATATATGTATACTTGACTCACAATTTACTTTGATGGAGATGTATTCAATCATTGGCCATTTGCCCAGCTCTTTCTCAGCGGTACAATAATACTCTCCAGAATCAGAAGACTGGATGGAGCTGAAGAAAACCTGCTGTTCTCCACTGATCTGTTTTTTTTCCTTGTACCAGGTGTATTTAGCCATTGGATTAGCATCACCAGTGCAGGTCAGCGTCACTGAACTGCCCTCCACTATCTCACCAGAGGGACTCACTGTCACAGAGGGAAGCTTTGGAATGTCTAGAACAGAGAATATTAACATTAGATTATTCATTTTCCTGAGTTGGCTTTTTAGGAATTAATTTGAATACATTTTGTATTTAGAACCCTGTGAGTAGAACACCAAGGGAACAGTAGACCCTGCCCGGGACAGGGTTACCGTGGGACCCACCCTGGAGCCAGGCCCAAGGGCGAGGCTCTTGTGGCCGGGTCTTAGTCCATGGGGTCTGGCAGGGCACAGCCCGAAAAAGAGACATGGGCCCATCCTCCTGCAGGCCCACACCCACAGGAAGCGCTGTAGGGGTCGGGTGCATTGTGTGCCGGGCGGAGGCCCTGGCGGACCCATCACCGGCTACCAAGACTGGCAGTTGGGACATGGAATGTCACCTCTATGGTGGGGAAGGAGCCTGAGTTAGTGCAGGAAGTTGAGAGGTGATGGCTAGATATAATTGGGCTCACCTCAACGCACGGCTTGGGCCTGGAACCAGTCTCCTGGAGAGGGGCTGGACTCTGTCTCAGCCTGGAGTTCCCTATGGTGAGAGGCGGCGGGCTGGGGTCGGTATCCCCTCAGCTTGCTGCCTGTACTTTGGGGTATTTCCAGTGGGTTTATTCCCTGTGCCTTTGGCTCGGGGAACTTTTCCTGACTGTCATCTGCGCTTATGTGCCAAGTAGCAGTTCAGAGCACCCAGCTTTCTTGGAGTCCCTGGGTGGGGTGCTGGAGGGTACTCCACCTGTTGTCCTACTGAGAGACTTCAATGCTCATGTGGGCAATGACAGTAAGACCTGGACGGGCGTGACTGGGTGGAACACCCACCTGGATCAGAACCCAAGCTGTGTTTTGTTGTTGGCCATGTAAAAAGACTTTCGGACTGCCTTGAAGAGATTCTGGCAAACAGTTAGGTGACTCAGGAGGGGAAAGTGGTGCTCTAAGTGCACTGTGTATAGAGTGGGAAGAGCGCTGCTGACTTCGACTGAGAAAATTATCGGGCAGTGGAAGGAATACTTCAAGGATACTTGACGGTGAATTGGAGTTTGCCCAACCTGTCTACATGTGTTTTGTGGACTTGGAGAAGGCATTCAACCGTGTCCCTCGGCGTATCCTGTGGGAGGTGTCCAGGAGTATTGGGTGTTTGGCCCTTTGCTTCGGGCCATTCGATCCTCATACAACCGTTGCAAGAGCTTGGTACGCATAGCCGGCAATAAGTCGGTCTCATTCCCAGTGGATGATGGGCTCAGCCAGGGCTGCCCTTTGTCACTGAGTCAGTTTTTATGGATAGAATTTATAGGTGCAGCCAAGTGGCGGAAGGCTTTCACTTAGGTGGTCTCAGAATCTCATCTCTGCATTTCGACGATGATGTGGTTCTGGCTTCATCGGGTGATGGCCTCCAGCTCACACTGGACCGGTTCGCAGCCAAGTGTGAAGCGTTGGGAATGAGAATCAGCACCTCCAAATCTGAGGCCATGGTCCTTAGCTGGAAAAGGCTGGAGTACCCACTCCAGGTCAGGGATGAGTTCCTGCTCAAGTGGGGGACTTTAAGTATCTTGCGCTCTTGTTCACTAGTGACAGGAGACGGGAGCGGGAGATTGATAGACGGATTGGTGCTGCAGCTGCAGTGATGCAGATGCTGTACTGGTCCGTTGTGGTAAAGAGAGAGCTGAGTGTAAAAGCAAAGCTCTCAATTTACTGGTTGATCTACGTCCGTACCCTCACCTATGGTCACAAGTTGTGGGTAGTGACCTAAAGAACGAGATCATGGATACAATCTGCTTAGGATATATGCTTAGGCCGCTGCCCCCAGATATGTCGAAGAAGATGGATGGATGGATGGATGGACATTTTGTATTTCTTTGTTAATAGTCAGAACAAATAAAAAACTATTCCAATCATTAAAAAACAGACTTTTATCATTATTTTTCTGCATCTTCTCTACAGTATCTAAGCTTTACAGTGATTTCCTTAAGTAGATATTCCTCTTAAACCCTACAACTATGTTGTTCAGGGTACTGCTGTCTTTCATTAAATTATTTGCTTTCATCACCACATGGCAGTCCACAGGTAGGAAATGATAGGAACTGATCTTTCATGTTCTCTGATCAGGATCAAACAACTCTTCAGCACAAAGACTGTTATTTTGGACTTTGAGTACCTGCCTCTGATTCATGAACCTGACTCTACTCACCTTTAAACTGTTTGTACAGTAAAACACTCACAGAATTTAGACGGTTGAATAGTATTGTGAATTATACTTAATATCTAATATTTTGGTTAACAAAAAAGCTAAAAATATAAAAATTATTCACTATGTTTATCACAGTAAAGTAAACTTACACACAGGAGCTGAGCGATAATCTTCGTGTCCTTTGAAAGCACAGGAGATGACGTCTCCAGGACTGAACAGATCTTGATAAGAACTTTGTTCAACCATAAACTGATTGTTTTTGAACCACACAAAAGAAAGAGGACCAGCTGGACTGCAGCTGCTTTCACACTTCAGCTCTGCCTCAGTCTGAGACTCATGGACGGATATTATTCTGCTCACCTTCACCTTCACCTGTGGAACTGTGTGAAATAACAAAAATAGTCACATTATTAACTTAATGACTTAACTGAATGAAATATCCATCAGTGTGTGTTGATCAGTACCTGTGACAGTCAGAGTTGTTCCAGGTAAACTACTCTTCCATTCAAATGTTTGTGTTTTGAATTTGAAGTGATACTCGGCTGAATCACTCTCTGTCAGGTCTCTGATTCTCAGAGTGGAGCGTCCTCTCTCTGTTTCAATCACCTCAACACGACCTGCATACTGGGAGTCTTCTCTGAGGTCCTCAGATCCACGACCAGAACGGAACCAGGATGTTGATTGGATTGGACTTTCATAGCTGTTGTAAGTAGAAGAAATGTTCACTGATGAGCCTTTGAATGCACAGATTCTTCTGTTACTGTAACTCACTCTGTTGCACCATCGACCATACGAACCTGAAAAATTAAAATGAATAAACAAAATATAAAAAAAATTTAAAAACATATTTATTGACAAAACCCTGACATTAATTATTTTAACCTTTTGATTGATTAAAAGTTTTCATTCAGGTAAAATCTCAAAGTAAACTTACAAACTAACGCAGAGTGAAAATCCTCAAATCCTTCTAAAGCACATGAGTAGCTGTTTTTATTGTCATATGACTTTTGATATGAGTAGCGGTTTGAAGTGTCATATGGCACTTCATAAGAAGAAGAGCTGGCTCCATTCACTTTTTGTCCATTTTTGTACCAGACATAAGATGAAACATAAGGATTACATCTGGTGACACAATCCACCTGTCGTCCATTGGACACACTGACCTGAACATCTTGACCAGTGGAAAGGAAACAATAAATAAGATGTCAGTCACTCTCACACTGAAGGAGACATTAGTAAAATTCACAGAAGTTATAAAATTAATTTTTAACAAGTAATAATTCTCTTAATGTTTATACATGAAACGCATTGAAAAGTTTCAACTGTAATTTAAAAGAACAGTAGAACATACAGATTGAATATTAATCTGATTAAATATCCATCAGTGTGTGTTGATCAGTACCTGTGACAGTCAGAGTTGTTCCAGGTAAACTACTCTTCCATTCAAATCTTTGTGTTTTGAATTTGAAGTGATACTCGGCTGAATCACTCTCTGTCAGGTCTCTGATTCTCAGAGTGGAGCGTCCTCTCTCTGTTTCAATCACCTCAACACGACCTGCATACTGGGAGTCTTCTCTGAGGTCCTCAGATCCACGACCAGAACGGAACCAGGATGTTGATTGGATTAGACTTTCATAACTGTTGTAAGTAGAAGAAATGTCCACTGATGATCCTTTGACTGCACAGATGCTTCTGTTACTGTAATTCACTCTGTTGCATGAATCACCTCGGACACCTGAAACATTAAAATGATTTTGAATTCAGATTAAAGTAAGTAATCACTGTGAGTTTGACTGTTTTTATTCAGATGTATGTAGAGACTCCACCAGAGGGTTTTATGTTACTGAAATAAACTCACACACTGAAGGAGAGGTTGAGGCTTCATGACCTCTTACAGCACAGGAGTAGCTATCTGAAGGATTCAGATTGTCTGGATACCAATTCTGGTCTGACTGAGTAGAAATTTTCTGTCCATTTTTGTACCAGATGTAGGAGGGACGCTCATGTAGTCGACAACTGCTCTGACAAGTCAGTGTTGCCCAGTCAGAATATGATGATGTGTCCACGTGTACCTGGAGAGCTGATTATGTGAAGAAATAATATCAGAGGAGAAATTTTAACATCCATTATCCATATGCAAACATACACAGTTATGTTCACAACAATTTCTGACTGATGTGTAAATAAAACTGTTACCTGTGACAGTCAGAGTGACTCCGGGTAATGCAGTAATAAAACTCTCCCAGTATGTTTTAAACTTGAACTTGTACACAGCTGAGTCGCTCTCTCTCAGGTCTCTGATTGTCAGAGTGCAGCTCTTCCACTCAGAGCTGTACGACACTCGACCTGCGTACACTGGGTCTGTTTTCAGGTCATCAGGATTATGTTCATTCCCTTCAGTGAACCAAAACTTTTTTGCCAAATTTAATGAGTATTTGAAGGAGCAGCCTACGACCACTGTTGATCCTTTTACAGCACAGATCTGAGTAGAAGTGTAAGTCACTCCATAATTATTCTGACTCTGTACCACTGTAACACAGAGCACATCAGAATGCGTCAGATTTATGAAAACAAACAACAGTCCTATCTGAACTCGAGCAATCACAGCAGGTAAAATAAGAATGGAAAACACAACCAAATTTCTAAGTAAATATATTTCTAACATGAAATTCTCACCAGATGTCAGTAACAAACCATCCAATCCACACATGCAAAGAAATCAAACCATAGATGCCCATAAATCAAGTTATGTGTAATAATGGGAAATGAAACAGGGAAAACGTATTGAACACATAAAAAATTGGAGCTGCAAAAAAGGCATGGAAAATCATTCCACCAGCTGAAAGCTATCACAAATTAGGAAACAATCCTGCGATTAAGTAAAAATTAATATCAGCTGGCCTATAAAAAGTTGTCACTCAGGAAACATCTCATGATGGGTGAAGGCAATAAGCTCTCATGAGGCTGTCACAACCTTGTTGTTGGAAATCACTGTGACGGAATTGGTCACAGAAATTTTCTAAACTACTGAAGGCTCCAGTGAGCACTGGTGGGGCCATAATGTGGAAGTGGAAAGAACATCGTTTTACTACAAACCAGCAATGATCAGATCCTCCCAGCAAGATTTCAGACAGAGGAGTAAAAAGAATTCGGCAGAGTTTCTAAGAGCCAAGGAGCACTTGTGGAGACCTAGAGAAAGATCTGGAATCAGCAGGTAAAATTCTTTCAAAGAAAATAATAAGTAATGCTCAACCACCATCGCCTATATGAACGCTCGCTACGCAAGACTCAATTGTAGAAGAAAAAGCATGTTGAATTTAAAGTCTGCTGAACAACATTTAGACAAGCCTGTAAAATACTGGGAGAATATAGTCTGATCAGATGACACAAAATTGAACTCTATTGATATCATAATACACACAATGTTATGAGGTCAAAGGCTACTGCATATCAACCCAAAAGCACCATACCAACAGTGAATTTTGGAGGTGAGATCATGTGGGACTGTTTTTCAGCATACAGCACTGGCACACTTCATACAGTTGAAGGAAGGATGAATGGAAACATGAACTGAAACACTGTTGATGAAAATCTGCTGCCATCCATCAGGATGATGAGGATGAAATGAAGATCACCTGACCTGAACCCAAAATAAAATCTGCTGAAAGAACTAAAGTTCGGAGTTTGTAGAAGGAGCCCACAAAGTCATCAGGATCTGAAGAATGTTTGTGTGGAAAAATGGGCCCAAATCACACCTGAGCAATGCATGTGACTAGTTTCTCCATACAGGAGGCGTCTTGAAGCTGTCATCAGGGCTGGGTATTGATTTCAACTTCTATAAACGATTTGATTCTGATTCACAAGGTCCCAATTCAATTTCATTCCGTTTTGACTCAGACAGTCAGAAATATTATAATTCTGATCATTTATCAGTATATATCCATATTTTTACATGTATGTATTAAAACAAAGCTGACACTTGTGAGACGGCATCAGAGGTGGAAGCATCACAGCAGTGATGGAGTCAAAGTAACTGAGGATAAAACACAGAATAATATGAAGGAGATTTTCCTGACCTGGCTTTTTCCTGGTTATGGCTTTATAGCACATAACCTTTAATACAGTGGATTAAAAAAAAAAACATGAACCAACATATGAACATTACCTGATGCTGCTGAAGTGAAGCAGAGCAAAGTTACAGACGTTTTATTAGAGACACAGCTAAGCGTTTTGCAATTTGGTATCATTTTAAACAGTTTAAATTTCTTCAGTATTGAACAGCAGAACTGAGGCTTTCCTGTCAGAGATCATTTTTGAAGAAAACAAAAAACAGTGTCCGACAGCGCTATAAACAATGGTAGTCTGGTGTGTTATAAGCAAGCGATTAATGCAAAAAGCTGATATTTGAGATGGAAAACTGGTCTTTAAGTACACTGAGAGAGAGAGAGAGCTGTGCAGGACGTGTGATTTTTATCGTGGTGGGAGCAAAACAGCCAAAGTAAGAGGGAATTCATGATGATGTTTCTCTAATGTGAAATGTAGTTTGAATCTTCTTTGGCTGCTGGTTCAGTGAATTTTGGTGTGACAAAACCTGCAGCTTCAGAATCTGTGAGATATTGGCTTTCAGCACCAGACGGCATGCACGGCTACATGCCGTCGAGTGACCGATCCGCACTCTGTGTTTACATCTTTCAGTGGAATCCATTTACCTGCTTTCTAAAAGTTTGGTGTTTTAACTCTTTGGTGGTCTTTGAAATAGTTTTGTGAGCTTTAACCTGAGATTCTGGTATTTCTGGCAAAATACATTTATATTTAAAAATTGATTCAAGATTTAATAAACCGATATCACACTATTCAAACTAAAATCATGAGAATTGTATTCGAGGCATTAAATATGTCAGTATGTTATTTCTTATTACACATCATTTATGAACATCTGTGGTTTGATTTCTTTGCATGTTTGGATTGGATGGGTTGTTACCGAATTTCATGTCAACAGCACCTTTAGAAATATATTTAGTTAGAAAATTGGTGTCGTGTTCAATACTTATGTTACCCGCTGCATACAGGGAGAAATTCACACAATAGAAAAAATGAAGTTGTGCTTCATTTCTAATATAAAAAATATTTAACAACTGTTTTTCTCAGCCAAATGTCTGAAACGAGTATCTTAATATATAAACAGATACAGTTGAGTTTTACACATTTTAAATCATCTATTATCTAAATGATCAGAAAATTGTTCTGTTTTTTTTACGAGACACTCTGTATTAATCTCAGAATTTTTCTCTCTTTAATTCAATGGCATATTAAGTAGGAAGAAAGTAAGTAAAGTATTTCAAAAATTATTACTACTTAAGTACATATTATAGAAAGTAAATTATAACAGTTAATGCATCAGCTGTTTCTTCTATTTATCCTGTATAATACAGGCAAACTGTAGCTTTATAATGTGAAGTGCCATGGTGAAGTTACTGAGAACGTGAAAAGTGGAAACCACTCTGTCTTTTTCTAAACGCATGTATATATAATATATGCAGTGTTTGTACATATCACACAGCATTTGTATTTATTTACTAAGAAAATATTTAAATATATGAAAACTGTAAGTAGAAAACAAATGCAAACATGTATATGTAATTCCTGCAGATGGTGGATGTGTGACAGCCAGAAACAGCTCTGGTGTCGGGGTGTAACTGCAGATATAAATCAAATATAGAGTTACATAATACCTGTTAGAGAGAGAAGGAAGAGGACAAATCCACTGGCTGCTGCACTTAAACTCATAGCTGCTCTTCTCATTTCTTAATTCACATCAACATGATAAATACTGTCTGCCATCTAGTCTTCATCAGACGCTGAGGATGTAGTCTTTGATGGCAGCGTCTTCTGTGGTTGGAAAATATAAAAGTGATATTAGACTGTCTTCCTTCCGCAGTACACACTCAACATGCGTAAACAGATGAAATCCTGTACACCTCCACTCGAACCCTAATGAAGTTTAGAAGTGCTCCTTATACAGTGGTTTACATGTAGAATTAACTTCTTAAAAGACAAACGTGGCATACAGTGCCTTGAAAAAGTATTTATACCCCTTGAACTTTAACATTTTGCCACCTTACAACCAAAAACTTCAATATTTTTATTGAGATTTTCTGTGATAGACCAACACAAAGTAGCACATAATTGTGAACTGGTATGAAAACAATACATGGTTTTCAAAATTTTAAGTAAATAGAAATCTGAAAAGTGCGGCGTGTATTTGTATTCATCCTCCCGAACTGTGATACCCTTTAAATAAAATCCAGTGGAATCAAGCTTTAAATATCTTAAGTAGCACTGTTTAATACATCATCCAAAAATGGAAAAAGTATGCTACAACTGCAAACCTACCAAGACATGGCCGTCCACCTAAACTGACAGACTGAGCAAGGACAGCACTGGTCAGAGAGGCTCATGGTCACTCTGGAGGAGAAATCCACAGCTCAGGTGGGAGAATCTGTCCACAGGTCAACTGTAAGACATGTACTCCCACAAATCTGGCCTATATGGAAGAGCGGCAGGAAGAAAGCCATTGTTGATAGACAGACATAAAAAGTCCCGTTTGCTGTTTGCCAGGAGTCATGTAGGGGACACAGCAAACATGTGGAAGAAGGTGCTGTGGTCAGACGAGACCAAAGTTGGACTTCTGGGCCTAAATGCAAAGCGCTATGTGTGGCAGAAAAGTAACACTGCTCATCACCCTGAACACACCATCCCCACTGTGAAACATGGTTTGTGTTGGTCTATCACACAAAATCTCAATAAATAAAAAAACACAAGTTTTTAGTTAGAAGGTAAAAAAAATTGTAAAAGTTCAAGGGGTATGAATACTTTCTTAAGGCACTGTATTTCAGTCACTCTTGCTCCTACAATTACTGCAAAATGTATTAACAACACCATGAACAGATTTACTGTAAAGCTGCAGATTTAATGTGGGTTTACTTTGCAAAGAGAGCTGAGAGGAAATCTTTACCACAAAATATCTCGTAGATAAAAAGAACAGGTGAGAGAAGTACAGCTGAACAGTTTGGTAGCCTTTCTGTTAAAATGATAGCTGTAGCTTAACAGCACTGAGTGAGCTCTCCTGTAATCACCTCTAAGAGTCCGACAACAAAAGCAGCCTGCGGTAGTTTATACTGAAATACACAATGTGTTTAATGAAAGCAATTTGAATTTCCAGTTCTTGTCTCATATCCAGAGTGTTTACATTGAAACTAGTATCACATTTCTAATATTACAAAATACCAAGGATTTCAAAATAAATATATACAGTGGGAGGCCTGAAGGATTCAAATACTTCAACTCTAAGAAGGGTTTTATTTAACACAAAACATTAAGGTACAAGATAATACAACCACATCTTGACAAGATAACTGAAGATACTGATGGGTTGACAAAAGTCAGACTTCAGCTTGTGTACCTACAGTAGTTTTAAAATCATGATCTAATTCAAAAACTGGAAAGGAAATGCAAATTCAATCCTTTTTTTACACTATGACATCTAAGACAGATATTTTTGAACTCTCATACATGTGGCTACATTTCTGAGTGTACAACTGTATGCAACCCATTATGCATATAACTGCATGCCGGTTTTGCAAAGGTGGCCTAGGTTTTAAAGGATTGTCTTGTGATATACTGTTTTTAAAGTACAAATTACTCTTATTTATTTTCCTTTTTTAAGTTTTAACCCATATCTTTTCCAGAAAAATGGCAAAGAAAGAATGTAAGTAAGAATGGGGTGTGATTTTTGGGCTGCACCCCTATCCTATTACAGATTTATTATGTGACAAGTGGGGCTGCACAAGACTTTAAATATAATTTTGTATTAGATAATTACTTTCCAAAGTATAAAAAATCCCGTTTAGACTTATTAATGCATGTTTTGTAATCAAAATACATTTACTATACTCATACAGCACTCGTATAGAACAGCATTTTTTATTATCTACAGTATTATATATGTATTATTTATCCTTTTCATGTTTCAATTACTTATATATTGCTGAATAGCCTGACTGATAATAATGCCATTATCTGTAAATTACAGGCAGCTAAAGCTTTCAAATAATCTGGAATAAGTACAGTATTTACATCCAAAACATAGTGACATAAAAGCTAAAAGTGGCATGAGATGGAATTACAGTAAAATACTCAAGTAAATGTACTTAGTCACACTCCTCACAGTTGTATCAATGCTTTAATCCGGTGATGTTGGTGGTTGTCCTCCTGTTTAAGCTTCAAATTACTCCTTGTGGTATTTAAAACTCTTTTTGTTCTAAACTGGATGAAGTTTCAATTTATATTTTTCTATAGAAAAAAATGAATTACATTAAGTAGTATCATCTTTGTGTGGCTGACTGTAGCCTACAGTACAGAATCTAATCAGTTAAATAGATGCTGTCAGTCGGCCTTTATTCAAACCCTAGTGCCTAAATATAATCTTGGTCCAAAAGTAGTAAGAGGATCTTGCTTTTCCTTGACCAGTCCACAGTTTCAAAGTAATTATTTTTTTTATAAACCTTAATAAAGCAATATAATTGTGAAACGAAGCACCTAAGATCTTACTTGCTGACCTTTCATAACAACAGATTTTCTGTTTTTGTCAGGTTATGTTGGTTTGTTTGTTTTTAATTATTAACAACCATTTAACACAGAATGGGTTGCAGCACAAATTGTCTTGCATGCCAGAGTAAAATAGCTAAGCACCATATTAATGGAAATATGTAGTCATTTCTACCCCTGCTTTGTCGATCAGGCACTGATACTGATCAGTGTTTAACAGTTGAATTTTTTTTGTAACTTCCTGGTTTTAAATGTGGTACATTTCAAGTTTTTCAGTCTTGGTATAATATGTCATATTTTATACTACAAACCATCCTATTATGGTCTTTGGTATGCAATTGCTACATACAGAGCATGAAATGCTGGTTTGGCTACTGTAACTTTGCTCTCTTTCCCAGTGGTGTAAGCAGGGATTTGGAGTCCCATGCAAAAATAAATATATATATCACTATAGGCCCCACCACATTAATACTGTAAACCATGCTAGCTCTAAGAATATAACACTGTGCAGACCTGGATCATTATTCTCATAAATAGATTAAATAGATAATATAAATAGATTTTATAATGTTGTGCAAGACTGATGAGATATGTAGAAACCACTTTTTACATTTTAATATTTTCTAAAATTCTAGTATTTAAAGTATTTTCTACTCCTTAAACACTTGTATTTATAATACAAAGTATTAGCAAATATAACGTGAACCTTTGAATATCAATTTTCAAGCAAAGTACAGCAAATGTGTCTGTCCTGAGACCTATAAAGCAAAGGTTTTAATCTGATTTAGCTTATTGAAAACTCTGATCACCTGCAACAGTACTTCTCTGTTTATGTAGGTTATGATGATAAAAATTCCTAAGGTGCCCCCTTAGAGGCGATTAGACACATTTTTGGCATAAAAGAACTCACCTGCTTATGTACAAAGGTTCTGCCTCCAATTATTATTATTATTATTAATTATGTTCTGTCAGAAATGAAGCAAGCTGACAAAAACTGGAAAAGTCCAAGAGTTTAATTTCTGCCTGTCTCTTTTTTCTTTTTCGAAACTCAGACTTTACTGATAACAGAGACATACTACTGCAGCGCTATCTCCCTGTATGCTAAGAGCGCGTGCACATGGACCAGGCACGTGCAGAGGGGGGGACTGGAGGGGCTTGAGCACCCGCCCCTTTCCTGATGGGTGCCCAAAGTGCCCTTTTGTTGAGGCAACTTAAAAAAAAAATTTTATAACTTTTTTTTTTATGTGTGTGGGAGTGCGGAGTCCTGTCTGTGCCCCTCAACAATAATATATACTATTAATCACAGTTTTGCTAAATAAAAGGATCTAGCTTGCATTAGTCACATGATCACATTTAACCAATGATCGCCCTTGACGGCAGAACGCGCTGGTTACGAGCCGGGAACGAGCTCACAAAGAGCACGCGCATTTTTTGCGGTCCGGAGCTGTAGGAGAAACACAACAAAACCACAGGAGTATTAGCTTATTACGTACACGTTGGTAAGTTGTCTTGTGGCAACTGATAAACTGAAACAAACGAGCGTACTGTGTGTGTAACAGCGCGACAAACATTACCTGTCCTTTTATTAACTGCACAAGTAGTGCTGGTCATAGCTGCTGGCTAACTGGGTAAGGCTGTCATGGGTCTGTAGCTCTGTCACCGTTTTAGGGAACATATTTAGTTTTAAAGTAAGTTACAGGGCTTTCCCTGCCTTTCTGGGGGGATTATATTTCACTAAAAACGATCTAATATGCATGTCCACATAATTATGGATTATTATAATTGTAATATTTTAAAAAACACGCTGTATTTTAAAGAGCATACATTAAGAAGCAGATTATATTTTTATATTATTATAGATTTTCTATAGATTATAGATTTTACAGCAGTAAAATTATTGTATCGCTACAGTTTAAAAATGTAATAAGCTTTCTCCCTGCACAGAGTGGATAGTGAAACAAATGGAATCATCATATATACATTATTTCGTATTTATTACTTCCCCCTCCTCATTGCTTTATTATTGTAGCTCTAGTAATAAATAATAATGTAAGGATTCTGGATCAGCACCGTGATGCCCATAGTATATACAGTATTCTGAAGAAGGTCTAAAATGTCACTGTGTGTGTGTGCATGTGTTTGTTTTATGTATATGGATTTTTTTAAATTATTACTCATGATATAACATTGTCCAGACATGCCTGGTAAGGACATGAGGAGGAAACAGTAGGAGCTGTGTGAGGCTACTAAAGGCAGTGCTATAACATTTTCTGTCATCATTTTATTATAGATTAAGTGCAAGAGTTGTTAGGTGTGGATAATTAAATTATAGTTTATTGCAATAGCAAGTTGTGCCTTGTTCTCAGATAGACAGCAAGTGGAGAGTGATAGATGAAATGAGGGGATGGAAGGAAGAAGAGAAGCAAAGAGTGATTCACAGGCAGAGCCTAATTTATTTCCCACAGTTTTTTGTTGCCTAATGGTTCCAAGCGCTGTCACCAATCTTTGCATTTTGTTATTATCTCATGACACGTGTTTAATCAGCTACCATCTCTCCTATGGACTTTTTAATGTCTACAGTCTCAGATCAACACAGCCCTGCCCTCCAGCACTATCAGCAGCAGGAGCAGCAGAAACCCCTCAACAGCAACATTGTACCCATCAGGTAAAACATAGGCTACGCTTGCTTTGCCTTGTCGCCACCTCACAACAGTGATATAGTATGATGCGGTCCCATATTAGATTCTTGATGAATGTGTGTTGTTGTTATTCAGCCTGGTTCAATGTGCCCCTTTTTAACTTTGAGCACCCGCCCCTTTAAACGTCTCTGCACGGCCCTGACATGGACCAAACCAAATCATGAAATAAGGAGGGGGAGGCGGGGTCAGAGGCTGACTGAATTATATTCTTTGGTGTCAAAAACAAACAAAACTAATGCTGGGAACCAAACACGTTTATAAGTGCCTTGTGAAGTAAACAGTATTTTATGGTGATAAAGTTAATAATTTTCATAACAAAAACAAATAAATAAAATAATATGTATGGACTATTTGACTATTCCCTTCATAAAATCGTCATAACCTCTCTCCTCTAAGTATCTCCTCTCTTAATTGATTTCACTTGCAGACTTAAAAAAGACGTACAAACGACTTGGTGAAATCAGCACTGGGAACGTGCTCCTGGTTTTGATATGACTGTGACAATTTTTATTTTATTGCTGTTTTATTATTGTAATTGTAACATGTTTGTCTGAAACGGGTCCTTCTTGTAAATGAGTTATTGAGTCTCGATTGAGCTACCTGTATAAATAAAGGTTCAATAAAAAGTATTTGCGTTAACTAATGAGGTTGCTTTCTGCTTTGGCCAATAGTTGTCACTGCAGGACATGTGCATTACATCTTTTGTTGACTTTTGAAGACTGGCATATCTTATTTAATACTTGTGTGGTTTTCTTGATCACCCTCTGCAAAGGCAAAGATTATTAAGAAATCTTTTAGAAAACTTTGTTGTTCTGCAGTTCTTCTTTGCTCTTTCAATGTTGGGATAAATTCTCTTTCCACATTTCAGTGAGGCTGCAAATATATAATCAAAAATGAATGAACAGGTCAGCAGGGTTTTTTGTTTTTGTTCTGCAGATCTACATGATTGAGTTTTGTGTGATACCTGTGATTCACTGGGCAGGTTTAAATACTCACCGCAATGATTTCTTACCTGCAGTGCCACGCTGAGACACAACACAAGTGGTCTTGGTGCATTATCCTCCACACCTGCAGGTGGTGCTGTTGGTCCAAGTTTATTCTCCTCAGCAAGAGAAGTGAGTAGATTCGTATACAGTAGAGCAGGGGTGTCAAACTCAATTGCACAGGGGGTCAAAACTCAAGGCACACTTTAGGTCGCGGGCCAAACAAGATAAACATTTATTGAACACACTAAAACAATGTTTTTTAAACATAAATATGAATAAAAACAGACAGGAATATCATTCCAGATTAAATAAACTTAAAAAAAATAAACTTTAACTTTAAATATTTTGCTCTTTATAAAACTATATCCTGTCAAAATTATGCAAGTTAGAAATATGAACATGCTGCCAAAAACCCCAGAAAAAAATAAATGAAAGCATACACAAGGTTGGAGCCGCATGTAGACGGAGCTGGGCATTGCTTCAGGAATGGAACTAATAAACTGTGCGGGCCATTCAGTGTCGTACTTTCCCTTGAGTGTATCATTACACTGCAGCTCCATCTGAATCTGCACAGGTGCAGTTCAGCAAAGTCCGCTGACTTGGTTCAACATTACTTGGCAAGAGAGAAAGTGAGGCAAGTTGCACTGGTGCATTTGTGACAGCTTCACTTGAAATGCCTTCACCGCATCATACATGTTTTGGCTATCCTAAAAGATTCCAAGATGGCGGGCGCAGCTACAGGCGGGTGGCGTGGTGAAAATTGTTTGGTGATCCTAATTAATTTTATGTAATTCTAAGTATAGACCCTGCCTGGAATTAGGTAACAGTAACAAAGGCAAACGAATAAACAAAGGATAGATATTTAAAAGAGGAGAAAATGGCAAAAATGAAGAAAATCGAAGAGGATTTAGAGGAGATCAAGCTTTCACTTAATTCCTTGTCGACGGATGTCGAGAAAGTAATTAAGCAACAAGGATTACTTACTTCTCTGATGTACCAAATTAAAGAACTAAAAAACTTGATTACGGAGAAAGACAAAAAAATCCAACTCTTAGAAAGGAGAGTGGACGAGTTGGAACAGCAGACACGACTTGAGGATGTCATCATTACAGGTCTGGAAACTAAACATAGGAGCTACGCGAGAGTCATCAAGACTGGGATGGGTGTAAAAACTGGTGGTGATGAGCCCCCGGTAGAGGAGCTGCAAACACTGGAGCGGCAAGTTGTGGAGTTTTTTGCGAGCAAAAAACTGCCCCTGCACAGTAACAACATTGCAGCATGTTATACACTTCCCAGAAAGAATGCTAAAGCACCTCCAGCTATAGTAGTGAAATTTGTTAATCGAAAACACAAAACTGACTTACTGAGGCAGTCCAGACAGCTGAGAGGAAGCGGAGTATACCTGAATGAACATCTTACAAAGAAGAATGCAGACATCGCCAGACAAGCTCGTATATTACGTAAGGAAAAAAAAATCCAAGCAACTTGGACGAGAAACTGTAAAGTGATGATAAAGCTTAATGGGACACCAGAAGAGGCTAAGGTCATCACGATTAGGGATCTCGAGGAATTGGATATATATAAGTGACAATACTACTGGAGATGACCGTATGGAAGAGGACCAGAGTCAGGTTGTAATTTGGACATGGGACTGTGATAAGATCACTGGATTTTCTCTATATGTTGGTAGACAAATGCACGACTGCTAATGTTGTTTCGTTTTTTTTGTTTTTTGTTTTTTTGTTTTTCTGCGAGAATAATAGTCATTTAAAGAATACTCATTTATAATGAGCGATGATTTAGATTATAAATCATATGATTTTGAAGCCAATATTGATCTAGAAGGGAATATGCTTAATACAATTAAAGAGACATGTGAATATTATACGGAGGACCAATTTAGAGATAACGTTGATATAAGTAATATATTTTCTTTAATTCATTTTAATTGTAGAAGCCTATATAAAAACTTTGCTCCGATTAATGATTTTTTGCATAGTTTGAGAGGCAAGTTTAAAGTAATTGCATTATCTGAAACATGGCTAGATGAGAAAAGGGGCTGTGATTTTTATATTGATGGGTATGAGTTATATTACATAAATAGATCTAATAAGAAGGCAGGAGGGGTGGCACTTTTTGTTAACTGTGATCTGAAATGTAAACAACTTAAAGATATGTCTATGGTTATTGACGACTTACCTGTTTTTTTTACCTTAGATTACAATATGAGAAATCATAAGGAGGAGGAGGAAGAGCAATTGGACAGATGTATAAGGATAAGAAATGAGGATGCAATAAATAAATTTAGACATGACCTCATAGAAGAGGATTGGAAGGAGGTTTATGTAAATGATGTTAATGTCGCATATGACGCGTTTTTAAATACTTATTTGGCCTTGTATGGAAAACATTGTCCACTGGTACCGCTTAAGTTTAAGAAGAAGAAAACTAATTTTAAACCATGGATAACTAAGGGGCTAGTAAACGCGTGCAAAAAGAAGAACAAACTGTATAGCGATTATATAAAACTCAGAACAAAGACCGCTGAAATGAAATATAAAGTCTATAAAAATAGGCTAGTATTAATATTGAGGAAGGCCAAGAAAGAATACTATAACAAATTATTTCAAGAAAAGACAAATAATATAAAGGGTATTTGGAATATTTTCAGAGAGATATTAGGCAATAAGAATGTTTCTTTAGATTTGCCTAAGTATTTTTATAAGGAAGATAAGATTATAAAGGACATGAATGAAGTGGTAAATGAATTCAATTCCTTTTTTGTAAATATTGGCCCTAATTTGGCAAATCTAATTAGAAAACATGATAAGTTAGAACAAAAGGATGATTGGAAAGGTGAAAGCAGAGTAGTTAAGTCTATATTTTTAGCTGATATCACTGAAAAAGAAATTGCAGCAATTTTAAACAAGACTAAAAATAAGACCTCTACTGATTGCGATGGTTTAGATGTGGTTATAGTTAAAAAGACATTGGACTGTATAATTACTCCTCTTTGTTATATTTTCAATCTTTCATTCCATACTGGCGTATTTCCTGACAGAATGAAAGTGGCAAAAGTGATACCTCTGTATAAAAAGGGAGATAAACATAGTTTTAATAATTATAGGCCAGTGTCACTTCTGTCACAGTTTTCTAAAGTACTTGAAAAACTGTTTGTGGAAAGACTTGATAGCTTTATTGAAAAACATCAATTACTAAGTGAAAATCAATATGGATTTCGGAAAAACAGATCAACGGCATTAGCATTGATGACTACTATTGACGATATTTCGTGTGCAACAGACAATAATAAATATACAATAGGAGTATTTATTGACTTAAAAAAAGCTTTTGATACGATGCAACATTCTATTTTGATTTCTAAGCTTAATACTTATGGGGTGAGAGGAATTGCATTAAACTGGTTAAGTAGTTATCTAGAAAATAGGACCCAGTATGTGCACTATTTAGGCAATTCCTCTGAAAGACTGAAAATTGAATGTGGGGTTCCTCAAGGGTCTCTTTTGGGACCAAAACTTTTTAATTTATATATAAATGATATTTGTGATGTGTCCAAAATGTTAAATTTCGTTTTGTTTGCAGATGATACAAATTTTTATTGTGCTGGGGATAAATTGAAAGAATTGGCTGAATTAATGGTTTCTGAAATGGAAAAACTAAAAAAATGGTTTGATGTAAACAAATTATCTTTGAACTTGACAAAAACGAAATTTATGATTTTTGGAAATCGGGTAAAAGAGGATGAAGTAATTCTGTCCATTGATGGAGTTCCAATTGAGAGAGTTACTGAACTCCGTTTTTTGGGGGTAGTATTGGATGATAAATTAAAATGGAAATCTCATATTGAATATGTTAGAAAAAAGATGGTTAAAAATATTTATATTTTGGGTAATGTCAGAGATATACTAGATTATAAGGCAATGCGTATTTTATATTTCTCACTAATTTTCCCCTATCTCAGTTATTGTGCTGAGGTGTGGGGGAATACATATGCGACTTATATCCATCCTCTATACTTGTTACAGAAGAAAGTGGTACGAATGGTTCATAATGTTAAATATAGAGAACATACAAATAATCTGTTTATAAAATCGAAATTGTTGAAATTTGAAGACTTAGTGAAATTACAGACATTATTATTCTTGTGCAAGGCAAAAAATAATAATTTACCTCTTAAGTTACAAAGTTTGTTTGTATTGTGTTCAGGAAGTGGGGACAGTAGAAGGAAGTTTGACTTTAAGCATAAGTTTGCTAGAACCACACAAAGGCAAATGTGTCCAACAGTTAAAGGTATAAGAATATGGAATTCTCTTGAAGATAATCTCAAGAGCTGTACAAACATGCACCGTTTTAAAATGTGTTACATACTTAAAAGGATAAATCAATATGAAGAACATGAAAGTAATTAGGACTAAATGTGGAAGAAAACATTTTCATTGCCATTTAATGCTGTATATTGCTGATTATATTGATTTGTTGTTTAGTTTTGCATTGTTACATAAAGATACGTTAGAGGGTTTTCTGGGGGTTATTGGCGCCCTCGTGTAAAAATATTTGGATTGCAGATAGGGGGCAGGTGCTAATAAGAATTTATTCTTCTTCCTGCTCCTTTTCACCCATGGGTGCAGTGTTATGTTGATGGGAGGGGGGTTTTGTGTGTGGGAGGAGAGGCACTGTTGAACCATGTGTGAAATAAATAAAGAAATGAAAATGAAAAAAAAAAATGTCATGTCCATGAACTGACAGATTTCCTTGCTGAGCTCAAAAACTCGATTGAGAATTTTTATCCCAACTCAGCCAACAGACCTCTGTATGATGAGGAATGTCGGCAAACTATGAATCCATTTCCCACATAAAAGACTGAAATTGACGGTGATTTAAACTTTTAGCTCAGATAAAATTTACGGTTTGCGTTACGGTGATCATTACATGCTCCATTTTTAGGACTTTACCACACAGCGTTTCCTGGTGTGTGATGCAGTGATATGCTGTTAACTCACCGGTACAGTTCTCCTCCTGCATCTTTACTCGCATCCTGCTGACTAGTCCGCTTTTTCACCGCACAACACCGGCGCTCCATCTGTTGTAAGTCCAACATGTTTGTCCCAGGGCAGTTTCATGTCGGTTACACTTTGACATACGTTTTCAAAAATGTCTTTTCCTGTCGTTGTCCCGTGCATCGATTTAATGTTCAATATTTCCTCTCCATGGATGAAGATGGCCAGCTGTGCAATGTCCATCATGTCTGTACTTTCATCCACAGCAAGAGAGTATGCAAGAAAGTTTTTGCTTCTTTCACACAACTGTGTTCTTAAATCAGTGGCCCGATCAGCAATCGTATTTCTCCTCAGGCTCACATTTGCCAAAATCTGCGTTTTGTCTGGACACAAGACGTCGCACAGCTTCATCATGCAGCTCTTCAGAGTGGTACGGGGCTGACTTGGCTGTCTCCTCTGCTACAATAAAATTTGCTTTCACAGCAGCTTCACTTTGTGATTTTGCTCTGGTGAAAAAAGTCTGCTGAAATGTCAGATTCTTCTTTAGACTTCTACTTTCTGTAGTTTCTGCTCTGCATTTAGGTTTTTCAGCTTATCCTGACGTTTTGTCTCGTAGTGCCGTCTTGAATTAAATTCCTTAATTACAGCCACATTAGCTCCACTAATAGGACACACGGGTTTACCGGCAATGTCTGTAAACATATATTCAGTCTCCCACTGGCGCTGAAAGGCTCTGCTTTCAGAATCAACTTTTCTCTCCACCATTGTGAGCGGCTAGCTTCGCAATAACAGAAGTTTGACTTGATTGCAGACTGAGAGACAGCTTTTTCCACCAGGCCATCAGACTGCTGAACACGTCATAGACACCTCACCCTCACTACTGGAACTTCAACATTATGCACTCCATACTGTATATAAATACCACTGTTTTGCACATACCAACCTCTGTATATTTTATATATCTTATTTTATTGTTTACTTTATTTCATTTGTAAAACATGTATACACATACTATATACACACTCAAACACACACACGTAGAAAAACATATTTAGTATACACATTCAGTAATGTATATACCTTTACATATTGTACATATATTTATTACTTTTTAGATTAGCCATTTTTATATTTTGCTTGTTTTACATTATTGTATTTTGCACAACTCTGTTGCTTGTGAAGCTCGCACACAAGAATTTCACTCACATGTACTGTACCAGTGTACCTGCACATGTGATGTGACAATAAAAGTGATTTGATTTGATTTGATTTGATTTGATTGATG
This sequence comes from Pelmatolapia mariae, assembly GCF_036321145.2. Classification (NCBI taxonomy): domain Eukaryota; kingdom Metazoa; phylum Chordata; class Actinopteri; order Cichliformes; family Cichlidae; genus Pelmatolapia; species Pelmatolapia mariae. Next base: position 7,960,702 of record NC_086232.1, on the reverse strand, counting down.
CGGGAATGTTCCCAGTTAGCCTAGCGTTCAGCAAGGAGGCTGCAGCGCTGCATTATGGGATCTGTAGTTTGTATATTATTAGCGCCTCACATCGCCGGGCCATGCATAACAATAATAATACATCTATATAAAATGATCTCGCGGGCCAGATATAAATGTACGCCGGGCCGGATGTGGCCCGCGGGCCTTGACTTTGACACATGTGCAGTAGAGTGTAGGATATGCACAGCATGACTGTATGGCAGATTCAAGTAATAATGTGAGCTTCAAGAATTTTTTTTTTTATTTAACCAGGTTTTGTTGACTTTGGGGTACAATGCAGATGAATTATGTCCTTTTTCTTTTTGTAGACAGAAAAAGAGAGGAGATGATATCATTGCCATTAATACACAAACACATGTTATAAAGAATTTGTAATATTTCTATGTGATATATTTATAATATTTATTTATAATATTTCAGTGGCTGCAGCAGGTGCTCTTAGGGAAGAGGGAGGTCTGTGCGTCCTTTTGCTGTTGTTCCTTTAGCTCTTCCTAATCAAGGCTCATGCAGGATGGAAACATTTGTGTTGGCTACTTGACATATAATAAAATGTATTTACATTAATACCAAAGACAGATCACAAAGAATTTCTCAGTCAGCTTTACATAATTATTCTTGGGTATGAAAACACCAGCAGTATACATCAGCAGTATTTATCTGAATGATAAAATAAAGCAGGAATCAACACATGTTCATATTTTACCACCAAGCAGTGTGGAAACTGCTGAGCTTAAAGTAACATCCAGTTCTTTAAAACAGTTACAGTGCTTCATACCAAAATCATTTCATTAAATCAAAAATTTTAATTAAAAAGTTTTAGGAAGTTTCAGAAATAAAGCTGCTGTTTAAGTTTAGCCTCATCTATGAATACTGCATTTGATCCTGACTCGGCCAGCTAAACAGCACAGTCCATGAAAACATCCTCCACGGTCTCTGCCTCCTGTGCTTCTTCAGGTTTTGTATTGCTTTCTCTTTCTGTCATCATTCTAAGGAGCGATCATGGCTCAAGAGTTGGGAGTTCGCCTTGTAATCGGAAGGTTGCCGGTTCGAGCCCCAGCTTGGACAGTCTCGGTCGTTGTGTCCTTGGGCAAGACACTTCACCCGTTGCCTAGTGGTGGTGGTCAGAGGGACCGGTGGCGCCAGTGTCCGGCAGCCTCGCCTCTGTCAGTGCGCCCCAGGGTGGCTGTGGCTACAACGTAGCTTGCCATCACCAGTGTGTGAATGTGAATGTGTGTGTGAATGGGTGGATGACTGGATATGTAAAGCGCTTTGGGGTCCTTAGGGACTAGTAAAGCGCTATATAAATACAGGCCATTTACCATTTTAATGTCTGATTAAACATGATCTAATCTACATGAGTTTCAGTCTGTTTCTTCCATGCAGGAGCTCTAACACGACTGGACTTCACAGCAGCTCTTCCTGCTCTTCAGTGTCGTCTGACTGTGCTGCAGTGACGACCTGAGAGGCTGAGATGTTCTCGCAATCAGCATCACTGTTTGCCTGATGGAGAAAGAGAGAGCTTTGTGAACCTTACGTTATCCTACCTAATTTTATTTACATTTATTTTTCTGTTCTAGTGCAGTATAAACTGTTGTATCATAAATCTATCATAACACATGTTGTATCAGTAGAACCTCTTACTTTGTTGACATTTACAGATTCATTTGGTCCAATTTCTAAGGCCACATGTGTCTTCTTCCTGGATTTATTCCAACAAAAAGAAAACGGTATTAAATTAAAAAGAATTCATGGCTTTAAAACTGAAGATTTTAAGATTGACATGAAAGAGCGATGATGACCTTGTTGTTACTGTTTTTCTTTCTTTTTTAAAAACCAATTTGTGTTACCTCATCCACAGACCCAACACGAAGAGAGCAATCAGCATCAGGACCGCCAGAGTCAATCTGATGATATTCAATATTATTACAGATTTTCCTATAAATTCAGAAAATCACAAAGGAGATGTGTCTTAGTTGAGAGATTAGATTTATAGGGTGATGCTATTTGTCATTGGGTATCATCAGCAGCTGCTGTCACTGAGTTTACTCTCTTAACACAGCTGCAGAAAGTTAAACATTTTTATATTTTCTTTGCACTAGTTAGAATATACACTATCAGTCAAACGTTTGGACACACCTTTAATTGGACACATCATTTAATGATTTTTCTTTCTTTTCTTGACTATTTACATTGTAGATTCTCACTGAAAGAATCAAAACTATGAACGAACACATATGGAATTATGTAGTAAACAAAAAGTGTGAAATAACTCAAAACATGTTTATATTATAGATTCCTCAAAATAGCCACCCTTTGCTTTGATTACTGCTTTGCACACTCAGTTCACAGTAACAAAACTCCCACTGTGTTCAGGTCTGAAGTCAGTGATGGTGAAGTTGTGTCCTGATGCTTTTTCTGAGTCTTCATCCTCCTTGTACCAGGTGTAATTAGCTGTTGGGTTAGCATCACTGCTATAGGTGACTGAACCGCCCTCCACTATTTCACCAGAGGGACTCACTGACACAGAGGGAAGCATTGGAGCATCTAGAACAGAGAATATTAAGATTAGATGATTAATAAGAGCTCACATTCGATCATAATATACTGTCTATTTTTCATAGATAGTATCAAAGACAAAGAGGAGTTGAAAAGGGTGCAGAGAGAGTTGAGGGGACTGATAAGGAATGGGAAGGATAGCTACAGGCAGAAGATGGAGAACCAGCTTCAGCAAAATAACGTTGGTGAAGTCTGGAGAGGCCTCAGAACCATCTCAGGCCACAAACATCAGAACTCTCTGCCTGGGAGGGATGTGAGGTGGGCAAATGAACTGAATCATTTCTTCAACAGATTTGATTCAGCCATGAGGCAGTCTCCAACATCGGCTGCAGACTCACCCACCCCCACTGCTGCTGTTCCACCTCTGACACCTCAGACACTTCACACCTCCTCTATTCACCCTGCTCACTCCTCCCCACCCCCAACAACAGCATCCAATACACAATCAACACAAGGCTCCAGCCTGTCTCTCTCAACCACCCAGGTTAGGAGGGAACTGAGGAGGATTAATGGATGGATTAATGTGTTGTACCAGTGCCAAAGACTTCACGCCCCAAGGACCTCAACAGCTACAGGCCGGTGGCTCTGACATCCCACCTGATGAAGACCCTGGAGCGGTTGGTCCTGGCTCAGCTTCGGCGCCTTGTGAGCTCATCACTGGACCCACTTCAGTTTGCCTACCAGCCTGGCATTGGAGCGGATGATGCCGTCGTTCACCTCCTACATCGTTCCCTCGCTCACCTGGAGACCGCTGGAAGCACTGTGAGAATCATGTTCTTTGATTTCTCCAGTGCCTTCAACACTATTCTTCCCTCGGTTCTGAAGGACAAGCTGGAGAACTCTGGAGTGGACCATCACCTCACTACCTGGATTTTGGACTACCTCACCGACCGACCACAGTATGTGAGGACTCAGGGCTGTGTGTCGGACAGGGTCGTCTGCAGTACGGGGGCCCCACTGGGAACGGTTCTGGCTCCGTTCCTCTTCACCATCTACACTGCAGACTTCTCCCACAACTCCACCCAGTGCTTCCTGCAGAAGTTCTCTGATGACTCTGCAATAGTCGGCCTCATCACTGATGGGGACGACAAGGAGTACAGAGGACTGACTCAGGACTTTGTGGACTGGTGCCAGCTGAACTACCTCCAGATCAATGCCAGTAAAACCAAGGAGCTGGTGGTAGACTTCTGCAGGCACAAACATCCTCCACTGCAACCACTGAACATCCAAGGTATGGACATTGAGACTGTGGACAGCTACAGGTACCTTGGTGTTCGTCTGAACAGCAAACTGGACTGGACTCATAACTCAGACGCCCTCTACAGGAAAGGGCAGAGCAGGCTGTACCTGCTGCGGAGACTCAGGTCGTTTGGAGTGGAGGGCCCACTCCTGAAGACCTTCTATGACTCTGTGGTGGCCTCAGCCATCTTTTATGGTGTGGTCTGCTGGGGCGGCAGCATCTCTGCTGGGGACAGGAAGAGACTGAACAGGCTGATCCGAAGGGCCAGCTCTGTTCTAGGATGCCCTCTGGACCCAGTGGAGGTGGTGAGTGACAGGAGAATGGTGGCTAAGCTGTCATCCCTGCTGGACAACATCTCCCACCCCATGCATGAGACTGTGACAGCACTGAGCAGCTCCTTCAGTGGGAGACTGCGGCACCCACGGTGTGGGATGGAGAGATTTCGCAGGTCTTTCCTCCCCACTGCTGTCAGACTCCACGACAAAGACTTTAACTGATCAAACACACACATCCACAAATGCGCAATAACACTAAGTGCAATAATCTTTTCTGGCACCGTTGTATTTTTCACTCTGTTGTATATAGCATTTGTATTCTATTTTTATCTTATTGTATATTTTATTCTATTTTATTCTACTGTATATAGTATTTTATTTTATTCTATTCTGTACAGTTGTGTACTGTATTTATTCTTATTTTATTTTATTCTAATTTTTGCTTCATAACTTTTGCACTGTCCACTTCCTGCTGTGACAAAACAAATTTCCCACGTGTGGGACTAATAAAGGTTATCTTATCTTATCTTATCTTATCTTATCTTATCTTATCATGCTCCCTGTGTCCTCACTGGTCTGACCTATGATGTCTACTTATCCCTCCACTCCTGGTGTTGATTCTTTGTGCAGTGTCAGACTTTAAGGAGAGTTTCTGCTTCTTAGCTTCACACACCTGCCTTTAATGATCTTGTCAAGAGCCAATATTTATAAGAGTGATGAGCTGTATCATTGAATGAAAAACGGAAACCATCTGAGTCCCGTGTTTCGCCTATAGTGGCAAACCTGACATAGACTTTTATCCTTACTGTTCAAATTATTTCTATTTCTTATCTTAAGCTGTGGTCAACACATTTCCCTTAGTATCTTTTCAGTCTGTCACACCCTCAGGTGTGGGGACTGACAAACTTCATGCAAAGTTCATGCTTCTTGTCGATGGACAGACCTTTGTAGACAATCAGAAACAGCTGATGTACACCTGTTCTTCACAATTCACACATCTCTGCTTATTACACACTCTAAGGTAGGTTTTTAAGTAGATATTCCTGTTAAATCTTACACATGTTATTCAGGGTACTGCTGTCTTTCATTAAATTATTTGCTTTCATTGCCACATGGCAGTCCACAGGTGGGAAATGATAGGAACTGAACTTTCATGTTCTCTGATCAGGATCAAACCACTCTTCAGCACAAAGACTATTATTTTGGACTTTAACTCAGTACCTGACTCAGATTCATGAACCTGGCTCCACTCACCTTTAAACTGGTTGTACAGTAAAACACTCAAAGAATTTAAACTACATTGTAGTATTCTGATTTCCACTGCACATCTTAAACAACATTTTGGAGAAAAAAGAAAGCTGAAGATCTGAAAACACAAAATTGTTCATGATGACCACATGATACAGTGAAGTAAACTTACACACAGGATCTGAGCGATAAGCTTCGTGTCCTTTGAAAGCACAGGAGATGACGTCTCCAGTACTGAACAGATCTTGATAGGAACTTTGTTCAACCATAAACTGATTGTTTTTGAACCACACAAAAGAAAGAGGACCAGCTGGACTGCAGCTGCTTTCACACTTCAGCTCTGCCTCAGTCTGAGACTCATGGACGGATATTATTCTGCTCACCTTCACCTGTGGAACTGTGTGAAATAACAAAAATAGTCACATTATTAACTTAATGACTTAACTGAATGAAATATCCATCAGTGTGTGTTGATCAGTACCTGTGACAGTCAGAGTTGTTCCAGGTAAACTACTCTTCCATTCAAAGCTTTGTGTTTTGAATTTGAAGTGATACTCGGCTGAATCACTCTCTGTCAGGTCTCTGATTCTCAGAGTGGAGCGTCCTCTCTCTGTTTCAATCACCTCAACACGACCTGCATACTGGGAGTCTTCTCTGAGGTCCTCAGATCCACGAGCAGAACAGAACCAGGATGTTGATTGGATTTGACTTTCATAACTGTTGTAAGTAGAAGAAATGTTCACCGATGAGCCTTTGAATGCACAGATTCTTCTGTTGCTGTAATTCACTCTGTTGCACAGTTGATGCCGTGTACCTGAAAAATTTAACATAAAAATTTTTAAAACACATTTATTTACAGAACATGACATTAATTATCACCCAGATTACAAGTTTTCATTCAGGTAAAACCTCAAAGTGAACTCACAAACTAATGGAGAGTGAAAATCCTCAAATCCTTTTAAAGCACATGAGTAGCTGTTTTTAATGTCATATTGCGCTTCATAAGAAGAAGAGCTGGCTCCATTCACTTTTTGTCCATTTTTGTACCAGACATAAGATGAAACATAAGGATTACATCTGGTGACACAATCCAACTGTCGTCCAGTCGACACTCTGACCTGAACATCTTGACAAGTGGACAAGAAGCAATAAATAAGATGTCAGTCACTCTCACACTGAGGGAGACATTAGGAAAATTCAAAGAAGTAATAAAATTAATCAGTAACAAAGTAATAATTCTCGTAATGTTTATACATGAAAAGCATTGAAAAGTTTCAACTGTAATTTAAAGAAACAGTAGAACATACAGATTGAATATTAAGCTGATTAAATATCCATCAGTGCGTGTTGATCAGTACCTGTGACAGTCAGAGTTGTTCCAGGTAAACTACTCTTCCATTCAAATCTTTGTGTTTTGAATTTGAAGTGATACTCGGCTGAATCACTCTCTGTCAGGTCTCTGATTCTCAGAGTGGAGCGTCCTCTCTCTGTTTCAATCACCTCAACACGACCTGCATACTGGGAGTCTTCTCTGAGGTCCTCAGATTCACAACCAGAACAGAACCAGGATGTTGATTGGATTAGACTTTCATAACTGTTGTAAGTAGAAGAAATGTCCACTGATGATCCTTTGACTGCACAGATGCTTCTGTTACTGTAATTCACTCTGTTGCATGAATCACCTCGGACACCTGAAATATTAAATTATTTTTAAGTCAGATTAAAGTAAGTAATCACTGTGAGTTTGACTGTTTTTATTCAGATGTATGTAGAGACTCCACCAGAGGGTTTTATGTTACTGAAATAAACTCACACACTGAAGGAGAGGTTGAGGCTTCATGACCTCTTACAGCACAGGAGTAGCTATCTGAAGGATTCAGATTGTCTGGATACAAATTCTGGTCTGACTGAGTAGAAATTTTCTGTCCATTTTTGTACCAGATGTAGGAGGGACGCTCATGTAGTCGACAACTGCTCTGACAAGTCAGTGTTGCTGAGTCAGAATATGATGATGTGTCCACTTGTACCTGAAGAGCTGATTATGTGAAGAAGTAAAATCAGAGCAGAAACTTAGATATCTATTATACATATGCAAACATACACAGTTATGTTCACAACAATTTCTGACTGATATGTAAATAAAACTGTTACCTGTGACAGTCAGAGTGACTCCAGGCAAACCAGTAAGACCACGTTGGTTTGTTTCAAACTTGTACTTGTACACAGCTGAGTCGCTCTCTCTCAGGTCTCTGATTGTCAGAGTGCAGCTCTTCCACTGAGAACTGTACGACACTCGACCTGCATACACTGAGTCTGTTTTCAGATCTTCAGGGTTATAATTGTTCCCTTTAGTGAACCAAACTCTTTTTAACACAATTACTCTTGAAGGGTATTTGAAGGAGCAGCCTATGTCCACTGGTGATCCTTTTACAGCACAGATCTGAGTAAAAGTGTAAGTCACTCCATAATCATTCTGACTCTGTACCACTGTAACACAGAACACATCAGAACGCAGTCAGACTAATTACAACAACAATAAAAGGTCTTATTTGTAGTTGAACTATATGCAGAGATAAATTCTGATTCTGACATTCGGATTTAGACCAAACACACTTCATCACAATAGAAAGAATGAAGTTGTGCTTCATTTCTGTTTTACAAAATATTTAACAACTGTTGTTCTCAGCCAAATGTCTGAAATGTCTATCTTAAGAACATTAATAGATAAAGATCAGCTTTACACATAGTAAATTATTATAGAAATTGTCTAGTTAGGACCTAGCTACTTATATCTATTGATAGATGTAGATATAGATGACATAGATATATAGTGAGAGAAGTACTGGGTCTACTTATGTATTGTAATTTTACATTAAAAAGTAATTCCTGCAGATACTGAATGTGTGAAAACCAGGTACACATAAACCTGTTAGAGAGAGAAGGAAGAGAACAAATCCACTCGCTGCTGCACTTAAACTCATTGCTTCTCCTCTCGCTTCTTAAATCACATAAATATGACAAATACTGTTTCCCAGTTAGTCTTCATCAGTTGGTGAGGATGTAGTCTTTGATGACAGTGTCTTCTGTGGTTGGAAAATATAAAAGAAATATTAGACTGTCTTCCTTCAGCTGGACATGCTCAACATGCATAAACAGATGAAAGCCTCTAAACTCCCACACTGAAATGAAGAAGTGGTTGTTATACAGTGGTTTACATGCAGAATGAACTTCTTAAAATACAAATATGGAATATTTTTAATCACTCTTTAATTGTACAGTTCTGGGCCAGTTTATTACCAGAATCATAAATAGATTTTCCGTAATGTACATTAAGCTTTAATGTAGGTTTTCTTTGCAAAGTGAGTGTGAAGCTCTCTTTTGAGAGGGCTGAGAGCAAATCTTTAACACACAATGTCTCCTGGATAAAAAGAACAGGTGACTCGGGTACTGATGAACAAACCCGTTTTTGATCAGGTTATGGTTAAGGTTTAATCTTCAATGCGCATATTAAACCTATTGTATGACTGCTTTCTTCTATTGCCCAGTATTTCTAAAATTAGAAACATCCTGTCTCAGAGTGACACTGAAAAACTGGTAAATGCGTTTATTACTTCTAGGCTGGACTACTGCAATTCATCCAAAAATGTCGTCCTAAAGATGTCCTAAAAAATCCCTGAAAAGCTTTTTCTGATATTGTCTTATCTCCATTTGCTCCGTGTTAAATTCAGAATGAGATTTAAAATCCTGCTCCGCACATACAATAATAACAATAATGAATAATCAGGCCCAATTTTTCCTGCTGTGACTTGGCCTCAGGAAGTCTAGAGGCAAGAATCAAGCAAGTAAATAAATGCATCAGCGGTCATGTGCTCGGCACTAAAGGAGTTGCTGCAGAGAACCGCAGTTCTAACACAGTTTCAAGTGATTAAGGTGTGCGTCAATGAACCTGTAAGCGTTATTTCTTTTGGCAGTGAACTGGCATGATACTGGTTATAATTGTTTGTGCATGTTAAAATTATGCCTCAGTACTTTGATACCACGTTGGTAGAAATATTTAGCACTAAGTTAATAGCAGTGGCCATAATCTCCCGCCATGATTACATCCAGCGTTATTAGGAATAAAGGAATTTTCTATTGTTTAGTTTAACTGTTGCTAGCTTGATTAGCAACTTGTAAGACGTGTGCTATTTAGCCAATCTGTGGTCTACAGTGACCCCTTGTGGACATTGTGAGATATTGCTTGTGTTGAGTAGATGATGTGTTGTGATTGTTTTCCTAGTTATCTATGACTCTACTAACTATAGAATTGAATGTTTTCCAGAAAACCATGCTCATAGTCACACACACTGTATACCAACAGGAGTAAGTTCAAGTATGGCTGCACTGAATTTGGATTAAGCCTAGCAAGCACTCTGATGTGAACAATTCTTCTGTGGAACTTAATCAAAGACAGTCAACCCAACTCCTGGACTGCTGCAGACTTTCTGACAGAAGACTTGTATACCCAGCATTCCAATATATATATTTTATAGTACCACTATCACTCCACTAGAACACTTCACTCTCAGACTGAGGACTTACTTGTGCTTTCTAGAGTATTTAGAAGTAGAATAGGAGGCAAAAGTGAATGACCCGGAATCCTCCTTAATGCTAAACTAGAATTAGGCTGCTGGGCGCTTCTCATGATGCACTGAGTATTTCTCCTTCTCTCAGCCCTTTTCACTCAGCGTGTGTTACACTACTCTGAATTTAATTATTAGCTATTATCCATCTCTAGCTCTCTTCCACAACATGATTACTGTCCTGACTTCCTCCCCTAACCCACAATGAGTCGCAGATGGCTGCCCCTCCCTGAGCCTGGTTCTACTGGAGGTTTATTGCTGTTAAAAGGGAGTTTTTCCTTCATACTGTTGCCAGAGTGCTGTCTGATTTTGTGGGTTTCTCTCCATTATTTTAGGGTTGTATAATATTAAGTGCCTTGAGACAACTGCTGGTAGCCAGATGCCCATCTCAGCCAAATTAATCTACAAACCAGCGCCTCCTCCTAACCATTAAAATCAACAAATAATGCAAGAGAGAGAACGCGAGAGAGATAGAGAGAGAGACACACTTTTACTGCCTCTTGTCCCACAAACAGTTGTACATTACTGCCAAATTCTGGACAAACAGTCAGTATTTTCTGAACCTAAATATCAGTCACTGAGCATCTGTACACTATTTTACATATACCCAAATAGGATACAGAGTGCCCAGACATGTGCACAGGGTGGTTTTTAGTGCTGGGCGATATGGAAAAAATATTTATCACGATATGAATTATTTTATATCACGATAACGATATATATCACGATATACCACCTGACCTGTGGTCATCTGGAAAGTATGCAGTCTGTAAACAGCGAGTGGAGAGGGTGCAGTCTTTGTTTTGAGTTACTGTAAAGTATGTCGCAAATCCGGGTGCATGTAAAGCAGTACCATGTTGCAAAACCACAAGACAGTTTCTTTGCGAAAAATATCATTTTTTTATACTTTATTTTCTCTTGCATAAAGTTCAGAGTATGTATAGTGAGAAGACAACACTAATATATTTGCACAGGCTATTTAACCCTTTAAGACCTACCATAGAACCAAGTCCGCCAGAGCTTATCTTTACATTTATTTATTTTGAGTGTCTTCATAGTTTTATTTTTGAGATACACAAATTTTTATATATAAATGAAAATAAATGCAAATTTGCAAAAAAACAGCATGTGCATCAAAATAAACTATTTCCAACAGTGTAATTTGACTTCTAAGCATCCCAGAAACGATACAGAAGAGCATAAAGTCAAACATGACTTTTAAAAACACCGACATAGACTTTGAAGCTTAAAAAACTACATTTTCCGCGAAAGTGACGTCACTTCCGGTTTCGGACAGGTAATGGCGGACATGCGATAGTTGCGCTGACTTATATTCCAACTAGGAAGTGTTATGAACAGCTGATCGGATCGGCAAAGCCTGTTTCTGGAATATTATGTTTTTGTTGCTGCAAGTCTGGAATATTATGTTTTTGTTGCTGGAAGTCTGGAATATTATGTTTTTGTTGCTGGAAGTGCTTTTTATGCAATTTTTGCAAAGCTATATGTGGAAGAAAACCGTGACCTAGGGCAAGCTAATGGAATAAGATGTAAGTACAACCCCTACGGTTTCATATGCAACAAAAAAAAAACATTATTGCACTACCTTACGTGGTTACAGTTCTACAGGGATTTAAAAGTAGTTAGGGAAAACGGAGTGTGCCTGCTCTGACCGGTTGTAAAGGGTTAATGATATATTTTATGTAATAATTTGTAAAATTCGGGTTAGAAACGATAGAAACGATAGAAGACAAATGGCACGATAGACACTTTTCTATCGTCCACACGATATATATCGTCATATCGCCCAGCACTAGTGGTTTTGACATGTTTTTGAAAATGTATATCTGGTTCTGAAAAGAAATCTGACAATAGAATAGTAGGTGAACAAATTCAACCCTAATTACTTTCATATTAGCACGTGTATCAGTATCAGAGTGCACACATCTGGCCTAAGCACATATAGCCATATAAATGTCACTGTACTATGTACATTACACTATATTCACGGCTTCATGTATAATAACATATCATACCTAACCATTTAAATGGCCTTTCTATTGAATGATTATACAATAGTGCACACTTTTAGATCAACTATGTAACAACACATTTTTTTTGTCTGCCTCTCTAACTAAGCTGGTGTCAAGGTTATGGTGAATAAGGACCCAAATCCAGACTCACTCAGACTCACGCGCATCTAGGAATCAAATAAGAACAAACTTTTATTGTAGGCAAGAAAGGAATAATTCAAAAGGCAGATGAAAACTAAATCCAAGAAAACAGAAAACATCCCAGGGATAACAACAGGAAACATCTGTGGGCAACAATATGATGTGGCAATAAATAGAACTGAAGTTATAAGTTCACACAACTCAGAGGAAGTGAACACAGCTAGGGGAAGTAAAACTGAATGTCAAACGCAAACACTTAATGAGAACACTTAACACAGATACAAAGGCTACACAAGACATGTGGAAAACAGGACTATTAACTTTAAAACCTAAAGACAAAACTGAGAGTATAATCAGTTACCACTAATCCATGAAAATAATGACAAACTTAAAACACTGGGGTCAAAATACTCAAGAGACACAATGATAAAACAATCAGCACCTACAACTAGAAAAAAAATTGTTTGGAAACACACATGAAAATCTAAACAATAAGCAAGGTCCAAAAACACTTCTCCTGCCCACTTTTTCTTAAACTAAAGGGAAAGAAGTTAGAAATAGGAGATAAGACGGGAAGTACTTTTGGAAAGATGCCTTAGTCTATCTCCATGTCCTGTGATCAGTGTCTCTGTTGGAAGTCAGTTGTTTCTATCTGAGCTCTATACTACAAAGGAGGTTCAGTGTACCCAGGATATGTTTCTGTCATCTAGATTCACTTACCCTAACATTGGCGAATGGGATAAACAGTCACACGAAGCTGGTTCTCAACTGGCTAAGTTATATGAGGGTTTCACCTGTGCGTTCACATGACCAATGCCAAAGGGGAGTTTCACAGATCATATTACCCACAGAAAATGATCCCTGTGAGTGCCACCTACTCCAGAGATGTTAGCAAATGAAAATCTCTAAAAATCATACAAAATATATCAGTAAAATCCAACACTGTTGTGAAAAAAACAAGATAAATCTGGTGATTTAGTGCAAACAATAAGCATTTTAATTCCAGATAATTGTTTTATCACTGAGTGCGCTCTCACTGCTCACTCAGAGCTGAAACTTTAAACTAGATCCATTTGCAACATTGAAGTTTACTCTCCTTACAGGACTCCTTGGTGTGTTTTGTGTTTCCAGCAGTGTAAAACAGATTAATTTACAGATTAGAGTGAAGTATGACAACATTTAGACATTTTCTAAATCACCAAATTAAAATGCAGATATTCTTGTAGAGATGCGACTCTCTGTTTACAGTGTGTTTAGTAAGGTAGTTAGTTTAACAAGCTGCACATATAAAATGTACTCCTCCAACAGAGATTCTATATCACACGTAAAACATGCTTGACATGCAAACATGCAAAAAAATAAGTGGAAATTCTGCGTTTCCAGACGGTTTTACACTGAAACTAAAAACATTACATGCTTCCAGGAATTTTTGCTCAGTCCATTCTCTGCTCGCCGTACACCCTTCACATGACACTTTACATCAACCCTATTTTCCCATACTGTCAAACTGAATTCTGTCATTAAACATTTTCCTGTCCATCATCTGTCAGCCAGTCAGCCTTTGTTCCATATGCTTTAAATCAGCGGTCCCCAACCCCCGGGCCACGGACCGGTACCGGGCCGCGAGAGTTGACGCTTGGGTGTGAAATTTATGGTTTTCAGGGTTTTCATTGTTTTTTATCATTTTTTTTTTTTTAATTGTTTTTAGCATTAACTCGGTTTCCCTGGGTCTTTTCCCGTGTGTTATGAATAAATCTTCTTTTTTTGGTACTGGTACTGGTTTTATTTTGTTGTATTTATCTGCGACCCCTTTAAGGCTGGTCTGTGAAAATATTGTTGAACATAAACCAGTCCGTGGTGCAAAAAAGGTTGGAGAGCGTTGCTTTAAATCTTAGTGCTCTTCTATCTTTTTGCCTTTCATGTCACTTCCTGTCTCCTCCCCATCTCCACATCATGCTGAAGAGTAAGTGTCTGATTAGTCATTTAGACCTTTACAACTGCAACAAAAAGCACATCACAATATTTTAAGTACCCAGCTCTAATGCCTCCCCGCAATTAATTAGACAAAGGTGTGTGCTTTGTAATTACATTTGCATTGCATTGTATATAAAAAGGCAACTGCTTGATGTCAGTTAATCCATGATGAAATATAACAGTCTGGGAAGTCACAGCGGAGCAGGGTAAACAAAGGATTTCTGAACTTTTTTAAAATGTTTTTTAATAAACAGGAAGTGAAACTGCTGAGATTAAAAAATTCTTTTGCAAGAGTTTCCTGGGCTGACACAGGCACCATTAACCTTGCATGAAGTACTGATCACCAAAAATCACTTCTCCCCATTTAAAATGAGATTTGATGTGTCTAATTAAGGCACAAATCCAACAATACATGACACAAAATGTATCATACACTGATAATGACTGAGGAGCCGACAGTGCCAAGACTTGGCACCAAATGACAACAAATTTGTGACACCTCGCTGAACTTTCGGGCATTTTAAGGGTAAAACCTGAATATTAATGATTAGAAAGGTGTGGCTGTTTTCCTCACTGTGTTCACTGAAGTGTGAAACAACAGACGAAATGTTGAAGTGAAACTCTTCAGCGTCTTGGTAATGTGCCATCATTTTGTTTTATGCACACAAAGTAAACTACAGTTTGAACTAACAAGGTTCTTATACACATGAACAGGCTAAAAATTAAATGGCTCACACTGGACAGAAGATTGGAGAAACATCGTCTGATCTGATGAGTCAAATTCTGGTGTAACATTCAGGTGGAAGGTTCAGAATTTGGTGTAAACAGCATGAAAGCATGGATCCATGCTGATGTGTATTGGCAGCTCAGGCTGGTGGTGTAGTAGTTTAGGGGATATTTTCCTGGAACACTTTGGGTAACTTAGTGCCATTTGAGCAGTGTTGCATGAAAATTGTTGTTGACCACGTTCATCCCTGTATGACTATTTTCTGATGACTGCTTCCAGCTGTCACAGCCGAGGCCGCACAAAACAGACTGACTCAGAGCGAAACTCACATGGAGGCACAAGATAACGTGGTTTACAAGACTTTATTGCCAAGAGAACAAGAATATGAACTATAAACTAAGAACTGGTAGGGATAACCAGAAATGAGGACTATGAACTATGAATTAAGGATTTCTAGATCTGTGATATAAACGAGAAACTATGACTAGAACTAGGCACAAACATATTAAACATGAGCAACGTTAATTCATTTAGTAGACTTAGGTTCATGGCTCGGGGGAAGGGCACAGACATCGGGAAATGCAACCGCGAGTCTCCGAACTCTGCAAAGAAAAGAGAAGAGATTTAATGACAAAGCCCTGAAGTCCAGAGGAGGAGAATCAAAGTGGAGTCATCTCAGTCTTACAGCTTGCAGGTGGAAGACTGCCGAAAGGGGAGAGGTCGAGAGGTCCTGGTGAGCAGCCAGATTCCAGAGCGGGTAATCCGTAGAGCGCTGTGACGACGACTGGAGGGCAGCCAGGTGAGTAGAATAAACTGCAGATGCGAGAAACTGAACAGCCACGATTAAACCAGCAACAGGATGAGGGTGAGTATTGGTGGGATTGAGCGCAGCAGTCGGCTGGAAGTCTACAGAGATAAACATGGAATCAGTGGCTTTCTGTGAAAAACACCTCTTTAGACTAAGACTGTGGTATGCCAGCACTCACCCAGACCATGACACCAGCAGAATAACACACCATGTCAGAAAGCTCAAATCATCTTGAACTGGTTTCTTGAACATGACAGTGTGCACTGTATTCATATGGCCTCCACACAGAGCACCTTTGGGCTGTGGTAGAATGGGAGATTTACATGAGGGCTGAGCAGCCAACAAATCTTCACCAACTGTGTGATGCCGTCATGTTGATATGGAGCAAAATCTCTGAGGAATGTTTCCACATGCTGTTGAATGTGTGCCACAAAGAATTATGTTTCAAAGGGAACGACTTGCAGAGTGTATCGATAGTGGTGATCCAGTAAATGAGGGTCATTATTACACCTAACATAAATGTACAGTACCAGACACAGACAGGTACTGTTAGCCACTGTTAGACTCTGTTAAAGGGTTCATCAGATCTCTGCATCAACATTCACTTATCTAAAGTAATAAATAGCACAGCTCACGCAGTCTTAAACAAAACTTGTGACTTTTGTGAAAGTATGGAAACCACAAATCGGTTGTCTGTGTTGGTTTCCTTCCTCTTTACGGTATGAAATGAGCTTAATATTTGAATATCTGTATATTCCCAACATGAAATGGAAACTGTGCATGAAATCTTCAATACACTATAGGCTGGGTGGGGCGGTCTGAAACATGTACTCCCCCCATCCATGACACTATTTGTTAGAAGAGAAATAAATGCAATAAAATTATTATTTAGTGTTTTGGTTTTGATGATCATTCAATCATTTAACAAATATATATATATAGATAGATATAGATATAGATATGATAAATATCAGCAGATGTTTTGGAGGTACAGCGTCATGTTGCTCTTTATCGTCTGCTTTCAATTTATTGTGTTACATGTGGGGTCGGTTTAGTACAGGCATTAAAATGTGATCGGTCTCTGATTTTTATTTATTCTTTAAAGACATGCACTGTCACTTCTTGTTTGTCTTGCAGTCTGCTGCGTGAAGTTCTACTGCACTAACTGCACATAACACAGGCAATAAAAATAAATGCATTTCACTGGTGTGGTGATCAGGCAGCTGCATTTTACCACTGCAACACTTATTTTCAGTTTCATTAATTATATAACTTCTTATTTCTTAATTTTCTTGTGCTGCTCAGCATATCAGAAACCAAGAATGGTGATGAAGCACAGAGAAAGCATAAAATCTAAAACATGGAACAGTTTAACCAACCAGGCTTGCGGCTAACATGTGGCTAGCTCTGTGGACACTAGCAGTTATTTTTATTTTTACTCTTTCAATTTATAGACTTCCCCTAACCGCCCTCATATGTCGCTATAACACTACACTTGCTGAATGTGTGTGTGTGTGTGTGTGTGTGTGTGTGTGTGTGTGTGTGTGTGTGTGTGTGTGTGTGTGTGTGTACGCGCAGAATAGGCAAACTGTCTCAAGTGGTTTCAAGAACCCAAACAACATGAGTGCATGAAGTCACTTCTCCACAGGAACACAAAGATAAAAAATCTTATTTTTTTAGACCTTAAATGCCATCCTTTGAGAGCACCGCTCTTGCACGTTGAGAAAAAGTTTGAACCTTCTGGCCCTCGTTTCATCACACCACCACAAACACTTGCTTGAGTCTTATGACTGAGTTTTAGATTATAATTGGTCTTTGATGGGTTAAGGCAATGAAAGGGGCGTCGCTAAAGATACTGAAAAAACCTGCCTGTGTATTATGTGTACAGATGGGCTGAAAAACAAGACACAGCTGGGAGTGGGGCGCAAGTAAAAACAGTTACAGGCAAACAGTCACAAAGGAGGCAAAAATAGCAAAGAGTAAATCTAGAATAAGACACATTAGAAACCAAACCTTCAACCGAAAATAGAAATTACTGAAAGACAATTAACACAGACAATCTAACAGTAACCACAGTGACAGAGATAAAGAAGACAGAAGACATGGGACAAAGAGAAACCAGGAACCCATGACATGACACAACGACAGATCCACTCACCCAAACTACCTCAAACTCTGGATCTGGTCAACAGTTGTCAAGGTGCTGAAGGACAGATGGACACATGGATGGACAGGCTGTCTAAATCCTGTGGACAGAGCTAAGCAACCAAACAGCTGAAGCGACACTGATATGAGATATAAAGGATGCACAAATTATTATTTGCCATCTACTGAGAAACCTGACCCTGCTCCTTCACATCGACTCAGCCCAACTGTAAAATACCCACCTGCAGTGCAATCAGAGGTGTAAGGATGGTGTGGCTGTGTGTGTTTATTAAATCTATTTAATGAATGAATACCACTGCATATTAAAATATGAAATATAAAAACACATCCCCTCACTTACAAACAATGAAACCCATGAAAAAAATCCTTAAGTCCTTAAGAAATATTTATTAAAGATTATTTTTGATTAAATAATATATATCAGTGCATTCCAGTCAGGTTATTATGAGAGTGAAAGCGTTGGTAAATAAGTCACATTCTTAAAAAATAAACAAAGCCACAGTAAATAAAAAATCTCTTTGAGTTGGCAGATACATAAAACAGTCATCAGTGCATGGAGACGGAGCTATAATGCATTTGAATGATCGCATTAGAAAATGAAGGAAGCAAGATTGTACATGTGTACATATACTGATCAGGACAGTGAGTGTTATTAAAAAGCAGTGCATAAAAATTAAATCTATGTTGAAACCACATTCATGCACAAATTTGAATACATTTGAAATGTCCTACACTATACATATCAAACAAATTAAAGGCCTAGCTGTCATGGATAATTTCTTCTTCATTCCCAGTTTTCCAAAAGACCATTAACCAAAAACGCTCAACACTCTTTAATAAATACAAACACATCCTTACAGATTCAATGGTAGATTTTCCTGACTGTGCTGTACAGCGCAGATGAATCTTCCACCTGTTCACCTCTTAATCTGTAATGATAAAAATACTGAATTATGAAGATTTTATAATAAGAATCTCACAATATTATGACCATTAATTAAGAAAAAAAGTCATAGCAACAAAAATCAAAGCAATGAACATTTTTCAACATTGTGGACAAATAAAGAGACTCACCCTTGGGCTCCATTAATAAACTTGACAAGAGAGTATTCCACATCTCCCCCTCCCTCTTCCTCATCCTCTTCATTTTGTCCTTTGGGTTTAGTGGGCATAATGTTGGAGTAGAGAGGATCTTCTTGGCTCTTTGAGAAACTGACACTGGCGTAGCAAAGGTCGTCCTGCTGCTCTGCTGCTGGAGCTGAAGGGCCATCATGTTCTGGAGATGCACTTTTCTGAAGAAAAAATGTTTCAGCAATAAGAATACTTGATCCCAAATTAATCACACAGCAACAGGGTTGGACATCATAGAAAGAGTTGATCTGAGTGGTAGCAAAGAGGGTAACTCTTCGAATTATTTTCCATGTGTGGACTAAAGGCTCAGCACATGGATTATATCCCTCTGTTATTTGTTTCCATGCATCCCCTTAGTTGAGTCCTGATAGAGGAGAACACATCTCAACAACAAGCTTCTGCTATCACAGCTCCACAACATTTTTACTTTTGTT
Organism: Pelmatolapia mariae; assembly: GCF_036321145.2. Classification (NCBI taxonomy): domain Eukaryota; kingdom Metazoa; phylum Chordata; class Actinopteri; order Cichliformes; family Cichlidae; genus Pelmatolapia; species Pelmatolapia mariae. The sequence goes on along the minus strand of NC_086232.1, from coordinate 7,941,308 downwards.
GGAATCCTAAAAATTTTCTTTTACCTCTTTTACATTTATCTGTTTCATTTTCTTTTTCATTTTTTCTTCTGTAATTCTGTGCAATGTAGAACAACTGTCCATCCATCCATCTGTCCGTCCCTCCGTCCGTCCATCCATCCATCCATCCATTCATCCATCCATCCATCTTCTTCTGCTTATCCAGGGCCAGATCGAGAAGCCCAGACCTCCCTCTCCCCAGCCACCTCCTCCAGCTTATCCTGAGAAACACCAAGGCATTCCCAGGGCAGCAGAAAGATATCATTTCTCCAGTACATCCTGGGTCTGCCCCAGGGCCTCTTCCCAGTGGGACATGCCTAAAACACCTCACTCAGGAGGCACCAAGATTCATCCTTGTCAGATGCTCGAACCACCTCAACGGGTTCCTTTCAATATAGAGGAGCAGCACAGCTCCACTCTGAGCCCCTCCTGGATGGCCAAAGTTCTCACCCTATCACAGAGGGAGAGGTCAGCTACCCTTCGGAGAAAGCTCATTTCCAATCGCTTGTATCCACAATTGTGATCACTTGTGATCATATGTGAGGGTAGGGATGTAGATCAATAGTAAACTTAGAACCAATTCTCAGTTAGGACAACTGTGTGCAGCCATAACCAGAGATACTCCTACAGTACAGCTCTTTCACATTAGTTTTGTATTTATCTTATGTGTGATTACCTTTTAATCACCTTTTCTTCCTTACCTGTGCCATGCTGTTTGGCCTCTCTTTGGAGAAAATGACTTTTAAGGGCCTCGTTTTTCTATACAGAACAAGGAAAGAACATTGAACAATGAGCATTGGAATTTCAGGAATCTTTGGATGACAACAGTGAAAAACTACTTGTAGTTAATTTTAAAAACTGATCTGCTCACCTTATGAATATGACTGCAGAGAGGATTATGATAGCCAAAAAGAAAATAGTCATCGATGCAATTGCAGCTGATTTCACTGAACCTGGGAAACAAACTCTGGATTAGTAACTGGATTACAGGATTTTGGGTCTATTAAGAATGAACATAAAGCATATCAGACCAAAACCTTCTAGTTTATGACTCACAGACTGTGGTTTTGCATCTAATTCTTGCTAAAGTGCCATTATTTTCATGTCCTAATGATGGGATTTTGTCTTTAAATATGAATACCACAGGGAACTTTTCATCTGAAGGGAAGATGTTTTCGTTTTTTCTGAAGATATAATTAACATTGATTTGAAAATGTAGTTGTTAGTGAACAATTACCCCAACATTAAATGCAAGACAGATTTAAAAGACTTATAGAAACCTTACCCAATGTTTTGGGAGAGACTCTTTAACTGGTTTAAAAGGCTCCACAGTGACAGTTGCAAAGGGTCTATGAAAATCACTACAACATATTTAAGACTAGATATTACCTTTATTGGCTGAAGAACCGCATTACTGGAGGTTAGGGACTGTGCTAGTGGATGAGATGGTATAGTTTTTCTAACAGATGATTTGCCAAAAACTGAAAAGTTCCAAGGTCGCATAAAGGCTGACACTGAAAGGCAACATAAACGAGTAAGGTCACGAGTAGGGAAGTTCCTATGAGACCATCATAACACTTAAAAATGTAGATGTTTCCTACAAAAAAATTGCAAAGAAAGTCAAGGTGTCAGTGAGTACAGTTTCCTTTAACATCATAGAAACTCAGAAACTGTGCAAACTCTGAGAGGAAGAGGTCTGGCAGACACGAACCACAACTGAATCAGAGGACAAGTTTCTGAGAGTTAACAGCGTGATACGTCGCTCACAGGACAACAGCTTCAAGCACAGCTTAATAGTGGTCGTAGTAAACAAGTCTCAGTTTCAGCTGTTAAGAGAAGAGTTTGAGCTGCATGTTTGACAGGATGAGTTGCAGCAAGAAAGCCATTGCTAAGACGTCAGAATAAGACAAAGAGGCTTGCCTGGGCCATGAAACACCGACACTGGACTACTGAAGACTGGAAAAAGGTATTATGGACTGATGAATGAAAATTTGAAATTTTCAGTTCATCACGCAGGATCTTTGTACGTTGTCGAGTAGGCGGAAGGATAGCTCCACAGTGGGTGGCATCAACTGTCAACCATGGAAGAGGACGTGTGATGGTCTGTGGCTGTTTTGCTGGATCCAGGGTCGGTGACTTGTACAGAGTGAGAGGCACTCTGAACCAAAACGCCTACGACAGCATTCTGCTTAGCCATGCAATACCCTCTGGTATGTGCCTAGTTGGTCAGGGGTTCATCCTACAGCAAGATAATGACCCAAAACACAAGCCCAAGCTATTCCAGAACTACCTCAGGAAAAAAGAACAAGATGGGAAGCTTGAAACCATGAAGTGGCCAGCACAGTCTCCAGAGCTAAACCACAGTGAGCTAGTTTGGGATGAACTGGACAGAAGAGTGAAAGCAAAGCAACCTACAAGTGCTGCATGTTTATGGAAACTTCTGCAACAGATATGCGAAGAACTCTCTGAAGAATATTTCATGTCTATTGTAGAAAGAATGCCACGGGTATGTTCAGCTGTTGTATCTGCCAAAAGTGGCTACTTTGATGAGTCAAAGGTTTAGAATACATTTTGGAAAGACTGGGATGATCTAAAAACTTTTGACTGGTAGTGTACATTTTTCTATTTTTTGCGTAGTAGTATTATCTTTAGGTAATGCTGTATCTATTTATTCCTGATCCAATCTTATTTTCTCAATGTCAAAGTACTATAGAATGGCACTGTCATCTATTTTGCGTGATTACAACTTCAACAAAAAGAGAGAACTAGGGAGTGTAGCCGTCTGTAACATCTTTGAACTGGTAAATGCTGTTTTACATTAATAAAGTAAGAACAATATAACTAGTATTTCAGGAACTGCCCAGCAAAGACAACGATGTTTAACTGTCTAGTTGATGAGTCACGCACACACCTAGATCCAAGTGTAATATTTCTAAATGTATCAATTTTCAGGTCAATTTTTATTTATTAATTTCTGAAATGATGAAATGATCCAGAGATAAATGGGCAAATTTATAAATTTAGTCACCTACTTGCTGTAACAATCAGCTGTAAGGTGGAGTTATGATGTCCTCTTGTGTTCTGTGCAACACAGTAATAACTGCCAATGTGTTCGGGTCTGAAGTCAGTGATGGTGAAGTTGTGTCCTGATGCTTTTGGTGAGTCTTCATCCTCCTTGTACCAGGTGTAATTAGCTGCTGGGTTAGCATCACTGCTACAGGTCAGAGTCACTGAACTGCCCTCCACTATCTCAGCAGAGGGACTCACTGACACAGAGGGAAGCTTTGGAGGATCTGCAGCATATTGGAGACCAGTCGTCAATATTTAAAAGCCTTGTTTTGTTTAGGTTTATCAGAATTTTTATTTTTTTTTTACATTTTTAGAAACCCAATAATGCAGAGTCAGAATATATAGAATACATAAAACACATTGTTGTAAACTCTTTGCATGTACAGTACATTCAGAAAAGTGTTCACCGTGCTTCACTTCCAGTTCTACATTTTTGTAATGTTACAGCCTTATTTCAAAATCAGCTGATTCGTTATTAACAACAATGTCAACCATAAAGTTCTACACACAATACACCATAATGACAAAGTGAAAACATTTGCTGACCATTTAGAATAAGGCTGTAATATGACGAAATATGGAACAAGTAAAGTACGGAAAATACTTTCTGGATGTACTGTAATGCCAGTCTTAATCCAGTTTATCCTGTTCACACAGGGGCGCAGTGACAGACTATAAATGGTGAGCATTAAAGCACACTAACAGAGAAAGAGAGAAACATTCATATTGATCGCTACTGCCAGATTAGAATTACTGATTAACCTCATATGCATGTCCTTGGACTGTGGGAGGAAGCCAGAGCACCAGGAGAGAACCCACACAGGGAGAACATGTAAACGCCACACAGCTGGCAAGAAGATTCAATCCCAGAACCTTATCATACTTATAATTATAGTTTAACATGTTTGCATCATAGATAGTATAAAAGATGGACATGACTTGAAAAAGGGGGGAGGAGAGTCCGACTATAAAACCACTTACTTACTGCCAAAGACTCAATAACAAGTCATTTGTCAATTAGCATATAATTTTGAAAAAAGTATGACCAAAAATTCTGGAGTCTTTTTTTAGCCTCATCTAGTGCTATGAGTGAGTACTTAATAGAGCAATTATTAGCAACTAGTCATGCTTTCTGAGCTGTTCACTGAAATACTTACACTCGACATCTATGTATAGAGTTACGGACTGTGCTGGTCCATACAGATTCTCAGCTTTGCAGGAGTAGTTCCCGCTGCCCTCAGAGCTGATGGAGGATAAATGGTACCTTCCCACTGGTCCATGAAGCAATAATTTGTTCTCCTTGTACCAGGTGTAATTAGCTGCTGGATTAGCATCGCTGCTGCAGGTAAGATTCACTGAACTGTCCTCCACTATCCCAGCAGAGGGACTCACTGACACAGAGGGAAGCTTTGGAGCATCTGGAGGAAATATGGAAAATATACTAAAAAACATGTATTGCTGTTCGATGTTTAACCTAAAATTTGAGACATATTAAACCTTTTCTATAACTGAATACTGTTACAGGTTTTACACCTCTGACTCTGTATCGGGGTTTGCAAGGTGTGGCCTGGTTTAGTTTTTAAAAATTGCAGCTAAAACTATTAATTCTGCAAAGATAACTGTCTTCACTCACATTTCACATTGATAAAGATGACTTCAGATGGTCTTTGGCCCAGCTCATTCTTAGCGGTACAATGATACTCTCCAGAGTCAGAAGACAGGATGGAGCTGAAGATGAGCTGTTGTTCTGTACTGATTGGCTTTTTGTCCTTGTACCAGGTGTAATTAGCTGCTGGGTTAGCATCACTGCTGCAGGTCAGATTCACAGAGCTACCCTCCATTATCTCAGGAGAGTTATTGAGCACCAGTACTGAAGCAGATTTTGGAGCATCTAGAAGAGAGAATATTAACCTTCTAAGACCCAAACTCTTCCACGGCATGCATTTTTAGTTTCTCTTTGATATTTGGGCTGATTGGGACCCGAAGAATGTAAAAACAAAGAATTACCAGATTTTTTTTTACCTGATTTTTGTTTCTAAGAAAAAATGAGAGCCACATATGAGGATATTCGTTTAAAATTTCGATAGAACAGTAGCAGTGTAATGTCCTTGTAGAGCAAAATTAAGTATTTTGGTCTAAATAACACAAAATGTGATGTCCACATATGTGGATGCCAGGTCCTAGGAGGTTAAGATTGATTAGATTCGATTTGATTTTAACAAACACAATAAATAAAGCAATTTGATTATCAGTCATTTTCTGAATCTGTTATTTTCAGCATATAAATTTGTTGTGTATAGATCAGGCGAGTTTCTCAGTCTTACTGCTTATGTTGCATAAATTCACAGAACGGACTTTCTCTGTATAGTCAGAACACTGCTGCTTATCTCTTGTTCAAAATTACCACACAGGTACAAGTACCACAATGCTCATTACATTGGTAACAGTATCTTCTAAAGTAATGAATCATGCCTTCCAAAAACAAATTTAATGATGATATGACAAGGCTATAGTTTATGGTTGGTTGATATCCTCAGCTTTTAGAATAGATTGTTTGGTTTGAAATGGGTAATTAGTTCAAGTTTAGTAAACACGTATTTATCACAAGTTTAACATTGATATCCATATTGTGACTGCAGAATCATCATGTTCCTGAATTAGGAAAAAAAAGTCAAATGAAATAGGCCTGGCATGAACGATCTTTCCAAACTTCCAAAGGAAGAGCTCCTTGTTTCCTTACATTAAGCAGATTTCCTGCTCAAAAATCGTTCAGCTGGGCAGTGAAAGGAGCTGATATATTGTCTTGATGCATTCTCAATCATCCAGGAAAGTAAATCTCAAAAAGTTGAATCTGTTCATCTGGACGTAGCGTTTTGTGGGAGAAACGTTTCGTCACTCATCCAAGTGACTTCTTCAGTCTCAGCTGACTACAGGTTTCCCCAATCTTATGAACAGTACATTTGCATAATGACTGAAACCAGCCCACTGAAGGAACAATGGGCTGGGAGGTCAGTTCCTTAATTATAATTATGCAAATTCTCATGACCATTGATCAACAACCACTGACCAAAACCCACTGATCAAAGACCACTGATCAATGGCCATGAGTACCATTCACAGAGAGTTGGGGAATGGCTGCAATCACAGCATTGTAAGATGGCGAAAGATGTACCCTTAGGCCCCCTCCTCGATTCAGAGATGGTCTTTCCCTTTTCACGTAAATGGCCTCCCTGACTCCGCGCTCAAACCAGCATTCCTCCCTGTCCAGGATGTGTACATCCTCATCCTTGAAAGAGTGTCCACTGGCCTGTAGGTGTAAATAGACTGCAGAGTCCTCGCCTGACGAGGTAGCTCTTCCGTGTTGTGCCATCCGCTTCGCTAGAGGTTGTTTGGTTTCCCCGATGTATAAATCCTGGCAATCCTCCTGGCACTTAACAGCGTACACTATGTTACTCTGTTTGCGTCGGGGGACCCGATCCTTGGGGTGGACCAGTTTTTGGCGCAGCGTATTTTGGGGTTTAAAAGCCACAGAGACCTGGTGTTTAGAAAAAATGCGTCTCAACTGCTCCGATACTCCTGACACATATGGGATCACTACAGGTTTTCGCTTGGGCAGCGGTTGTCCTTCTCTCCTGGATCGGCTGGAGCTTTCTTTAGGTGCCTTTCCCGCTTTGACAAAAGTCCAGCTGGGATAACCACATTTACTCAGGGCCTTCTTGATGTGCTGTTCTTCTGCCTCCCTGGCCGCTGTGTCAGTGGGGATGGCGGTGTTCGCTCTGTGTTGTAGCGTCCTGATGACACCTGTTTATAAGGTTTGGGGAAACCTGCAGTCAGCTGAGATTGAAGAAGTCACTTGGATGAGTGACGAAACGTTTCTCCCACAAAACGCTACGTCCAGATGAACAGATTCAACTTTTGGAGAGCTGATATATCCTGTCCTCTGATCACGAACACACTTAGTGTAAATCAATGCAGGCTTCAGTTTTCTGACCCTGACTCCAACTATCATCACTTTAAAGTTATTTATAATCTGTCAGAATGATGAAAGTCTGTGACTGAAACGTGAATTGAACTCACACACTGGTGGAGAGCGGTAATCTTCATGTCCTTTGAAAGCACAGGAGATGATGTCTCCAGGACTGAACAGATCTTGATAGGAACTTTGTTCAACCATAAACTGATTGTTCTTGAACCAGACGAAAGAAAGACGACCAGCTGGACTGCAGCTGCTTTCACACTTCAGCTCTGCCTCAGTCTGAGACTCATGGACGGATATTATTCTGCTCACCTTCACCTGCAGAACTGTGTGAAATAAAAGTATTCACATTGTTAAATAGTCAAACCACAAATACACCAACGAGTAAATAATTAAAAACTTTACACAGGTTTTAGCACAATTTAACACAATTGAGTTTGTAAAACTGAACTGAATAAAATGTGTCAGTGTGTGTTGATCAGTACCTGTGACAGTCAGAGTTGTTCCAGGTAAACTACTCCTCCATTCAAATCTTTGTGTTTTGAATTTGAAGTGATACTCGGCTGAATCACTCTCTGTCAGGTCTCTGATTCTCAGAGTGGAGCGTCCTGTCTCTGTTTCAATCAGCTCAACACGACCTGCATACTGGGAGTCTTCTCTGAGGTCCTCAGATTCACGACCAGAACGGAACCAGGATGTTGATTGGATTGGACTTTCATAGCTGTTGTAAGTAGAAGAAATGTCCACTGATGATCCTTTAAATGCACAGATTCTTCTGTTACTGTAATTCACTTTGTTGCATGAATCACCTCGGACACCTGAAACATAAAATGATTTTGAAGTCAGATTTAGAAAGTCGTGACAGTGAGTTTGACTGTTTTTATTCAGATGTATATAGTGACTCCACCAGAGGGTTTTATGTTACTGAAATAAACTCACACACTGAAGGAGAGGTTGAAGCTTCATGACCTCTTACAGCACAGGAGTAGCTATCTGAAGGATTCAGATTGTCTGGATACAAATTCTGGTGTGACTGAGTAGAAATTTTCTGTCCATTTTTGTACCAGATGTAGGAGGGACGCTCATGTAGTCGACAACTGCTCTGACAAGTCAGTGTTGCCCAGCTAGAATATGATGCTGTCTTCACGTGTACCTGAAGAGCTGATTATGCGAAGAAATAAAATCAGAGCAGAAATGCAAAGATCTATTATCCATATGCAAACACACAGAGTTATGTTTATAAAAATTTCTGACTGATGTGTAAATAAAAATGTTACCTGTGACAGTCAGAGTGACTCCAGGTAAACCAGTAAAACTTTTCTGGTCTGTTTCAAACCTGAACTTGTACACAGCTGAGTCGCTCTCTCTCAGGTCTCTGATTGTCAGAGTGCAGCTCTTCCAGTGAGAACTGTACGACACTCGACCTGCATACACCGAGTCTGTTTTCAGATCTTCAGGGTTATAATTGTTCCATTTAGTGAACCAAACTCTTTTTAACACATTTACTCTTGAAGGGTATTTGAAGGAGCAGCCTATGACCACTGTTGATCCTTTTACAGCACAGATCTGAGTAAAAGTGTAAGTCACTCCATAATCATTCTGACTCTGTACCACTGTAACACAGAACACATCAGAAACCAGATTAATGACAACAACAAACATATCTTGTGTCAGTAAAAGTTCTGAGAACCTTTCCTCAGAATAAGCAGTACACATTTATTGTTCCTGACATTTTTTATCATGCATATGGTATTAAGTATTTAGGAAGGTATTTTTGTTGTTGTTATTGTTCTTGTTGTTTACATATGTGAGATCATCTGTCCATTCAGAAGTCTTCATCCAGTCAATATCTGAGTGAGTTAATGATGTGATTTTTCTCTGAAAATAAGTCTTTGCAGGCTGTGAGAATGAGTCAAAACAGTAAGTACATCCATCCATTCGCTGGCAGGGGGGTGGAGCCTATCCCAGCTGTCTTACGGCAAGAGGCAGGGTACACCCTGGACAGGTCACCGGTCTGTTGCAGGACTAACACATAGACAGAGACAACCATTCACTCACATTCACTCCCACATTCACACCCATGGGCAATTTAGTGTTTCCAATTAACCTACCCCCACAAACTGCATGTCTTTGGACTGTGGGAGGAATCAGAGTACCTGGAGAGAGCCCACGCAAACACAGGGAGAACATGCAAACTCCACACAGAAAGACCCTGGCCTGATGGTGGAATTAAACTCAAAACAGTAAATCAGTAAACCAAAAACAAGATAATAATAATGGTATCTGTGGGTTTGTTATTACAAATATGACAATTTGCATAATACATCCAGTACAGGAATATGACAAAAATGTTGTCAAAACTTCTATGTCAAATAAATTGCAGTGGCATGAAAGGGCCTTATATAGTGTAGTAAATTATTTATGTGACAAACAAATTTCGCTGTGTGCCTAGAATTTATCTCACAATATAATTTACAAAACATGTTTTGGAACCAGGAACCATGTGTTTGTGCAAAAAAAAAAAAAAAAAAAATGGCTGGGAATTCACTTTCTGTTAATCTTTTTGTTTCTGTTGAGAAACAGCAGCCTGAAAATTGTATTTGTCCATTAAATGCAGTGGAGACAATAAATAAAAAACCTTTTCTACAATTTTTCTTTTCTGTATTCAGTTGCAGTACTGGAAATGCTAACCTTTTCAACCTTTTCAACAGCTCTGTGCTGCAGATGGTGTGGTGTGGAAACCAATCAAAAACAGTTCAGTTGTGATCTACATCAAGACTGACTTACTATTACAGAATTACCTGGCAGAGAGAGAAGGAAGAGAACCAATCCAGTTGCTGCTGCAGTTGAACTCATGGCTGTTCCTCTCCTCTCATAAATCCCATCAGCAGGTAGATCACATAACATGTAAGATTTTGTAAACCAGCCACAATTTCTTCCAGTGTTGAAGATGCTGTCTCTGAAGACCGTGCTTTCTGTGGTTGGAAAATGTAACAGAGATATCTGGCTGTCTTCCTTCCTCTGTACATGCTTAACATGCATGAACAGACTTTAAATGTGTAAACCCCCGCGCTTAAATAAAGAAGTGATTCTCTCACAACACTTTGCATGCAGCTTTATGTTCTTAAAATATCACCTAAAGAAAAAAGGACTGCCTCTGATACAACTGCTGAGGACAATAGAAAACATTTTAACATGAGTCTTTTTTGAAGACTTCAGGCCTGACCTTATTAATGACATTGATCATTTTCAATTTGGGTTCACATGTTTAAGTTAAGTTTAAATCTCTCTTGAGTTGTTTTTTGTCCAGAAGGAAGATAATAACTGCTGAGTGGAATCTGGCTGAACAACAGTTCAGTAGCAGGATGGCTAACAAAAAGTATGCTAGGTATAGCTAATATACTGATAGAGTTTTAAATGACTAAAACAGGAGCCGTGGCAAGTTAGGGTAACCCTTAAAACAAGTTTAGTGACAAATAAGGAAGTACTACTGACCTGTAGTGACGATGATCAAATCAGAAAACAGAATTACCAGAGCCAGAGTGGTGTGGCTGGTAAAAGTGAGGGTAAAAGATATCCTGATGCAAAAAGGAAACACAGCCTGTCACAGCCCCACAGCCATGTGCCTTGCTTTTTGCCTTGAATTCTTAGTTATTATAATCAAGAGTGAGTTACTATGTTGTTATCTTGTTATTCCTCCGTAGGAAGTTTAGATTAAGATGCCACGTCAATACTTGCTATTTCACATATGGATGTGCAGTTTAAATATTTGTGTGCTGGAAAAGACAGAAGGTTTGCTGTGTCTCCCAGCACAGTCTCACAAGCATGGACAAGGTTACAGGAGACAGGCAGCAGCACCCTGACTGCCATTAAGTATCAGGATGAAATCCCTGGACCCAGTGTCATTACTGCTGCAGCGTGCTACTTTCGTGCAAAGTCTTTATAAAATCAAGTAGACTATGGTAGAAGATGGCTGTTTTCTAAAGCTCTAGAAATCCAAGAAGTCCAACAAATGCAGCGCCTCCAAAAAGCTGTTAAATTACTCTTCTAAAAGATTCAGTATTCAGCAAAGGAGTAAATAATGCAGTGGGATTTTGAGTTCTTAATCACACTTAAAAGTTATATTCAAAACCCTTGTTATGAATCCTGATTCTGTTTAAACTGCTTTTACCTCAGTTAGAGGACTGCACGGTTAAGATGCAACCACAACATCTAAAATCCCTCTACAGTTCTCTTTTGCCACAATGAGTAAACAAACCATTTCACCAGGGGCAAACCAGAGCACAGGATTAGAAAACGAAACCAGCAGATACAGATACAGAACATCGCAGCTCAAACCAGCCGCTGAATACTGTGGTTAATAAAAAAGTGGCAACTGGTGTGGCAGCTGGAGCCTGGTAACACGAGGGCTTCACTTGCAGGTGGAGCAACCACAAAGCCAGCCAGACTCGCCACCTGAGAGAGAAAGAGGAAGAGGAAAACAAAACCCATGACCAATAAGATCAGTGGGTGTACAGCAGTGTTCTTTTTCAAAGTTGTGTTCATACCTCTCATTGGTTAAGAACCTGCTCGATGACGGACTTATGATCTGCAAAGGGCACTGGGACCTCCTCATGAAATCCACAGCGTGTGTAGATTAGTTTATTAACAGTTGACGCATAACAAAAAAGACTAAGTGAGGTATGTGCTGACTCAGCAAGGACTCTATAAAGAAAAGTGAAACACAACACAGGAGAGTTTTCCTTATTAATATTTTCACCTGGTGCCTGTGAACTTTCCATTCATTCTTTTAAATGCTTTGGATTCAGTTTAATTCAGTTCAAGTTTATTTAGAAAGCACCAAATCAAAGGTCCCCTCAATGACCTTTGTACTGTAAGGTAAAGACTCTTAAGTAATAAGGATCACAGTGGGCTCATTACTTGGGCATTACAGCTGTCACTGCTTATTTTCTAACATTACACAGAGCAACATGCCAAGCACACGTATGTGTATCAAGACAGATGGTCATCAGTACAGCCACCTCCTCTGCCACCGATAAAAGACAGCATGGATGTGCAGTAGGTGTCATTATGTTTATTTAATATGAAGCCATCATTTAGCAGTCTCAAAGGATTAATTACTAATGAAGCTGCTCGTGACCATTATCATTGACACGTGTCATTGTCCACCCGACATGTACTTGTTCTTTTAATCACTCTGATTCTGACTGAAATGAAAATGAATACATTATACAGATATGAATACAGCTGGTTTTATTTAGACCTTTCACAAAACACTGTGTTGTTGCCAAACCTGATGGCTGTCCTGCTGCAACTAATAAGACAAAACAAAAGAAATTAATCAACCAAAACCAAAGATCTTGATTCGTTAATCTTTATTACTCCGTGCTGGATACACTGGATGTGACTGTTTCCTTCATCAAAGAAGTGATTTTTATCTGTCCTCTTAGGAAGACACATATGCTCTGACATTTCCCCCTCGGTGAAGTTGGGGCCTACAGCGAAAAGCTTTCCCAAGCTGCTCTGATGACGGTGTCATCAAATGAAAGTTATCAAGTAGCTCAGGATGTAGAGCGGGTCATCTACTCATCAGAAGGTTGGTGATTTGGTGCCTGGCTGCTCTCAGTCCGCATGCCAAATATCCTTACACTTCCTTCAGAGTATAAATGTGTATGAATAAAAAGCACTTATGCTTTGAAAAAAAGTGCATGTATGAACAAATGTGAATGAGGCAAATTGTATGAAGCACTTTGAGTGCTCTGATAGAGTAGAAAAGTGCGCTATAATAACCAGTCCATTTACTATTTAGCAAGGACAGCAACCAAAAAAAGATTAACATGTTCACAAACAGGGATTATACTGGAAAAGGACGAGTTGATTCCTAAACTAAAAGCTGGAAGAGAAAGTGGAGACGTGTCTTTTTGAAACTTAACTGAAAAAGAAGCAAAGTGCTTTGGGTTGATAAGAACATGCTTGTATAGCCGGCTGCCAAGAAAATACAATAAAATGAGGAAAAATGTCACCAAACTAAATCTAAAAGTAAAAGAACGCCGTAGAGCCAAGCAGAACAAAGCCATATAACAGAATGTTTTGCAGCACATGAAAAGATGTCAACAACCTACATTAGTGGAAGGGAAGCTTTAACACAAAGTCCAATGAAATTGCAGGTTCACTTTGCAGGGTGAGGTGCATTAATTAAGAAAGCAATAAAATAGCTTATACATTTTCTACATGAAAATAGAAGAGATAAATCTGAGTTCATGAATTTAAACTGTGCCAAAGTCATATTTTTCTGTTGTAGCTTAAATTTAGATGATGAAGAGACTCCAAAGTCTGCACACTAAAAACATAAACAGCATGTTTTTCATTCAAAAACTCTGTCATATCACTAACTCAGAAACCTAATTCAGATCATATACAAATTCCACATAGCAGTAAAAGGACAGGACTCACTATGGCAAACACCGGTTTGCTCAGATGTGGAGATAAGTATACAGTAGCACTGAAAACCTGGGATTCTGTACCAGTGATGCTGATGAACAAAGACAGAAACCCCTCACATAAATATAAAGGTATCATATTTGTTGAATTCTATGAATTGTGTATGGTATGTTTTCAAAATGTGGACCCTAACCCTGATAAAATCACATTTGCAGTGCTTCTTTAATCTTCATATCTCTGATGTAACTACCTCCACAGGGACATGTTAGATTTACAGTTCTTTGGATTCATTTGTTTTGAGTGTCCACGGATTCTCTTCAGGTCGTTCCTGGTTCTGGGTACGTCATATAAATTTATGCTAATGTTAGATAGTTAACACTGTTTAACCTGCTTCACTTGCTGCCACTGTTCATCAGTCCATCCAATAAACATTTCAGAATAAATACATGTAACAATTTAGTAATAAGTCTGAAGAAACTGATTCCTCTGAAGGTTCTCAAGTTCACGAACATACAATACCTGACAGAGAGGAGGAAAACTGACTGATCCACTCGTGGTGCTGATAAACCCACAGCTGCTCCTTTCATCTCTATTCAAACCCATCTGCAGGCACACTCTGCCCCGGGCAAACTCAGTTACCTAACATATAGAGCACTAATTCAGGAGGATGTGGTCTCGGACAACACAAACAAACAAAAAAACACTTATGTTTAGATTGTGGTTGGTAGACTCCTCAACAATAAATCAAATAGCTCACAATGGGATTGTTTTCTTCTGCCTCACATTACTGAAAAATAAGAGTTTAACACGCATGAACACACATAATGAGAGCGTCTGTATCTCTGTCTTCTGTTTTAATAACACAGAGCCGATATAAGAAGATCAAACCATCACTCCCAAACCCGAGAATGTCTCTGAAGAACAAATGCAAGCAGCTGGAAACTAAAACAACAAGCAGTAAAGGGAAATAAAAGGTCTCATATATCAGTTTTTATTGTTTTATGCAAATATTTATACATTTTATATGCAAAATCTCGTTTTACTGATATGAAAATAACTTAATTTTAAAATCTACCCCAGTGTCGGACTAAAGTGTTTCCAACATGGTTCAACCAAACATCTGGCCCATAAATCTCTGTGACATGCGTCTGTGCACAAACCAGGAGCTCCTGTGGCTGTTTCTGAAATCCAAGTGAAGCCTCAAGAAATACATTTCCACTGAGGACCATCCCTGCTACAAGATTTTATTTAAAATGGATTTATTCTTCCCCGGATCAGGGTCTGCATAATGTCCTTCATTATTTCAGAGTCACATCTTCTGACTTTGGTTATCACATGTGATCCATGTCTCAGGTTTCTTCACAAACATTCAGTTGTCAGTGTTCCCAAGTGGACCGTCTTCTCCTCTTCCTCACCGATCGCTGCTTTTCTTGTTCCCTTGTCCTTCTTTGATGTGCCTTGCGGGCAGGAGCTGGAAAGATAAGGGACATCATGGTTGCCAAGGCTTCTTGTCTCGACCTTGCTGGTCTGGTATGTGTTTGAAGCGGCACTTGTCGCCATAGAAACAGCCTGTGGTCCGCCAGTAAAAGCACTCATCTCCATTTAAAGGTGCCCGCCATCGGGACCTGTGTGGACAGAAGCGGAGGAGATCCGATAAGAGATCAATAAGAAAAGTAACATCTCTCAGCTACTACTGAAAACTATTCTACAGTGATTTTGTTTGTGTCACACTGTAAGGGACCCCTCTGGAAACATTAATGAGTCACTTTGTACCCAGAGGCAGCTGGACTTGGCTGAGTTCCTGCAGTGTTGGAGCAAAAGCTGCTGTTGCTTCTTTGCACGGAGGGCACAGTCCTGTGGATCCAGCGATCTGGGTACCGCATCACCAGCTTGTTGCCCCCGAGCTCCACCCCCTGGACAGAAGGGCACAGTGCAGTTAAACTTTTTTAAGACAAATTTTCATGAAAATATTCAGTTTTTTGACACTCAGAAGTGTCCATCAGCGTAACGCAGACAGTCCAATGATGAAGACGGTTTCTAGGCCCGTCACACACCTGCAGCTTGTCCAGGGCTTTGGCAGCCATGTTGGCGTTCTTGAAGTTGACAAAGGCACAGAAGCGTTCATGAAGAACTCTGATGCTTTCAATCTCACCGAAGCTGAACACACAGAGAAACAGTTAATACTATTAATAAACTATCACTGCTGGAAACTCTTTAAAGCTTTAATGTCTTCAAAGACACACAGACACACACAGTCTTTACATTTTGAAGAGATCACAAAGGTCCTTCTCTGTAACTTCCTGTGTAACGTTCCCAACCCACAAAGAGCGACAGTTTCTGAAAGACAGGAGGGAAAAAAAGAGAAGAGAAAGAAACGAGTGTGGCGACCACAAAGAAGGGAAAGTGTGGTTATTGTTCAGTGTTAACAGATGACAAAGATGCAGAACTATTTTCTCACTTGTATCTACATGTCTCTTTCTATGAAGGAAATAAAAGAAACTTGTTGTGTTTCATTCCATTCAAATCACAAAAAAGATTTCCCTGAAAGGTGCTCTGTGTTTCTGAATCTGCTGTGATGATCGGTGAGGTAATAACCTACCCACTCTGGTCCTGCTGAGAAAAGAGCTTCAGAGCTACGAGAGAGACAAACAAAATACTTCACAAAACGATATAAAGAAACAAACTGCTTACATTTGCTTAAATTTTGGTGTTTTATTACAAAATACTGTCATTATGCAACAGTGCTGCCTCATGGTGGACAAAGGTGGCATTGCAGGCAGTTCTTACTTCTGGCTTCAAATGAGTTGACGACTGCCTGAACAGTGGTGAACTTCTGCAGAAGCTCTTTGCTCTGCGCCTCATCGAAACCCATCTCCTGCAAAAACAAAGTTAAAAATCATTTATGTCAGACAATAGAAACATTTTACTGTCATCACTTGGAAAGCAACATCGGCTCGAGTTTGATTTAATAAACACAGAATTGACTTGTTATTGCTCATTTTCAGCAAAAAAGAAATCTTACAAAATATTTGCTTTACAACAATAATAAGCTTTTATCTACTTTTTAATTCAATTCAATTCAATTTTTATTTATATAGCGCCAAATCACAACAAAAGTCGCCTCAAGGCGCTTTATATTGTACAGTAGATTTAAGGCATCTAAGTTCAATTTCTAATCTCACATTCGATGAAATTGAAATGTAAACTGCAACAGATACACACATCTAAAACAGTGTGAATAAATGAAGGAATCTGGTTGAGTTTAAGGACACTGTGCAGCTGAGTTGTTTCTTTCAGTCGTGTCCCATCGTCCTGTTGGACACCAGCAGTATACGGCTCACTTTGGTTTGTGCCAACAGTAACTGGTGTTTTCCAAGAATTTAGGATGTTTTATACTTTTTAAAGTATGTGAAATGTTTTTGTAAATTTGAAGTTTTTAAAATATCTTCCAGGCAGCTTTTTTACCCCAGAACCCTGAAGTCACTCGTGACGTTCCTCACCATGAGCTGAACGACGCGACAGTTAAAGAGTTTTTTGGATGCTTCCTTACAATTCTGATCCAACTCCAGCACCTTCTCCAGGGCCTTCTCTGCTTCACTGTACCGCTGTCGTTCACACAGACACACAACAGCAGTTAGTGAAAGAAGGAGTGGAGGAAATAAAATGATAGAGCGTTGTAGCATCTTTTATGCAGAAACATTTAAAAATAAAGACACAGTTGCTTGGCATTGAAATGTATTATTTGTTGTATTTGTTATATAGAACTCACTGACCTTTAACCCCACCAGAGCACAGCCCTTGCGAAAGTATCCCTTCGGCCAGTCGGGAGCGAGCCGGATGGACCTTCGAGCATCACTCAGAGCTGAGGAGTACTGCTCCAGAAACCAGTGACAGTAAGACCGATTTCCATATAACCTGAGACACAAGAAGAGACACACAGACACAGGCAGCAGGAGACTTTAATCAACCAAAGTAGATGAAAAAGGCTGAAGTCTGAGCTGGAGTCTGGGTTCACAAGTCAGCTCACCTGTGATCTTTGGGGTCGCAGAAGATAGCTTCTGTAAACATGTCCACCGCCTCGGTGTACTGGGCTTGCTCAAACATCTTAATGCCCTGCACTGGAGAAAGGTCACACACACTTTTATGCTTAGAGTAGGGGTGACACATTCATTTTTTTGTCTTAATTCTTACTTATTACGCACTATCCAACCACTTTATTAGGCATGTTTTTGCCTAGGCCAAATCATTCAATGTAGCAATGTCTGTTTTCAGTTTTCTGTGCTACTGCAACCGTCTGACTTTCATAAACAGCAACTCGCTTTCCTACTGGCAAACAATTCAGCAGCAACAATTTATGATTTGCATTTTCCTTTTTGTTTATCATTATTATTATTATGATTAATATTATTATTATTACAACTGTTGCCATATTACAGACTCAGTAATAAACAAAGTAGACTGATCACTTTTGTTGACAATATTTAAAAAAACTGAAAACGTAGCTGCTTCCTAAACATAGAATTTACAAGACATGTATAATAAAAAGGCCAATGAGTATATATAAGCACATATTATTCATGAGTTACATAATCAAATACTGATCAACACTCCTGAAATAGACACCATCTTTTAGAGGGAAGAAATATTTCTTCCTTTTTTGGGGAATGACTAAATATTTTGCAAATTTGGCCCAAAATTTGGAATTTGACTGGGCTTAAATCTAAAAATGGACTGATGGTATCTTGTGCACTGAAATTATTGCAAGGCTGCAGGATAGAGCTAAAGAAGAACGCACGAGCAGACTCACATGTCAGGGACTCCCCCATCCTCCTCATTTCTTCTGTGTTCTCCTCCTGAAATCACCACAGAAAGTTCTGTCACTGCAGTCACTTCACTGGTTTCTAACTCAAAACACATTTAGCCAGTCGTACATGAAAGAGGATGGATCATATAAGCTCATCTCTGGGCTAGATCAGTGGACCTTGTGTGTGTGTGTGTGTGTGTGTACCTGGCTGCTCCTGGCCTCATTTTCCTTGTTCTCTCTGGAGATTTGCTTTGCTCTGTTCATCAGGCCTTTCAGTTTAATGGTGTTGGCAGCGTTGGCCACAAATGCACTGCTGATATCCCACTCTGGCTCCTGAACCACAGGAAGTAACACAAAACCTTCAGTATTATAGAGTGACAAAAACTGAAGATGTCAATCTGCTCTGACCTGCTCCGAGCTAAAAATACATAAATGAGCCTGGCTGATCTTTATGATCTGTGCGACTGATCCAGAACTGGAGGCGCTGAATCCAAAATCTGAATCCGGCGCAGTAGCTTTAGTAATTTTTAGAGGTTTTACTGTGTTTGTGCACAGATCTCTTAGTTCTCACAGCAGTTGCCTAAGTCACAGTTTATCCATAAATCAGAGCTTACCTATTCATAGAAATGCAAATACTTTCTAAGACTCTTTCTGAGTCGTGTCTTTGTGTGTGTTCAGATAGTTCTGAAACACATAGAAGAAGTCAGTGCAGGTTTAATTTTATGATAATAGGAATACAGGTCTTGTGTACAAGTTAGTAGTTAGTCAGTTTCAGCTGCTTTGATGTTCATGAAAATAACAACAGCTGCACTAGAGGGATAACAATGAGACAACCCATGAAACAGAAATGGTGTTGGACACCATGGACACTGAGATTTTCTCCCTCCTCATCTTTTTTGACCTTTTTCATTAATTGTGCATTTGGTTAGAGTCAGTGTCATGAGGTGATACTTGGATCCTACAGAGGTTGCACAGATAATGAAGGTCTGCTGTCTCCCAGCACAGTCTCAAGAACATGGAGGAGATTCCAGGAGACAGGCGGTTACTCTAGAAAAGCTGGGCAGGGTCGCAGAAGGTCCTTAACCCATCAGCAGGACAGCTATCTGCCCCTTTGTGCGAGGAGGGACAGAATGATCACTGCCAGAGCTACAAAATGACCTCCAGCAGGTTACTGGTGTGAATGTCTCTGACCAAATATTTAGAAACAAACTTCATGAGGGTGGCTTTAGGGCCCAACATCCCCACGCCCTGGCCCTGTGCTCAGTGCACAGTTGCACCATGGGGCCCAATTAGCATTTACCATAGAATACCACAATTGGCATGTCCACCACTGGCACCCTGTGCTTTTCACAGATAGGAACAGGTTGCTGTAGCATTGTTCAGCACGACTGTTTGGTGGTGGATCAGTGGTTGTCTAAAATGGCACATCTATGGACGGACACCCAGACCTGTACAGGCTAGGCAACAGCATCCTGACTCCCATTATGGATTGGGATAAAATTTTTGGATCCAATGTCAACACCCTACACTGGTGCTGTGGTTCCTGGGTTCCTCCTGGTATGACAAATGCATGCAGCCAGTTCCTGGAGGATGAAGGAAATGTGATACCACTGACTCACCCTCAAACTCGCCTGACTGAAATCTAATAGAATACCTCTGAGACATCATGTTTCGTTCCATCTGAGTTCCCCCAGGACACCATCCATTGACTCACTTGGAGCATATTGTTAGGCATGCATACAAGCACGCCTAATCAAACTACTAAATACCATTTTGAGTTGCACTAATGCAATTTCAGCAAAATCTTTGACTTTTGGGTGTCTTTGAATTCAGCCCTCTGTAGGTTGATCATTTTTATTTTCATCAGGTTATGTGGCATCCTTTAAGTCCTAACACAACACCCAGTCCATGTCAGTATAGATATTCAACATGACCTTTTTTCCCATTGAGATCTGCTGTGTTTTCAAAGTGCTGCTTTAAGTTTTTTGAACAGTGTATGTGCATGACGGTGCACTTTTGCACCGTCATACCAAGTGCAAGTCATACCAAGCATGTTTGGAGCAGGTTATTACAGCTCAGGTTATTAAAACCTGTTCAAAACTGCACTTTTGACCAGGTTGTGCAGCACTTGAAATCACTCAGTGATCCCACAAAGTCACTGCACTGAGAAACCTTAAAAGCGGGGACCTAAATACAGTGTGCCTGTTTAGCAGTGCACACAGCCTACATACAAAAACTCAAAGAGAGATTTTTCATTCTGGACCAAACCAAGAAAACCTTTCAGATTTAGTAAAAGTAGAAACTAGAGTAAAACTAGAGTCCTCCAAAAAGGACTTTTCTTCTTTTACATCTTCCTTCAGGAACTTTTAAA